>NC_092352.1:79880843-80206112 GCF_963676685.1 Mytilus edulis
AATGGCATATAAGAAAGAACTGGTTCCCGGAACTTCGGATGTACCAAATCAGGTACTTCAGATCTGACAAACAGACAAAATGTACCCTCTTTTTAAAATTTGGTGCTGTTTTTTTAATATTTAAAATTGAAAGTCCAAAAGTGTTCTACAATGATCACCAGTCCATTAGCTTTTATTTGATGCCAAAAAATACCTTAATATCCATCATATTTTGACAGTTACACTCATGCGTAGGAACTATTTTGTGTTAAATATGTACTACTTTCATGTGTGTGCTTTCTGGCAGGGCCCGAATTAGTGGTGTTACAACTAAAGGATAGATACGTTCATACATTTGTTTTTGTGTAATTTATCTCTACACTAGGTTAAATATTTATACAATATAAAAAAAAGAAGATGTGGTATGATTGCACATGACAGGCACATACATACAGAATGTGGCGGTGTTAAACATGTTAAACAATAAATACCGACATAGCTAGATAATACAATTAATTATCTAATTACTAACACAATTTAATTTTAATTTTAATAAGTATTGTTATTTTCATTGTTATTAAAAACATGTAATATCAGTATTACAAACCTAATCTTGAATTCGATCCTATTTTCTGGAATTGTTTAGAAATTTACCTGTGATGTCACTTTTGTGCGTCGATTAATTCGGCTGACATACAATGCGTTGTTCGGATTTGCTGTTTTTATGTGCTGACCTAGGTTGTTTTACGTATTCTTTTTTATTCTGTAGTTAGTTACCACTTCGGTGTTAACATGTATATCTATTATATGGTCATTTTTATAAATTTACTGTTTACAAAAATATGAATTATTCTAAATACTAAGGATTTTCCTATCCAAGGCAGATAACCTTAGCTATATTTGGCACAACCTTTTGGAACTTTGGGTCATTAATGCTTATATATCTTTGTTTTGCTTTCTTTGCTATTTTGACCTGAGCGTCACTGGTGAGTCTTGTGTAGACGAAACACGCGTCTGGCGTATTTAATGAGAAGCCTGGTACCTTTAATAACTATTAGCTTATCGTAATGTTCTATTGTATTTTAACCCTACATTTTTTCTTAAAATGTCCTGTACCAAGTCAGGAAAATGGCTATTGTTATCTTATAGTTCGTTTCTGTGTGTGTTGCATTTTAGTGTTTCTGTTGTGTCGTTGTTCTCCTCTTATAGTTGATGTGTTTCCCTTCGTTTTAGTTTGTAACCCGGATTTGTTTTTCTCTCAATCGATTTTTGAATTTCGAACAGCTGTATACTACTGTTGCTTTTTTAGCGGGATCCCAACCCTCCCTCAAAATGGGACAGTGGTGTAACGGTACAACATAAGAACGAACAATTAAAATCAGATGAAAAAGGCTTAAATCATCAGATGGATATAAACAGAAATACATCTAGCAAAAACACAAGTGGACCTAGCCTGGCCGGGTATTTGTACATCCTCACAACAAAAAGACACTACGTACAGATCTGAGTACTCGCAGTAACTGACAGCTAGTCCAAAGCAAATGTATAACAATAATATTTAGTTTGCTTTTAATTTACTGAGAACAAAATCTATATTAATACCAATAAAAACAATATTCAAAGATCTAGTTTCGGTGTTGAATTAGTAACTTTTTTTTTTTAGGATCGATAAATTTACCAGGATTCTAAATTTCCGGGCACGGTTAACAAATATCCGTAAAAATGAAGATGGGCTATCCCGTTTGAAATAAGTTTTCTACATGTACAACCCAACTTCAAAACCAAATCTTTTTAATCTATTGATGCATTTAGTAAAAGTTTTAAGTAATTTGTGGTAACGAAATCCCTGACTAAATAATTTACCAGTAATACATAGATTACGTTCATTAAAATCTAAAACGTCTCAACAGACACGGACACAGCGAACGAGTTGTGATTTATACACACCGTAAGATGGTAAGAAGGAACATAACCATCTAAAAAAGAAAAATTAACAATAGGGAACGAAAAATCGTCCTTTTTGTCGTAAAGTTTAGTGTGAAGTTTCTCGTGTAAAACTGAAATATCTACATCTAAGAAAGGACAATTATTACCGTTTACATTTATTTATTTAAGATAGTTCCTTTGGGTAAATTTCGGCAGTATATTTAGAAAATTCTTGATTATTTAACGAAAATAGTAATAAATTGTTGAATGTATCAATTAAATGCAACTTAGACGGGTCTCTACTGAGTTAGGTAAAAAATTTGTGATTCATAAAAGTACAAAAACAAGTCTGCTATTAAAGGGGCGTAATTAGTGGCCACGGGAATACTTACAACCTGTCGATAAACTTTGTTGCCGAAACGTAAATAAACATTATCAAGGAGAAAATAAACAGTTTCAATCCTCTCATCACACCTGCAGTAAGTATATCTAGCATATTTACCTTTCTCATTAGAGAAGACGGATTTAAATGAGTTGCAGCAAACATATTTGAATTCAGATTTACCAAACGATCATTTAATTAAACAGGAAAACTTTTTTTATAAGATTGTGTAGAAGTGTAGTGTAAAGAGTTGAAAGGTCAAAACTGTCAACAGAATCAAAAGGACCATCAAAAGCACGTTATTTATCCAAAACATCCAAAGAATGTTTTACAGTCCAAAAATAGTTCTTTCACTATTTTCATATATCTTATTACAAAAGTTAATGATAAGTTTTTTGATAGTAGTAATGAAACTAGTTAAAAGCACTGAAAGGTTAGTTGTAGAACACTTACTATAGAGGCCGAGATGAAACGATATTTTACTGTTTTTTGTGTAGTTTAGGTGACATGTACATAGTAGGGACCTTCAAATGTTCAGAGGAGGCCTTAAGCTGTGATGTGGTTGTGATATGTATGTCTACTATATAACTTTGTCGGCCGGTACAAACACAAACCGCTTTGAAAGTTCTTAAATTTATTTCTCATTCTAAAAATAGGCGTATTATGTACTCTTTTATTTATTTCTGAATTATTTTTAAAATGTGATATTTGAATATCCACAACATTCATACATTTATTTAAATAAGAATTAAGAGATTTTTTTTATCACATTTTTCCCGTTTACACCAATGTTTACTCGATAAGTTGATCAAGTTGATAAAAAAAAACACCTAGTTTGTTAAGATATTTAATTTTCAGAAAATGTCGTTTATTATCTTCAGGTTTATCGATACGCGGGGTGGCAAAAAGCTGTAATTATACGCGCATATTCATAGAGAGGGCTGAAGAAAGAGATTGTGTCACACTCCTTGAAAATATCATGTAATTTATTAATTGGTATTTGACCAGTTTACATTATAATTGATGCCTACCATTGTTTTTAAATATAGGTAGGAGATTATCAGGTTTATAATTTATACGATGTTTAATTCGTAGATTTCGATTGATAAGTTTGCCATGGGAAAGCTGTATATAAAACAATATTGTGTAAAATCAATTGCATCAGGCATAATTGTTTTTTAATCAAAAGAAAAAATTTAACACACAGAAAGTAAAACAGAATCGATGCATTTTACTATTGATATATCTATCAAAAATAATTATGTTAAATCACCAACAAGCTGCAAATATAAATATTTAATCATAGTTTTTCAATATTATTGTTATGAAATTTCCTTAGAAATGTGATAGATTTTTTTCCCTAGGACAAAATATGTCTTATGTAACTTTTCAACTCTGGAGACAACTTTGTACATGGGATGATTATAACAGGTATTGAAAATTTGGGTTAGCATATGTTTCCTGTATATTATCTGTATAATCTTTAAATCAGTTGAATTGAAGTCTAGAGCTGGCATGTCAGTAAACTGCTAGCAGTCCTTTTTTTAATACATATTGCCATTTTTGATTAGTTTCTTCTGTTATCTAATCTAACATCAGAATGTACTTTTACCGATTTTTACTGTGCGTATGGCTGTGTGTTTGTTTATTCCACATTGCCTAGTAGTATAGGGGGTGGTTAAGATCTCACAAACATGTTTAACCCCACTGCATGTTTGCACATGTCTCAAGTCAGGAATCTCTGGACTTGTATGTTTTTTTTCATTTTGGTTCAATGATGTTTCAGAGTTTAGTGTGACGTCTAATTTCACTGACTTGTATACATTATTGTTTAGGGGCCAGCTGAAGCTCACCTTCAGATTCAGGATTTTCCTACCATGTTCAAGACACATTAGTGGCCGTGGACTATGTTCTGCTCTTTGGTCGGGTTGTTGTCTCTTTGAAACATTCCCCGTTTCCATTCTCAATTTTATTTTGTAATTGCGTAATGAAGACTTGTATCTACGCGTTTGTAATTTATCTGGTGTCATTGCATGTATCTTTGTCTTAGATTTTATAGCAATATCTGCCTTTTTTATTTAAATACAGATGATAAAAAATTTATGGACTGAAAAAAAAATGTATATGATTGCATCGAAACAAGCTTCTATAAAAATAAGTATGGTCAAAACATGCAATCTTTAGACATTCGGCATTCAAATAAAATGAAAACAGCATATTTTATCTTAACTGTAAATGCCGCTATTTTGAAAATTCCGATATCGACAAAAAGTTTGTTTTTTTACTTGATTAGGGACCTAATTTGCAATCCACTTAAACTGTTAAAAATCGCATACATTGCTAGATCTATGTTTCAAGTATTACAATATAGATGCAAAGCATTACTTGATTTTAAAAAATTTGTAAAATTAATGAGAAGTAGACGAGATATTGCTAATTTTACAATAGAGTTAACGGGTGACAACGAGAAAAAGAACAACATTTAGTATTGATCAGGGACGTAACTTAAGTAATCACAGTGTAAACTGTTAGGACCAACATGTGTAGAAAGAATTGTATTCGAAAACCAAGAAAAGAGATGCAAAAGGTAAAAAATGGGTTGGATTAAATAAAAAAATCAAGTACATTTAACATATTGAAGAGCCTATAAAATTTCTTGAATAATGATGGCGGACTGTCGCGTCATAAAAGGTACATTATGTACTTTTCAGTTGGATATGCTTTCAATTTGTATGTGATGAAGCCAACTTTAAGGAGAATCGATTAAAATCATGTACCTAATTAAAATGCACTCATATAGATGAAAATCACTACTGTTACAATAAAATTCGTACCCGAAAAAATCCAAAAACCTAGTAAGTCAATAGCAGACGACACATCACGCCATTTTATAGTTTCATCAGTTGCACATATTTCGTCGACATCAACGCGTTCTTTATCTTGAATATCAAAAATCACATTCCTCTTCAAACAACGAATTTTTCTTTCAAATTTTACAACATAAACAAATATTTTCGATTTTTGGTGTCCCTCTTCTCTGTGGTGTATTCTTAGCTGTAACGAAGTAACGATAAGAACCAAAACACCGTATCCAAGTTGACTGACGATGTAAATACTCAGTATACATGTATTTTCTGAATTGACGGGTAGTTTGTCGTTAATCAGTGTTAAAAATACTGCAAAAGACAGGAAAACAGTCACTGAATACGACATTTTTTCACCAGCATCAGCAGGAATAATGAATACTAAAGAATTAAGGATTCCCAAGAATATCATAGGTGTAATAATGCTGACTATGTAATACGTGGCTTTACGGCGTAGATTAATTGTGAATATAATCTCGCTACTGTCATAAACAGACTCTGTCTGAACCGAAGTTGAAATAATTGACCATAAACTGTTCTCTCTATATCCTCTAAGGTCAATATCGGGATTAACGGCATCGATAACAACTAAATCATCTGTATAAGTCCATAATGCGAACCGGATATGACAAGTCTGTTCATCAAAAGGGTAGTAGGTGACATCTATGGAGCATTCATTCTCGAACACGTGGTACGGATACCAAGTTACCCAACCGTCACTGTCAACTAAAATGTAGTAGAAACTTCCTCCTAATTCTTTAAACTCCTGAAATCCATTCTTTAAAACAAAGTCTGGTTTCCAAATATTATCCTGAAAGAAATGAGGCCGATTATAATCATACATTATATTGTAGCCAATCTCTTCATCCTTTAAGCCATCTACTCAGACACGCCAGTAAGAAAAGGAATGATTTCAATTTAAAAAAAATAGCAAATTTAATGTTTAATATTCAGCTTGAAAATATTAAATTCTTGGAGAAAAAAACTATACAGGCCTTTATATAAAAGGCCAAACTAGTCTTTTAAAAAATCCAAAAATAAATAGATTAAAAAAAAATCGTTTATATGGGTTGGGTGTCCCCCAAATCTGTATTCATTAAAATGGCCTATTTTTGTACCCCCCCCCCACGACACCCTCGTTTAATATTTTAATATTATCATTATCAATTAAATATTCAATGTATCTGTGTTTAAAATGTACAATTATCCAAGGATTGCCAGGACTTCGAATTTAAATATTTATCTTTTGTGCGTAGTAAACTACGAAAACTAATAGTGACTTTAGGCTGAATTATTTTGTACATAAGTAAACCTGTTAGATTTCTCGTTTGAATTGTTTTACATTTGTCATTTCAAGGCCTTTTATTGCTGACTATGTGATATGGGCTTTATTCATTGTTGAAGGCCGTACGGTGACCTAAAGTTTTTTTTTTCTGTGTCAGTTGGTCTCTTGTGAAGATTTGTCACATTGCCAATCATACTACATTTTCTTTTTTTTATGTATATAAAGCGGTATAATATGTTTATGTAAAGATTTTTGTTACAAAAAGGTATACATGATATTTCGTGAGAAATAACGCGCATAAAGGTAAATATATAACAAGGCCTAACATTTTCCCCTGGTATTCGTAAATCAAAATGTACTATAAATTTATTAAATTTATCAAATAACCAATCATTCAGATGCTCAGTAAATAGTAATTTGTGTCTCAGATACATGAATGATATTGATATTTATAAAAGAAAATATTGTCTTATATTTATTGACATGTATGATGATTCTAATTTAAGCCATATTACAAAACTTCAGAAATTTCAGAAACTGTCTGACAGATCCTTAATATCTTGTGTATGTGCACCCACCGAACACAAGGGTTAATACATATTGAATCATACTTATTTTTATAACCAACTATTGAAATATATTTGTACGTAATTAAACATGAAAAACATCAAACAATTCAAGCAAGAACACAAACGACCTAACTTATTAATAAAACAAAACAATTTGCGGAATACACATACATGACATGAACCAACGAAAACCACTAAACTATAAGCTCCTGACTTGAGACAGGCTCATGCAGAATATGTCGGATTTAAAATTTCAAAAGCCAAAACCAACTAAAAGAAAACATGTATTTTAGATTAAAATTTCAATCAGTACACATCGAACATCCAATGGATTTAGTGTAAAGACGTCATTAACAGTCAGAGAAAACCATGACCTTTTGCATTCTTATTCCTATATACAATGATATAAAGTTAAATACTGTGGATTCATTTATTTTCGTGGGTATCAATTTTCGTGGATTGAGAAAAACTTGCATGTTCGTGGATATTTAAGTTCGTGGTTGTCAAACTTTGCAGACAAGCTTATAATAGATTTGTTATTCGTTGACCATTTATTTCGTGGTTCACCTATACCCACGAAATCCACGAAAATTGGTATCCAACGAATAATCATGAATCCACAGTAATAAATATTACCGAACTCCGATGAAAATTTCAAACGAAAAGTCCGTACGCAAATGGCAAAATCAAACCTAAAACACATCAAACGAACTGAAAACAGATGTCATATTCCTGACTTGTTACAGACATTATCTTATGTAGAAAAGAAAACAACAATTACAAATGTACTATAACAAATCATTGGAATAAAGACGTATTTAAATAAAATTGAGAATGGAAATGGGGAATGTGCCAAAGAGACAACAACCCGACCATAGAAAAAACAACAGCAGAAGGTCACTAACAGGTCTTCAATGTAGCGAGAAATTCCCGCACCCGGAGGCGTCCTTCAACTTGCCCCTAAACAAATATGTAATAGTTCAGTGATAATGAACGCCATACTAATTTCCAAATTGTACACAAGAAACTAAAATTAAAATAATACAAGATTAAAGTTTACCTGAAGAACACTGATGAATTCAATGTCGTTATAAGCAGCACTATCCCACACTAGAAGTTCATCAGTCCAAGAAACTTTTAGGAAACCAGCAAATACTATTTTTTCATTAACTTCATCAATGTCATGAATGCTTACAAGTTCCATTGAGACATACATATCAGTGACATCAGTCTGATTGACCATTGGTCTCACTTGTTTGTTATAACTGTTTGTTACAAACAAGTCCGTTAATAAATTCTTGACATCGTCAGAAGTTTGACAGAAGCCATTGCTTATTGTTAAAAATAAACAAATGATACTTATTTCACTTGCCATTTAGTTAATAACTTCTTCTACAAAATTTGTGTTGAGTACCGTCAAGATAAGATGCTGATCAAATGAATCGGATTTGTGATGTATCAACTTATTTAAAATGGATCAATTCTGTAAAGTTCATTTCAATCCATTTAAATATTCATAAACCTACATCCTACACATTCGTGGCCGTGGAATATTTTCTGCTCTTTGGTCGGGTTGCTGTCTCTTTGAAACATTCCCCGTTTCCATTCTCAATTTTAATTTATAACAAAACAGCTTCTGTAGAGCCTTTATTACTATAAATACAACTGCATAAGATCATCAAGCTTTTGATTGGTTACTACATGTATGTGTCGCACAAACATCAGTGGCGAATCCTGAACTCTTTACAAGGGGCCACTGACTGCCATAAGAGGGGGCCGCTTCAGTCTACAATTGTTTCCCACGAAAGGGGCGTTGTTTATCGAAGCTGTCATATATATATGGTCTGTCCTAAGATCAGTTGAATTTATTTTTAGTACTAACTTACTGTATATCGATGCCTAACCACTTTCTTAAGTGTTACAGAAAAGAAAACTGGGACTTCAAAAAAAAATATTTTAGAATGCATCAAACTTCACCTGTAAAAAACATTCTAAGATTAAAAATTTAGAAAATTACAGTTAAATTTATATATTTATATATGTAACACAACGTGTCCTTCCTCCCAAACGTGTCTATATTCTCCTCGAACGTGTCCGTAATATTCATTATTTTACTAACGTGTCCGTAATATTCAATATTCCACTAACGTGTCTTATAATTGTTATCGCCTAAACGAGTCCACTGTTAAACTTTTCTTTTAGTGCTAATATGCATGTATGTCTTTAAATTTTGACTGAAATTGCTTCATGCTCATTTAAAGCGAACACACAAAAATGTCTAGTGCAGTTGAATTTATCGTTTAAGTTGTAAATTGTGTGTTACTAATAAACTCCGATGATGCCTTTCATATTAATCCGACGGCGGGCTTTCGGCAGAATTTCCTTCCCTTTTTTCAACAGTTCTGATATTTTATAAGCTCTTCAAATCAAAAACAATAAATAAATTTTAAGTTTCGAGCATTAATAAAGATACACATTGACAAACAGAGACATAGCGTCCACCAGTGCCAAATATTTCATGCGTTATTTAAACGAAATTATGTAAATACTAATTACTGCAGATAGGTTTTATTATCCTACATGAAATTCAGGATTGAACCTTATTTTTTAACGGTTGTTCTGAATTAACAGTAGATGGGATAGTAATTTAAAAAAAATAAGAGGCAGTAAAGACCAATGGTTTTGTTCTGATAAGCATTATTACATGTAAAAACTCATTTTAAAATAAGTAATTGCTGGTAATAACTGGGTACATGTAGTTACGGAATTACTTGTTTAAAAAAGTGCATCAGGAAATACATGTAAGTCCTAAATTTTAGTTATGACATGTAATTCTAATTTCACCTGTTTACTGTAACATATATCATAATTCGTCTAGTTACATTTGTTGTAACAGCCCAAATGTTAGCTTTAACAAAACGTTTTTTACTGCTAGATCTGTTTATCTTTACCAAAATTTTATTACAAAAGCTTGCTTTTACTTCTTATAACTGGCCGTGAATTAATCTTAGCTTCAACATACGTGATTTCTGACAACTTGTCAATGAGTGGGTAAAAAATTACTCCTGTATGTAATGTCTCTTTTCAAAAGATTTGATATAAAGTACATATACATGTTGTTTTGAACAGTCCTAATATTTTAATAGGTGAAATATTTTGATCAGGAAAGATACTAAAATTTGTGTTATAAACGAATATGTATAAATGATTGTTTAGTGCCGAGAATGATGGTATCAATATATGGAATATGACTTCGTAACAAAATTTTCACATTATAATTTCTTGTGAATATTTTATTCTCTAGAGACTGTCTTTTTGTGGCTCAATTTAAAAACACACGTTTTTCACACAAAAGGATTAGGGGCAATAAGGCCCTTATTTGGCCCAAATATTACTACAAATTTATAAGTTATCATACATATTCTTGAATAACTAAAAAAGGTATAAGAAACTAAGAAAAACAAAACAAATTTGACATCGAACAAGTTACCATGGCAATAAATCATGACTTAATTTGCATATTATGTTAAATTTCGTGATTTTCCTTGTATTTTCATCATATTATATATAGCCAGACTATTTGCTGGGTATTAAAATGAAGATTCAAGTCGGTATAAAGTTTAACAATTTAATAAACGATCCAACAAGAATATAAACGATGTTACAATATTGAGTCCGGTGTTTACGGTTTAAGAACCTATCCAAAACTGAATATAAATTATTTTTAAGAAGTATATAAAACAGAATAATTTAGAAATACATGTAACAACGGACTAGGCAATTATTGTCCATTGTTCAGATAATCTGCTAAAAGCTGTCTTTGACACGTAGATACGAAGTCCATTATCGGATTAGTAGAAACATACATTTTAAACCAAAGATAATTGTGTGGGAATATTTGAGTTTGTTCTCTGCCTTTATGATCTTTTTGTCCACGTATGTAACCAATAGCGATCTGTGAAGCGTCCGTGTAGAGTATAAAATCTTTTGAAAAGTCTGGAAACGCGAGTATTGGAGATGATATTAAAAGTTTCTTTATCTCCTCGAAAGACTGTTTGCAGCTCTTGTCCCAAATAAATTTAGCTCCTTTCACAAGCTGTCTGTGTAACGGGTTAGCAATTTTAGAAAAACCTTTAACTTCCTGTAGTAATTTGCCAGTTTTAAAATGCTCTGACATCTGTTGTATTTTGGGGAACTGGAAATGTTTTTACTGCATCTGTCGTGGTTGTGTCAACAGCAATTCCATCTTTTGATAAAACGTGGCCTAAAACTTTACTTCTTTTGCAGCGAAAGTACATTTTGTTGGTTTAAGTTTTAGATTGGTTTCCCGTAGCTTTTGAAATAGAATCGTAAGGTGTTGCAGATGCTCTGCAAATGTTCTTGAAAAAACGAGTACACCATCCATGTAGACTTGTGCATTTTTCCAATTAATACCGCGTAGGGCTTCGGACATTACAAGCTGAAATTTATGTGGACTGTTAGAAAGGCCGAATGGTAGTCGGTTGAATTCGAAGACTCCTTTGTGACATGTGAATGAGGTTTTATGTTTAGTCTCCGGATCTAACTTTATTTGATGGAATCCATTGAACATATCGACAGTACTATAGAATTTCGCCTTCGCCTCGCCTAACATATCAACAATATCGTCCATTTGAACAATTGGGTGCACTTTGTTAGTCGTCAAAGTATTCAGGAGACGAAAATCAACGCAAAACTTCTACTGGGGCGTGTTGGGTGTTGACGATGCTGACTTTGGACTCTTCTTTTGGTCTAAACAAATGGGACTCGCCCATTCACTTTGTGACGGTTCTATAATATCGTATTTTAACATCTCTTCTACATGATTGCTGGCTTCTCCTTTAACGACTGCCTGTAGAACCTTTGTCTTACAGGTGGCGCATCGCCTGTTTCAATACGGTGGGGATGGAGATCTGTACAACCAAGTTCGGATAAATTCATTGCAAAAACGTCCCTATTTGTACCTAACATCACCATTAGTTTTTGTTTTTGTTCTGTTGTTAAATCAGAGTCAGAAAAATTGAAATTTAAACTTTTAGCTATTTCGATGTACTTTGCTTCATTATTTTTATTTTGTGTACCCTTATCTATTGAATTTATTTCTATTGTGTCATCGGTGATTTCACTTGAAATCGAGTTCTCTACAATTTCACTGAACTTTCCTATTTTTGTATGTTTCGATAATCGTACTTTGGCATTTGTAGGATTAAGAACTTGTAAAAATTATTTATTGTTTCTTATTTGTACAAGACATGTGGCACCTACAATATTCTGTTTACCATATTCTGGGTTCGGTTCAATAATACCTGTTTTAGATTTTATACTTTTGTCAACAGTTTGAACGGGGATAATGACTGTCTGGCCATGGGAAATCGATTGCGTTCAGTATGGTTCCCACTTCTGACCTACTGGGAATTACTTCATCGTTAACTAGAGAAATAAAGCATATACTATTGTCATAATTATCACCATTAGTAAGGGGAACTTCAGTAATATCAGACTGTAGGACAAGAGTTTTGTCATCAAAATTAAGCCTTGTCTTCTGGTTGTCTAAAAAATCTAAACCCAGAATTATAGAATGTGAAAATTTTTCAAAAATATGAAATGTTTGTTGCATGGTTAAACGACCTATTTCTATAGGGACTTCAATTGTTCCTATTCCTCTTAAAGATGCTCCGCTTGCTCCAGTTGCAAGAAGAGATGCCTTTTTAAGTGTTACTTTCTTATGCAAATTTGCATAATAAAAATCTGCCAAAATTGCCTAATAGTAGCTCCAGAATCAACCATAGCCATACCAGAATGATTTGCAACCCGAATTTTAATTAAATTTGATGCTTTTGTGTTATTTAAACCTGTTGCCGAAATGAATATTGATGGTTGCGCCGAAAAATGTTTTGGTTTTGATCTACACATTTCTGCTTTGTGGCCTATGCATTTGCATTTATTACATTTTATTCTAATAAAGCGACATTGTGATGGTATGTGGTCACACTCACCGCATCTGAAGCATGGGTTACGTCTGCGTTGTCGTCTTGGCGTTCTGGTACGATGTTGAACTTTGCGATCATCAAGAAGTGGTTCCACCATGGTCGGACTTGTAGTAGGTTGCTGTAGCACTTTGCTGTTTACGGCACTAATTTTTTGTAGCATCTTCTCCATTTCCGGTTGCAGTTTTGAAACGATATTATCCGGCATTCTTTTCTGGTCTTCCTCTTGTAGACATTTTGATGTCGCTTCTACTGAACGCAATCGATTTTCTGCTTCCACCACTGTCTCTGGCCATTTACCGAAGTCCATTTGTCGCATGTGCTCAGGTTTACATTCATTTCGGAGCTTCCATAAAGTAAATTGTTCTCCATAATTGTGGTTTTCAGATAAAACATGAAGCCGGTTAATATAGTCTGACACTTTTTCATCTTCGCGTTGAGATATGTTTATTAATACAGTACTAGTTTGAAAATAAAGATAGAAAACTGCATAAATTCTGTAGTTTTTCATCGACTTTGTGAAAACAGTACATATTATGACGTAATTGTTACGTCATCAAATAAAAATCGTTAAGTTTTTCATTTACACGTATATTTCTTGACCCGATGCATTTCTAAACATTATGTGCCAATTTGAAATGGTTATCAAACATTTTATTTTTTCTTGTGCCAAAACTAGGCCTTAATGCCTCTACTCCTTTGTTATGAAACTGAATGTCATATTTTCTTCTCTCTCTTTTCTGTTTTAATTGCCAAGTATATGTATGAGGCTATGCTTGGCAAACCATTTATGAGAATATAAAAGGGATTTACAGAAAAAGTAAACAATGGGACCAAAAATATTAATAACAGGCGATGAAATATAACTAAAAGATAAGATTGCTTCGTTGTTAATCGCTTAACGTCCGGCGGCAAATAGTTCATGTATGTTTAGGAATAATATAAATACCAATTGGCAGAGGAATAAAGAATAAAGCGAAATTGTAAAAACTAGAACTAGAGAAACGATGATCTGAAACCCTAACCATTACCATGCACAAATGATCCGGAATGGGGGCGTGCTCATAAAAAGATGGCGGGTTTAAACATGTTTGGGGGCTTTCAACCCTATCCTAACTTTGGATATTGCTTTTGGAAAAGCTACAATGGATGCCAATTATATGATTTTGTATATAGAAAAGTAATTTCAATGCTTAAATTACTTTACCAAATGACTCCTGGATATCTTTGTGAAAAACAATGCATATTAAAAATCACACCTGCTCTATCAGAAAAGATTTTTACTGTGTAGTGTACATATCATATCAAAATTATAGAAAAATCTATCAGCTCTTATTAACAAGACGGATAATTTTATTTGAAGAGGTCTGGTATTCAGTTTAACAGCTTCGGAATTTTTGTTTACTTTTCAAACTGGACAAAATAACTACTTCACATAAAAATTCATAATCTATATTTCACATGTAATGTCACCCATGAATAAAATATAAAAAAAATGAATTAATAAATAAGGAAGATACGAAAAAATCTTCAAATTATACACTGTTCACACTAGGGACTTAAAAACTCAACCTGAATATACTATAAACTTTTTTGTTGATTGTGGTGAAAAATCTACAAATAATGTGACACAATTAAATCTTTAAAATAAAGATGTATTGACGATATCCCTGTTTGAAAATTTGTTTTATTATAATAACAGTATAATAGTTTAATGTTGTATAAAGTTTTTAGTACATGTATTTTGATGTTTCCATTTGTATTTTTTTCTTCAGGACATCGTAACTATTAGAATAGTCCTAGGATCGTTCTTAGAAACCGATATGTGTCTATATAACTATTTTTAATTGAATAAATTCTTTCAAAGCAGTTTGGGTGAGTTTCCTATAATAAAATTTTGAATATTGTTTTAAATTGCTTATTCTTTCTAAAAAAATTGAACTGCTATATAAATCAAAAAGAACAATATCTCTTTTACTTGATGTTAGTAGATTAGAATGAAATTCAATTCCACTTGTCATCAAAAACAGAAAAACAATTATCTTTACTAGATTTTAATCTTGCAAGGACAAATAATCAGGATCGTTGATGCAAATTTCCTGAAAGAGTTGAATTTAATCCTGGAAATTAATGGAAATCTGTATTACAATTAAATCTTAATACCATCATCAATTTTCTGTTTAATTGTAAAGTTTTGTTTCAAGACCATTTTCTCTTTCGATTTTCAAAGAACAAAAATATTCAATTTCCATTTCAATAAAGATACAAATTGAATATGGAAATATATTCTGACCCACAAAAGAAATCTTCTGAATATGTAATTTATAAACGAAATATTGGTAAATATTTTGACATACTTTTTTTCCTGCAAGTAAATATCATTTTGTAAATTTAAAGAAATTCTTTTCAACTTTAATTTTTGCAAAAACTGCATTTTATTCTATTTCAAGCATAAAAAAACCCAATAAACCTGAAAAATGATTGCTCTTCTGTCCAACATGCTGTATATCGAAACCTAATTGATCTGCATCTTTTCTTGAAAGCTGACAGAAGGCATATTTGTTTTAAAAAAAACAAAACAACAACCGTATCTCCTTGTAGTGAATATATTGCATAAAAAGTCTGAATTTTCTTTCATTAAGTGGCCTGAAAATTCATTCATATAACCGATCGGGCATATATTATGATTTAGTCGAAATGTTTGAAAATTCTTTCATAAAACTGGTAGAAGGCATATATTATGATTTAGCTGAAATGTTTGAAAATTCTTTCATAAAACCAGTAGAAGACATATATTATGATTTAGCCGAAATGTTTGAAAATTCTTTTATAAAAACATGAAGATGCTAACAGAACATGCAGAATGCAGATATTATGATTTAGCCTAAAATGACTAGAAAATTTATTCTAAAATGTTTTGAGATCTTTTTTTGTTAACATGGAGGGATGATAACAGTATACATATTATAATTTTACTATAAGAATTTTCAGAAAGTTCTTTCAGAAAAAGAGCTGACTACAACAAATGATATAATTCAGCCTAAAATATCCTGATCATCCTTTCAAGAAACTGTTGGGATACAAACTCACAGACTATAATGTTCTGAATCTACACTCAGTAAACAGGCAGAATGCATATAAATAAAATTAGCCTAAAATGTTCTAAATCTTCTTTCTGCAAGTGCATATTCTAGTATTTGCTTTTGATCTCTCATCTCTGATGACTGCTGTCGTCTGTACATAGGACGATTGATGTGGGATGTACCATCAGTTCTAAAAGAATCCTGGAAAAAAAATTTATTTTAATCATCAATTAAAAATAATTCTGATGCATTTTAATTATTTCATCAATAGTTAGTTAAAATTCTGTCCTGTGTATTACCTGATATTTGTTTGATCAGAGTAACCGAGTGTTACAAAGGGCCTGGTGTACATTAATTTATCCAAGAAAAATATAGATATATGTTATCACATACAAATTCCATTACAATCTAATATATGCAAATTAAAAGAAATACATGGAGAATGTCTCCCCATGAACACAAATGGTGCCCCGCTTGCATACAACATTATAAAGGGACCCAAGAACGATAAATATATATATATTTGTTCCAGACCGTATGAGTATTTGGACCGTACGCGTACGGTCTGGACCGTATGCGTACTTTTTCAAAATACTCATACGGTCGGACCGTACGCGTACGGTCTGACTAATATTAAAAGGTTGGTCAAGTTTATTAGTTACAAATGCATATAGCAGATCAACATAACTTAACTATTAAATTAAGATAAAAAAGTTCAATTGTAATTGAAACAAAAACTTTATATTTTAACTTTTTTTTAAATTCACGCTAATTAAATCTGTTAGCCTCTTGTATTAAGCATGTCGATCAGTAATACATTAATTGAATTATGATCACAGAAATTGAAGATATCGGAAGTAAACATAATGTGGGAGGTCAATTGTTTTAGAATATTTAGCAACTTTACCAAAAAATGCAAATGCAAAGGAACATGCATGAACTGCATACATGAAAATGTAAAACATATTACGTTACTTTGGGCGAGAGTACCAAATAGGATTCAGATATAAAATTAAACAAATACGTAATTTTAATTGTTCGTTTGTTCATTTTATCTATCTAATTATAATGAATTATCAATAACAATTTGTAAAACTAAAAATAAAGATTGTGATAAATGCTTGTTTCAATTTAACCCATATGATCAAATAACATGTATGGTCAGCTCGTACTGGACCGTACGCGTATACTCATACGGTCCGACCGTACGCGTATGGTCGGACCGTACGAGTATACGTATACGGTCCGGACCGTACGCGTACGGTCCAAATACTCATATGGTCTGGAACATATACATAAACAAGAAAGCGTCATACCATCACGATCATAGATGCACAAGAACTTGATCATGTAAATGCAACTATGTAATTATCAATTGAAAGAAGGAACGATGTTAAAAGTTCCATGGGATAATTAAAGTCCCATGGGATTTTTTTTTTATCCCATGGGACTACAATTATCCCATGGGACCAACAAATATCCCATGGGATTTAACCCAAATCACATGGGATAATGGTCAATCCCATGGGATATTGAAAATCCCATGTTTTTATAAATCAAATAGCAAAATAAATATAACAGTCACAGTAGAAAACCTAGCTCTTATTTGAGGCGGCGACGGATTTGCAAATGAGTGTTTTGCAAATTAAAAGTGTCCAGTGTTTTTATCCTAACCAAAAAGAACCAAATTGAAGACATATCTTATTATTTTAGGAGACCTTCGCTTACCTGAATTAGGACTAAGACGTGTCCTGATATCATCTTAAGACACGTCCCATTCCTAGGTCAGCTTCGTTGACACGACACCATATTTCAAAAAATTATAACTATTATGAATATTAATTAAGAAAACAATATTTTTAACGTTCATTTTAGCACTTTATGTTATGGATTTTAACGATTCATTCAAATGTGTTATTTATTACTTATATGACATTTCAAACTCAGTTACATTTCAAAAATCTTGTAAAACGGTCAATAGCTTTTTTTCCAACGATATTGCAAAAGTTTGTGTATTCTATAAGCATATACGATTAGTACGGAAGACTTTAACTCGAAATTTTGACTTTTCTAATCTTGAAATGTTGACTTTTCTAATCTTGAAATGTTGACTTTTCTAATCTTGAAATTTTGACTTTCAAAAATCTTGAAATTTTGACTTTCAAAAATCTTGAAATTTTGACTTTCAAAAATCTTAAAATTTTGACTTTTAAAAAGTCGAAATTTTGACTTTTTTAGAATTCGAAATTTTGAGTTTTAAAAAGTCAAAATTTTGAATTCAAAAGGAGTCGAAATTTTAAGTTTAGAAAAAGTCGAAATTTCGAGTTTTAAAAAAGTCAAAATTTTTAGTTTAAAGTCGAAATTTCGACTTTTCATAAAGTCTAAATTTCGAATTTTAAAAAAGTCAAAAGTTCGACTTTTCAAAAAGTCGAAATTTCAAGATTCTGAAAGTCAAAGTTTCAAAATTAGAAAAGTTAAAATTTCGAGTAAAAGTCGAAATTTTAAGATTTGAAATGTCAAAATTTCGACTTTGAAAAAAAAGTTCACTGCCAATTTTATTTTTTCTATGTCCCTAATACGCTTCCGTAATATTCACATGTCCTTTCGATATCTTTCACCTCTCTTAAATTATTTCTAGTACATCTAGATTAAATAATAACATGAGCGGTACCAATAGAACATTTGTCATACCATAATCATTTAGAACATAATCAATACTGAAAATGGAAATAGTATTTAATAGAGAACGACATAAAGACCATTCATAGAGCCTAAGTGCTGTAAAACACTTATCACTGGCAAATAAAAGAAATTAAATTATAAATAATAAATAACATCTTTAACAAAAAACATATACTGTCTTAACCATGGAAATCAGTAATGCGTTTGAAATAGCCAGTTTCTTCTATTCTTTTTCACCATTCACACCACAAAAAAAATAAATAAAAAAAAAATGTATAACATAGAAGCTTCGACTATAATCATAACAATGGATGGTTGACACAAAGCTTTCATAGAAAGAAAGATTCAGTTTTGATGGTTGGTGGTACCTGTAGAAAACTTATTACAAACGGAAAATCACATCTTAATTTTACGGTGATGTTGTTATCCATAAATTTCGATACGATCCGGGTAAACTAGTCGATCCTTTTACGAAACTTAATCTAAAAGGTCAACACTTTTATTAGTTCTTTGGGTGTTGTTTTAGTGTTATAAATATTAATTTTTAGATCTTTGAATATTGGATATTATTATAAATATTTTTTTTGTTTGTTTTATCAATCAAATGATATCGTTATAAACATATTTACATTCGCGGTCCTACAACCTGTCGATGCCTATTTTGTTTACCTTGCACAAGGTCATGGATTTCTCTGACTGTTAATGACGCCTTACACTAAATCTATCGGACCTTGGATGTGAACTGCTTCATATTTTTGTCTTAGATACATATATTTTTTTGGTATTACTTGTTATTGCTTTGAACTAGCTTTCAGTAACTTCGAGTACTCGCAGATCTATACTTTGTGTCTTTTGTGTTTTTGTTAGTTGTTTTCGTGTCTCGTATCGATTGATGAGTTAAGCCCTATTCAACTGCTTTCTATACTTTGTTCTTATGTTATGATTGGGGAGGGTTGGACGACCACAAACATGTTAATCCCGCCTGTCCAAAGTTAGGAGCCTGTAATTTAGTGATCGTTTGTTGCTTTATATTATATTTGTGTTAATAGTTTATTGTTTTGTATAATTATTTCTTTTTTTTATATATATATTTGTTTTCTTCGTGAATTTACAGGTAGCAACAGATATCTATCTTGTGGCACAATAATCAAGCAAGTGAAATAAATAAGCATAATAAGTATAATATGGTATAACATGATGCAATCTATGGATTAAGTATAGTAATAACATTTTCACTAACATAATAATAGTAGTGACAGTAGTGCAAGAACATATAGAACGAAATTCATAACAGTGTGGTCGACAGTAAAACGTGTATTAGTAATTGTACTGAAAAGTTTACCTTTAACTTGTTTGTCGTGGGCGATGATTTTATGCTCACTCAGTCTATCGGAGGCCTTCAAGTGGGGATTTAAATAATCATTTGTTACACATTTGATACATAAAATGAAACTTTCTTTTCACATATCATTAAAGGAATTTATTTTAAATAATTGTTATACCATCACTTACAACAGTTTCACTTTTAAGAATATTAATGTCCAGAGCTGATATCAATAAATAATAATAAAAAAAAAAGTTTATTCATGGTAAAAAAAACCAAAAAAACTTTTAAGTTAACAGTCTTGCAACTAAGCCCGAGAAATCACATCAAAATGATGTTGGGCTTATCATCTGCACCACTTAAAAAAACACCAAAATTTCAAATTAAACTGTCACTTCAATTTAAAATTTGTTAGATGACAGGAAGCACATGTTATGTTATCCTGATCCACAAGTGGTAATTGGATTAATAGTAAATACACAGCACTGCCTCCCCCTTTTTGAGAGGTTTTATATAAAAATGACCCTCCTTTTTATAACATACTATATAAAAATGCATTTATGTTTGTTAACTATCTATTGATTTGGGGTATGTATGATCTTCATTTCGTATATAAATATGCTATTCAGAAACTTAAATTATAATAGTCAATGTTATTATACTAAATTAAACTAATATATGAATTAATATGAAAGTTCACCTTCAAAATAAGTTCCAAATACCTCCCCTCCTTTTTTCATGGGAAAAATATGGTTGATTATTTAGGGAATCACTGAAGACTAGAGCGGCCCCCTATTGGGTCAGTCAGCCCCCCCCCACCCTTTACAAAAGGTTCTGGATCTGCTCCTGACTATAGGTGTTGAACGTTATGTTACATGTATATTAAAATTGGTACATTTTTTAGGCCAGAATGGCACACCCCTACCATAAAAATATTGAGGTATCATTTAGTATCAATGGGATCTATCCCCTAGATGAGAAAAGACCTAATTGTTCTTCTTATATTCTTTTTTTTTATGCCCCACCTACGATAGTAGAGGGGCATTATGTTTTCTGGTCTGTGCCTCCGTCCGTCCGTCCGTCTGTGCCTCCGTTCGTCCGTCCGCTTCAGGTTAAAGTTTTTGGTCAAGGTAGTTTTTGAAGAAGTTGAAGTCCAATCAACTTGAAACTTAGTACACTTGTTCCCCATGATATGATCTTTCTAATTTTAATGCCAAATTATAGTTTTGACCCCAATTTCATGGTCCACTGAACATAGAAAATGATAGTGCGAAGTTCAAGTTAAACTTTTTGGTCAAGGTAGTTTTTGATGAAGTTAAAGTCACATCAACTTGAAACTTAGTACATATGTTTCCTATGATATGATCTTTCTAATTTTAATTCCAAATTAAAGTTTTGACCCCAATTTCACGGTCCACTGAACATAGAAAATGATAGTGTGAGTGGGGCATTCGTGTACTATGGACACATTCTTGTTAATATCTGATGAGGTAATGTGTAGATGTAAAACTAAATCAGAATATTTACTTTTTACTTTGTAATTTCTTAACTTGAGGGTTTATCAAAAATTTACACACTCAGATTTTGTTTTAAACATCTGTTTTATGTAATATCATCTGTCCCCTAATCAGTAGTGGATGACATATTTATATCTCTACTTAACCATTTTATAATTGAGAGAAGATATGAAATTTTCACTCTGAAGGGCTTAGTTTGAAGACTGTTAATAGGGACCCGCGTTATTTCAGAAAATATCTTATTGATTAAGAGAACAAAAACTTCTACGTTGTGATCATTTAAGAGTGGCCTTCTATTTATTCAATGCTAACCATGTGGGCTTTGTTTTTTTTATATACCATAAATCGATTCGTTCATTCAGATATTTGTCAGTTTGCCTTGGCTCTTCAAGTCCAACACACAACTTCTCACGAAATTGGTATTTTTCTTACAAAAATTACATCGATGTGATGTATTCTTTTCATGGAGAATGAATGCTGCACCTTATTTTATTTGTTATCGTTTTTTTTTGTGTGTATCATTGACGTATAAGACAACCTGAATCTTCTTTATTCAAATTTAAAACATACGAGATGGCAATTATGACACAAAATAACTAAATTAAACTTACAGCAGAAGAAAGATAATGAACATCGCTTTTATAGTCTTCTAAATATCGAAGACGCGTGGTCTTTTTAAAAATGATGTCAATTTATAAAGGAAACAACAAACAAAATAGTTCGAATATTTATATTGGAAAAAGTAAAGGTGTGTAAATCATAACAATTATTTTATTTCAATGAAATTCAAACTGTTGAATTTTTTCCGCTGCGAGCAAATTTTTAATTTTTGTCGCATTTTGAAAATCAATAAATCTTGTATTCTTGTTGGAAGCTGCACTGTGTAGTTTATACCCGTTTTTTTCAATGCCACACAAATCCAACACAGACAAAAAAAATGGTAGGTTCAAGAAATAATTGATGCAAACTATACTTTATTGTAGTTTTAACATGGGTAGGCATTATATTCGTATGGTCCAAATACTCATAAGGTCCGGAACATATTTTATTTGCGATCACAAATGCACGAAGACGTCCATTTCTATGTAAATTGGGTCGATTTTTTTATATAGATAAGATGAATGCGTTTCTGTTGCCAAGTGTTTTTCACAAGTATAGTAGCAGTATAGTAGAACGGTTTAAGTATCCTATATACACCAAATGATACATTTTGCCAATACAATAACGTAAATGCATGCAAATTTCACAAGGTTTAATCCAAATAGCTTTCTTACTATCCAATAACTTTCAAGTACGAAAAATACAGGGCAGAAGTATATTTTGTCTTTATGTTTCGTATTTGCACAACTTTTGAAAGTGGATTATGTATTCGTTCTAAAATAAAATTAGACCAGATAAAAGTTAAAAGATTACATAACTCGACAATCGCAATTGTTAAATCCGAAAAAGATAATCAATCAATACATGCATTCAGTAAGTCATTCTTTTTTCTGAAAGAACATGGCTTTGCGATATCTTATTATGAAAATTGATTGTCGAAACATAACAAAAACACAAGTAAAGGACGTTTAATTAATCAATATAAATCAAAACACAAATTCCTGATTAGTATTTCGAATTATTTTATATAGGCGTTGAGAACCTTTGGTGACCCTACGGTTTAAATGTTTATATTAAGGACGTCGTGAGCAATGGGCGTTATAGACGAACGTTCACCTAATCTGTCCCAGTCAATGGGATATTAAAGTGCGCCAATCAATGTCCATAGCCACACTGTTATGAATTCGATACTATGTACAAGCATATGGTATAACAGTATACATATACTTTCAAATAATCATATGCATACATATGTATATGGATTTGCCCCATTAAAATTAAATCAGTGACCTTAGCCCAGGGGTTACAGTACAAGTTTTGTTCTTCCACACTTTTTTCTAAAATCAAGTTATCTTTTATGTAATTTTGAAGTCCTTTTATATGAGGTTTTATTTCTTACATCTAAAGTGAAGTAAGAGAAGAGGGACGAAAGATACCAAAGGGACAGTCAAACTCATAAATCTAAAACAAACTGACAACGCCATGGCTAAAAATGAAAAAGACAAACAGAAAAACAATAGTACACATGACACAACATAGAAAACTAAAGAATAAACAACACGAACCCCACCAAAAACTAGGGGTGATCTCAGGTGCTCCGGAAGGGTAAGCAGATCCTGCTCCACATGCGGCACCCGTCGTGTTGCTTATGTGATTACAAATCCGGTAAATAGTCTAATTCGGTAGGTCAAATTCATGAAAGGGAAGGGGATTGTAGTTACGACGTGAGGAACATATCCGATATCATTTGTGAAATGGTTATTCCATAACGGTCAACCAACTCGTGATGGCGTCCGTAAAATTTACGAAAGTAATTTGTCAGTAAAATAACTTTATTTTTGATAAAATTCATTTTATAATTTTTATAGAAGCCAAAAATGACAATATTTAAATTTATAGTGGAATTTCGATATGAACTTTTTTTAGCATGGCGTTGTCAGTTTATTTTCGACTTTGCGTTTTAATGTCCCTCTGCTAACTTTCGCCACTCTTTTGGAACATTTCTTTGATGGGTGCTTAGGTGGTCTGCTGCAAAGCATACTTCGGCCCCTTTCTAGCATATCAATGTTTTTCAACTCCAATGCAAATGCCTCGCCCTCCATCTATCTCGCTTCACCTTGCAGAACCTTCCTGTTTATTACGATTTAATAGTTTCTCGTCATATGCATGAAACAATTGCCACCGAACATTAAGCAAGTATCAATCAATCACATTTTAACCATGCAGAATAGAGATGAAGGATATTCAAAATATTTATTTGGACAGAAAACACACGTTACAATTACGTCTCGGGAAAAAATTACTTACAAGTGTCTTTGTATAGTGTGTTACTAGTATGTATTCCTAAACTTTACCACACTGATGAAAAGAAAAATATAAACCCACGTAGGTAACTAATTTCATTCTTCACATAACAAATGTATCAAATTTGTCAATACAATATGTCGTTGAAATTATGTGCGAATCATGTCCATAGGATTTATTTCTTTTTTGCTGAATATATTTTGTGAAAAGTGTAAGATGTCTTTCAAACAAACAAATGGTTCTGTATAACATTTTGGGATAGCATTGATTCAATACTACTCAAAACAGACGTATTATATGGCTTCAATATAATAGTGCCTAATTTCATAGTACTAAAACATGCCAATGTAAACAGAAAGGTCCATTTAAAAGTTTATAATGGGCAAACGATCAAGTTTTCCTCCCATGGGAGTTTTTTTACGACAATTTGCGACTATCTATTTTTTACCAGGTGAATGAAAAAATGCTTCCATGGGCAATTTAAGGTCGCTTGGAGGGAAGGGGGGGGGGGCGTCTTAATTAAATCCAAAATTTGTCAAAATGAAGTTTTTATCATGCTTTTTTTTCAAAAATAAAATAAAAAGTACAGGTCACCGGACTTTTTTTCATGCTACAGGTTGTGCAAAATTGTCATATTATGTATAGATAATGCATGGGAAATCCTATCTTGTGTGATAAAAAGAAAACACCATGATAAAATGTTAAGATAAAATGTGAGAAGATAGCTCTTATAACATGCTTTCAGATAAGAAAAAGAAAAAAAATGGGGTCACCGAACTTGTTTTCTTGCAACATATTGAAATAGGTAAATTCACAACACTTTCTATTATAAAATTTCTTTATCTCAGTAATCACCCCTTCCATAAGAGTTATCTCCCCTTATTTGGCCAAATTGAAAAAAAATTAATCAAACACAAATATGATGTTTTTGAGAAATTACAGCCGTAAATATGATAATAGTTATCAAAGGTACCAGGATTATAATTTAATAAAACACATAATTATCTGTTTTTACATCAAAAGTCCTACGCATGAATAACATACTACTCTCAAAATTTGCACATTTCATTAAAGATCTAGACCAACTGTTATCTGCTACTTCAAAATCCAAGATGGAGGAAGACACCCGGAGCCACCTAAAGAGATGAATAGGATCGAAATTTTAAATATTTACTCAAAATTTCTGGGTGTTTTTAACAATATTATCCATTGAGTAGAAATATCCAACGTTTTTGTCAAAACGTTCGATTAATCTTCTTACTATGATCTAAATATGTTTTACAGGGCTTTTGAAATATTTCATTTTTACTAAATTTTCACGATTTTAGACCCAAGTAATCTTCCTACATAAACCAAAAGTCAAAAAAAAAAAAGAGGAGTCAATGTATTCACTTGTCTTATAAAGATAAAAATAAAAGGTGTTAAAATAAATTGTACCGGTAATACGCCTTTTTCTTTCAGCAGACCTTTCGCCTTCTAAGGAACGGCTAATATCAAAACAATCACATATGTTTATCTTCAAATATCTTCTTTAATAATTTGAACTATGAAGAATAAGAGAATTTTAATAAAAACATATTAATACTATAAGGACAAAGGGATAAAAAGAGTGTGTAGGCCGGGAAAGGAAATGCCAGATTATTTCATTTGTTATTTAAAAAAAGCGATGAAGAAAAGTTTCTTCACAGCAGGTCTACAAAACTATCTGTTATTGATCGGGCTATATGGGCTTTGTTCTCTCCTTGGCTTCACGTTCAAAGACATGTTAGTTTGTACTAAAAATCAGGACAAGACCTCAGATAAAGAGATAATCTATTGCAAAACGTTAATCTTCAAAACCTGTCTAGTCTCGGGATAATTAAGTCTGAGACATATGATTAAGATAGTCGTCGTATAATGAACATGAACACCGTATGTATAAATCCTACTGTTTTAGGTTGTTGTTGTTCGGTTTCATAATTCACTAATTAATGAGAAAAGTAACATAATACTCATCAAAAAATTATAAAACATGATATTATGGGGATTAACTTCAAAAATATATCCGATACGCCTGTAAATTGACATTATTTATTTCTTCGAGAAAAAATGTCAGTAAATTTTTTTTTCATGAATGTTCTTTCAAACAGCGGCAAAAAATTACAAATATATATGATACATTGTATATTAGTCAAATGTAAAGTGCAAGGTTCACCTTTCATATGCGCAATATTACATGGCCTCATTTATCATCGATTTCAGTGATAACTATTTCATTAGAGTATACAGGTTTATTTTTAAAACTACAATATACACACACAATGTTTACAATTTCAAAAACAGCAGTATACATAAAAAGAGTATTTTGATACCATGGGAAAAGTTACTCCATATAACCTAACAGAATATTATAGTTGTGAGCAATGTTTTGAGTAAATAAACTATTGTTATAAATTTACTGTTTGCACATGTTTAAATTATTCGAAATACTAAGGATTTTCTTATCCCAGGCATATATTACTTAACCATATTTGGCAAAACTTTTCGAGTTTTGGGTCCTCAATGCTCTTCAACTCTATACTTGTTTGACTTCTAACTTTTTTTTTATCTGAGCGACGTCCCTAATGAGTCTAGTGTAGGCGAAACGCGCGTCTGGCGTATCAAATTTTAAGCCTGGTACCTTTGATAACTATTTATGTAACATCGCAAACATTTCTTATTTCTTATTCAAGATTCAATGGAAGTCGCAGATTTAAATGGAGGGGACTGCATACATATATATCAAAATGTATCCCCCTTTTATTCATTGCAAAGTAAAATGCTAAAAACGAACATTTCATATGGCTTGTTTGTTTTAGTTTAGAATGTCAAATTAAGAAACTTCGAATTCAATTGTATATCTACAAACCAGTCCGATGACCGAAATCGACTTCTATAGGGGTTATATATAGTCTTTCAATTGGGATTTTAATTAATATTTTTGGATTTGCAGAAATTCAATAAGTCAGATAGAAAATGATCGATAGCCAAATTATCAGGACAAGATCTACAAATATATCAAAACTGCCTTAATCGGAAATGAAGCATGTTTTTAACGACGAGTGTTTCTGTCATTGTTACAAGACAGGCGCAATATGTCAACAACTATATTATCTAATCTACATGATCATGATGATAGGTTTACTGTACGTATGTTATCTCTTGTAAGAACAATCGGGTTACTTTCTGTCTTGTTAAGGCATAGATCATGACAAATATGTTTGAAATTTTACTGGTTATTTTATTTGTTGATGTGGATTTGATTTTAACTGAACACTCTAGAACAGACAACGACTATACGAAGCGCCTTTTGTTAAGTGACCCTGATGTTATTAATTCACGATTAGTTGAAATGGAAAGAATGTACCAACTGTTGAAGAGAGAGATGATAGACATGAATACCACATTGAGCACGGCCCTGTCAGAGGAAAAGGCAAAAACTGAAAACCTGCAAAGAACTTTACAGAAGGGTATAGTTTATTATTCATGTTATTGTATTTACAATTTGAGAGTTATGAATACGATTTTCCTTGTTGAGACCGAATGGCAGTACTACTGTGTCTCAAGATGATCGCTGATTTTGTTTTGATTTTTTTATTCGGAATTCTCCGGTTTTATCCATTAAGCGCCATTACATTTTTTTTTTACATCACAACACCTTAATTTTCCTCATAATTTTATAACATATTGATTTAAATCTATGTTTTATAATTTTATAAAAATTGACAGAACTAATATTGTTGGGCTATCATTAAGCTTGATCGTTTATGAAGGAGCACAAATTGACAAAATTTTCCAGGACATTTTGTCCTGTTCTGTTTTCAATGTTTTCGTCAATAAAAATCAATGCACTCGAGTTTAACCTTTTATAAATAACTCGTAGCATATTTGCCTCGTACATCATTGTTATGATCAAACTTTAAACAAACACGAACACACACTTAATTTACTTAAGGAAAGAGCTGGAATAATCAATCTATCGGTAATCAGTAAACTAAATAATTGCTGTTTTGATTGCACTCATCAAGGTTAGCTAAGGACAAACTTTAATTAAAGAATAGAACTGAATCGCTCACATAGTAAGCATTTGCAACATTTAAATCATTTTTTTAATGAACAATGTTTTGTTTATTAGCTATTACATGTATTTACCATCAAATCCACAATTAACATGCCGTAACTATTGAGTTAGCTGCCATATCAACTTTTAGATGATCCACAAAGGTTAAAAGTAAAATCACAAAAATACTGAACTCAGAGAAAAATCAATTCGGAAAGTCCATAATCACATGACAAAATCAAATAACAAAACGCATCAAAAACGAATGGACAAGAACTGTCATATTCCCGACTTGGTACAGGCATTTTCAAATGTAGAAAATGGTGGATTGAACCTGGTTTTATAGCTAGCTAAACCTCTCACTTGTATGACAGTCGCATCAAATTCCATTATATAGTCACCGATGCGTGAACAAAATAAACAGACATAATAGGTAAAAATGTCAAAAATAGGGGTACAGCAGTCAACATTGTGTTATCATCTTAATCACTATAAAAACAACAAATGTAACGAAGAAGCACAAAAAGGCATACATCAAATTAACATCCTCATTTTGATTATATTATACGATTATATTTGTCTATGTAAAATGCACCCATCAAGGAAGGAGGGTATGGGTACTGGTGTAAAATTGCGCGTTTGAAATTCGCACAGGTAGACATGAAATAATTTTGTCGTTCAAAGTATGACGGGATGCACAAATACAGTCACGCAAAATAGATATAACAAACACTGACTTAGCAGTTAAAGTAATAATAATAAATAAAATAATAGTGTGGTTCAAAGTATGACGTGATACATAAGTACAGAGTCACGTAAAATGTATATCACAAAAAAAGTTAGTTAACAGTAAAAGTAATATTAATGAATAAAATAATTTTGTCATTCAAAGTATGACAAGATACATAGGTACAGAGTCACATCATAAAATAATTTTGTCGTTCAAAGTATGATGAGATATTAATTATTCCTTAAGAATCTATGAGATTGTATCTGAATTTGAAGCGAGCAAGTAATAACGGAATAATCATCAGTTAAAGAGTTTTCCTTTGTACGATACCATGATCATTCCTGCATAATATTTCGCGGAGTTTTATTTTATCTTTTTTTCATTCATTTTCTAAGCTTTAATACATAATTTTCCTTATGTTATGCGTTAGAAAGGAAATAATAGTATTTAATTTTTAATCTCAACTTGCCTAGAAACCCCGGATCACATACATGAGTATCGTGCATGGATAATTTACAGTAAAGGTCGGCAATATGGTTTATCGAAGTGTAAGCCAAAACAAAATATTTTTACCAATCTGATCCAAGTATTCGTAGATATGCAAATCATATAAAAATTATAAAAACTTATTTACATTACATGCATGTTTCATTATAATACGTTTTTGTGATTGGATAACAGCAATATTGTGTCATTCTTAAATTAACATTTATTCTAAAAACGAAATGTAACTCAGTCATGATGACACGAGCTTTCGCAATAAAATAAACTCGTCTGGTAAATAAAAGTAGAAATCGTGCTTTCGTGATGCTAGCAAATAAAAATTATCATTATAAGTATATTGAATGCTTCGTTGAATAATTTTGTAGGGTTTATACAAAATGTATTTCGGTCTACGCTTTTACATCCGAAACATTTACAAAAAGAAGTATTCACTTCTTAAATATATATCCTTTCTTTTTAATATATTAACATAGTGGTTTCGTAGGCTCTGTGGAAGACATACAAAGGTTCCCCGTGCATGATATACTTAGCATATTCTAACATTTGATAAAATAAACATGTTATGCTGTTTATTTTATTTCAGTTTCAGATTCCGGCTCTACATACGTGCGTTGGGGAAGAAAGCAGTGTTCTGGAACGGATACGGAAACCATTTATACAGGTTTGAAACTTTTTTTATGTGTACACATATTTCATTAAAGAGATCGTTATATATATAAAAATTATATAGCTACAAGGGTAAAGACATAAATACGAAAAATACAAGGTATTTAATAATTGGGGCAAGAAACGAGAGAACGAGAGTAGTGCTCTTATATAATCCGTCTCCGTAAATAAATAAAAGTTTATTTTGAATAGCAAAATAATATGTATTTACTTCAGGTGCAAAATGCACATCGATAACTAACTTTTTATATCATAATCTACATTATAATGAAAAACTGAACATTCTAAAATTTCAGGGTTTACAGCAGGACAGTTACAAGAAGGTCCAACACTTTCCTCTCGTTATGGTGGTCCTTCGAATATACTTTGCCTACCAAATAACCCTGAAACAAGTAATATAACAACTGTCGGTAGAAGTTTAATATATGGCACGGAGTACGAAGAAACATTTTTTGGAGCAGGTGCGGCAGATGAGGATGCACCATGTGCTGTTTGTAGAAGTCATTACACATATGCTTCCATAATGATTCCTGGTAGAAAGTCGTGTTATAGTGGTTGGAAACTGGAGTATCATGGATATCTTGCGTCTAACCATTATGGATACAAGGCATCATCATATATATGTGTGGACAATAAACCAGAATTTCTACAAGGTGGGAAGTCAAACCAAAACGGAAACTTACTGTATGCTACAGCAACAAAATGTGGATCCCTCCCGTGTCCTCCGTATGATGACAACTTTGCCGTATATTGCGTTGTTTGTTCTAAATAAAGATGCGTTTTCAATTTTTTTTTTATCATACTATACTTTCACTCATATGGAGAAATACGTTGCCTACTTCATCCCTTTGTTCGTTCGTTCTTCAATGATTCCGTGAAATATTGATCATCTACAGCACGCTTTTTTCATTTTTTTATCATGTATTTTTCAAACAGTTAATTTGACCTATATTTACGTACAGTTTTGGAAATTATATCTTAAATCTTAACGGAATCAGTACTTTGATAACTATATTCCTATGACATTAATTTATCATTCAGACCATAGAACAAACTGTCTATTTTTTAAAATTATTTTTATTCAATTATTTTTTGTGATCGTACATTTTTTTAATTGGATTCCCCTGTTTTGTATTTACTTCTTCCAAAGGCTGAATTTGAACTTGTGATTGTGCTTCTTAAGGTGTTGATAAATGATATTTTTTAAACGACAGGTGGTTACATTTATATATTTATTTATAATTGAAAGCAACAAAGACAGACGTCACGAATTTCTATGTTTTGTCTTGTGTACTAGTATTGTCTGTTTGGGTTTATCTTTGTTAGCCATGGCGTTGTCAGATTATTTTCGATCTCTTAGTTTTACTGTCCTTCTGGTATCTTTCGCCCCTCTTCTGAATTTATAGTTGTTGCACGGAAATTCATTGAGCCGTCATACGTAATTCCGCAATCAATTAACGATTTTGCCGTCGAAACCAGGTTTACCAGATAGCATACGTCTTATTACTCTAGGAATAACAACTAACACACATTTGCAATTATACATTTCTGAAGAAAGACACGGAAGTAATTTCACATAATGGTAATACGAGTTTAAGAGAAACCAATAATGATAACAGATTACCTCAGCTGTATTTGGCAAAACTGTTAGGATTTGTTGGTCCTCAATGTTTTTCAACTTCGAACTTTATTTGTTATTTTTACATTTTTTGATTTGAGCGTCACCGATTAGTCTTTTGTAGACGAAACGCGCGTCTGGCGTTAATAAAAAAATTCCAATCCTGGTATCTATGATGAGTTAATCATGTTGTGTTTAATATTTATGCAAAAGGTATCATCAAATCATGTTTCCATTGGTATTATTCGGCCCTGCTCCTGGTCATAGACTATTTGGCTTTACTCGCAAAGTTTGTGATTAGGTTAGTGTAAGGGAACCCATTGTATTTGCGTAAGTATATCTCATTAACATGGATGTTGTTAAGCGCCTGGCTTATTAATGGTCAATACATGTAATCTTTGAAACTTTTGCATAGTTTACAAATAAAATGCATTTTTGGTTCTTGTTGTTCAATTTTTTTAATGATCCAATTTCTAAATTGCATGATTTAATTGAACCACACTGAGCTGATGTACGGTATGGATTTTTTTATCTCTTTTTATGCTTCTGGATCATAAGATTAGAGTGACAGCATTGATAAACTACAGTAACTGTTATTGTTATATAATATAGGTAACACATTAAAACAATACAGAATATTAACTAAAAAATAAAGAGAAAAGAAAGATCAACGGAAAAGGGAGGATCCACAACACAAACTTGTAGACTTGCGTTCCTTTGAGGTCTATGTACATTGTAAGGAGAATATATAATATTTCTCGTACAGACGCGTCTATTTAATTTGCTTTATTTGCAATATTTTTGAATATGATTTTATATGTGTCACTAAACTTTTGGGAAATAATAATCAATCAATGTTATTGTTGCTATCGTCCTGTTCTGTTTTCAATGTTTTTGTCATACAAACAATTTCTTTTTAAAGTCAAGGACCTAGAAGTTCACCTTTTCTAAATAACTCGTAACATCTTTGCCTTGTACATCATTGTTATGATCAAACTTACACAAACACGAAAACACACTTTATTTACTCAAGGAAAGATCTGGAATAATTAATCTATCTGTAATCAGTAAACTAAACAATCTCACGCATTTAAGAATGTTTGATTGCACTCATAAAGGTTAGCTAAGGACAAACTTTAGGCAAAGAATTGGACTGATTCGCTAACATAGTAAACATTTTGCAACATTAAATCATTTGCAACAGTAGCTGCTCTTCCATTAATGAAATATATGAAGTGCGATTTCAACAAGTTTTGATTCAGATCAACTTAAGGGAAATTAAAAAGAAGATAGTTATGAGAGGACAATGACATCATAGCTTTATGTATTGACATTTCAGGGGTGACAAGTTCATAATGATGTGGTATGATTGCAAATGGGACAACTCTCTATCAAAGAGAAAAGTGATATATAAATTAACAAGTATTGGTCACCACATGGCGTTCAAAGTTAATCACAATATATATCGTATAGTTAAAACCCATTCCTCTATTTAATCAGGAGTGGCTATGTTGTTCATCTGATTTGAACACAATAGTACATGCCATAAACAACTGCTGAAACTTTAAGTTTTGTGTGTCCGAGAAGATTTTCTTTTAAAGTTTACAAAACGATGGACGCCAAACAGTGACATAAGGCAACATTGCCATTTGGGGCAATTGAGCTAAACTGAAATTTCTGACGTTAAGGAAAGATGAAAATGTTTCTTCACTTAGCGCCGGGGGGAATTAATTCTGATAAACTAAACCTGACTAAATATACATGACTTGTATCAACTATTAAATTTAATAAAGTTTACTTAATGAACCAGTAGACTAGACTGATCATATCATTGGGGTCTTACTTAATTAGCAAAGACACCGACCACACGTTAGCATCAGACATCAGTCTCAGATGAATTTGGTTTGAAGGGCATATTTGATAGATAACTATAATTAAATGTTTGATAGATTGGAGGTTGACTCCTAACCAATGGCAAATCATTCTAAACAGGATGCCGACATAACGTGATTATATAAGCAAAGAAGGTTATTCTTCAAAGATAATCATAATCAGGAAATACCCACTGGATAAATGTCGTCATTTACATACCAGTCCTGTTTTGAAAACATTTTATCTGTAAGTACTCAACTTACACGAAATATAACTAAATAAGTATCGATATATACAACAAGAACATATAAATTATGCAAATTATACATGAACATTTTGTATGCCTATAAACAACATTGTTCGCAAGCATACTTCACGTCAAGGTTTAATTTGATAAATATCGATACATACAGTAAGTCCAAATATTCTACATACAAGCATGTCTCAAAGTTTATCTATAGTAATTGTATAATCGTCACATGCTTTAAGTGGCAGAGTAAGACTTTAAAATTAGTATTTGGTTAATTTTGTCGGATGTATAAATACTCAGCTGCGCCCGATCAGGTCAACTTTTTGTCTCTTTTTGTTTATTCATTCAATTTGCAGCATCAACTTTCAGATATAGAATTGTCATTCTCGTCCTGAACGTACCTAAAGTGTCAAAAATTCAAAAATGTTCAGGACGACAAAAAGCGTCACTCTATGTTAACATTGCCATATAAGCGGAAGGTTTGGCTAGCCATAAAACCAAGTTCAACCCACCATTTTTCTTAAAATGTTCTGTACCAAGTCAGGAATATGGCAGCTGTTATCAAATATTTCTTTTATATGTATGTTGGCGTTTGTTTTTGATGCACTTCAGTGCTTCTGTTGTTCATGTTGTTCCGTTGTTTCCCCCTTATAGTTGATGTTTTTCCCTCGGTTTTAGTTTGTAACCCGGATTTGTTTTCTCTCAATTGATTTATGACTTCTGAACAGTGGTATACTATTGTTGCTTTTAGTTCAGTATTTTTGTGATTTTACTTTATTTTGGAACATGACAGACATGTTGCCAAGCATCCGTCCAACTACATTGTACGTGTTAAACAAGAAACTATACCGTTTATGGGATGGGATCTCACGAGATTGTTAACTTGTAAGTGGGATGACACCTAGGGACCTATTTATCATGTTAAACAAGAACCTCTACCGTTTATAGGCGTGGATCTCACGAAATTGTTAATGTTGAAGTGGGATGACACCTAGGGACTTATGTATCATGTTTAACAAGAAGCTATACCGTTCATGGGCGGGGATCTCACGAGATTGTCAACTTGGAAGTAGGATGACATCTAGGGACCTATATATCATGTTAAACAAGAAACTATACCGTTTAAGGGTAGGGATCTCACGAGATTGTTAACTTGTAAGTGGGATGACACCTAGGGACCTATATATCATGTTAGACAAGAAACTTTACCGTTAATGGGTGTGGATCTCACGAGATTGTTAATGTTGAAGTGGGTAGACACCTAGGGACCTATGTATCATTTTAAACAAGAAGCTATACCGTTTATGGGCGGGGATCTCACGAGATTGTTAACTTGGAAGTAGGATGACACCTAGAGGCCTATAAATCATGTTAAACAAGAAACTGTACCGTTTATGGGTCAGACTCACGAGATACTTAACTTGGAAGTTGGATGACACAAAGGACCTATATATCATGTTAAACAAGAAACTGTAACGTTTATGGGATGGGATCTCACGATATTGTTAACGTTTAAGTGGGATGACATCTGAGGACCTATATATCATGTTAAACAAGAAACTATAACGGTTATGGTATGGGATCTCACGAGATTGGTAACTTGGAAGTTGGATGACACCTAGGGACCTATATATCATGTTAAAAATGAAACTGTACCGTTTATGGGATGGGATCTCACGAGATTGTTAACTTGGAAGTGAGATGATATCGCAGGACCTACAGTTGGGTGCAGACCAAGCATTACATGTAGACGGGCCGAAAAAGTTAACGCGGCGTTTACTCGCGTGCACTTCACGTAAACGCCGCGTTAACTGTGCGTTAACTCCGAAATTGCAGTAGACATTAAAAGTAAACGGGCGTTTACATTCGCGTTTACATCCGCGTTAACGCAAAAACGGAGCGTCTTCTAATTTTGTAAAGAGTAAACGGGCGTTTACTTTCCCGTTTACCTCCGCGTAACGTGGAAAAATGCGCGTCTTCTATTTTCGTAATAAGTAAACGCGCGTTTACTGTTTGTGGTAAACGCCCGTTAACGCAGATTATCATCGTAACCTGGATACATTGACATAAAATATGAAATGATAAGGAACATCAAAATTAATTGACCAACTGGTCATTTCCGCTTGACATATTGACGATTACAGTTATTTAAAAATGTTATCACACATTTGTATTTAATTGAACAATAATTATAGTAAATTTCTTGTTCTTCGCAAATAATAGTTTAAGTATGTTTATTCAAATAAATGTAATTTAATCCTCACCAAAATCAAACAGTTTTCTCATCTTAGACAGACTGACTCGTTAAATTAACCAAAACTGACAATATTTACCCTTTAACTGTTTAACAACTATCTTATTCTATATAGTAGTAATTCAGTTATATTTTTATGCCATAATTGACCATATAATACAATTGACAGAATTTTTTTTACCAGCCTGACGGCCATGACCTCTTTTTATTTAAAATATTGAATAGTAAACAAAATTCAGTAGTTTTCATACATCAGACTAACTCGTAATATATAATTATTTGTTCGCAACAACCAAAACTGACCATATAAGCAATTTATTATGTAAATCTATATAGCCCGCATAGTAAATGAGCTATATTTTGATATAAAGATTGATTGTTTAATAAAAAAGGAAGCAATATTTAAATATTATGACATAAAAATTTTGTTTGCATCAATTTAGAGTGCCAGCATGTTCTTTTTTATTCAAAATGTTGAATCGCAAACATAATTCAATAGTTTTCTTACCTCAGACTGACTGATATAATAAAGTTATTTGTCAGCAACAACCAAAACTGACCATATATTTGAATATTATGACTAAAAAAATTTGTTCGCATCAATTAAGAGTGCCAGCAAGTCCTTTTTTTATTCAAAATATTGACTCGTAAACAAAATTCATTAGTTTTCATATCTCTGACTGACTCATATAATAAAATTATTTGTCCGCAACAACCAAAACTGACCATATAAGCATTTTATTATGTAAATCTATAATGCTGCATAGTAAATGAGTTATATTTTCATGTAAGAATTGATTGTATAATAAAATAGGTAGCAATATTTGATCACCATGACTAAAAAATTTTGTTCGCATCAATTTAGAGTGACAGCATGTCCTTTTCTTATTCAAAATATTGAATCGTAAACAAAATTCATTAGTTTTCATATCTCTGACTGACTCATATAATAAAATTATTTGTCCGCAACAACCAAAACTGACCATATAAGCATTTTATTATGTAAATCTATATAGCCGCATAGTAAATGAGTTATATTTTCATGTAAGGATTGATTGTACAATAAAATAGGTAGCAATATTTGAATATTATGACTAAACAATTTTGTTCGCATCAATTAAGAGTGCCAGCATGTCCTTTTTTTATTCAAAATATTGAATCGTAAACAAAATTCAATAGTTTTCATATCTTAGACTGACTCATATAGTAAAATTATTTGTCCGCAACAACCAAAACTGACCATATAAGCATTTTATCATGTAAATCTATACAGCCTCATAGTAAATGAGTTATATTTTCGTGTAGGATTGATTGTATAATAAAATAGGTAGCAATATTTGAATTTTATGACTAAAAAATTTGTTCGCATCAATTTAGAGTGCCAGCATGTCTTTTTTTTCTTCAAAATATTGAATTGTAACCAAAATTCAGTAGTTTTCATACCTCAGACTGACTGATATAATAAAATTATTTGTCCTCAACAACCAAAACTGACCATATAAGCATTTCATTATGTTCATCTATTTAGCCGCATAGTAAATGAGTTATATTTTCATGTAAGGATTGATTGTATAATAAAAAAGGTAGCAATATTTGAATATTATGACTAAAAAATTTTGTTCGCATCAATTAAAAGTGCCAGCATGTCCTTTTTGTATTCAAAATATTGAATCGGAAACAAAATTCAATAGTTTTCATATTTTAGACTGACTGATATAATAAAATTATTTGTCCTCGACAACCAAAACTGACCATATAAGCATTTCATTATGTTCATCTATATAGCCGCATAGTAAATAAGTTATATTTTCATGTAAGGATTGATTGTATAATAAAATAGGTAGCAATATTTGAATATTATGACTAAAAAATTTTGTTCGCATCAATTAAGAGTGCCAGCATGTCCTTTTTTTATTCAAAATATTGACTCGTAAACAAAATTCATTAGTTTTCATATCTCTGACTGACTCATATAATAAAATTATTTGTCCGCAACAACCAAAACTGACCATATAAGCATTTTATTATGTAAATCTATAATGCTGCATAGTAAATGAGTTATATTTTCATGTAAGAATTGATTGTATAATAAAATAGGTAGCAATATTTGATCACTATGACTAAAAAATTTTGTTCGCATCAATTTAGAGTGACAGCATGTCCTTTTCTTATTCAAAATATTGAATCGTAAACAAAATTCATTAGTTTTCATATCTCTGACTGACTCATATAATAAAATTATTTGTCCGCAACAACCAAAACTGACCATATAAGCATTTTATTATGTAAATCTATATAGCCGCATAGTAAATGAGTTATATTTTCATGTAAGGATTGATTGTACAATAAAATAGGTAGCAATATTTGAATATTATGACTAAACAATTTTGTTCGCATCAATTAAGAGTGCCAGCATGTCCTTTTTTTATTCAAAATATTGAATCGTAAACAAAATTCAATAGTTTTCATATCTTAGACTGACTCATATAATAAAATTATTTGTCCGCAACAACCAAAACTGACCATATAAGCATTTTATCATGTAAATCTATACAGCCTCATAGTAAATGAGTTATATTTTCATGTAAGGATTGATTGTATAATAAAATAGGTAGCAATATTTGATATTATGACTGAAAAATTTTGTTCGCATCAATTAAGAGTGCCAGCATGTCCTTTTTTTATTCAAAATATTAAATCATAAACAAAATTCAGTAGTTTTCATACCTCAGACTGACTGATATAATAAAATTATTTGTCCGCAACAACCAAAACTGACCATATAAGCATTTTATTATGTAAATCTATATAGCCGCATAGTAAATGAGTTATATTTTCATGTAAGGATTGATTGTACAATAAAATAGGTAGCAATATTTGAATATTATGACCAAAAAATTTTGTTCGCATCAATTAAGAGTGCCAGCATGTCCCTTTTTTATTCAAAATATTGAATTGTAAACAAAATTCAATAGTTTTCATATCTTAGACTGACTACTATATAATAAAATTATTTGTCCGCAACAACCAAAACTGACCATATAAGCATTTTATCATGTAAATCTATACAGCCTCATAGTAAATGAGTTATATTTTCGTGTAAGGATTGATTGTATAATAAAATAGGTAGCAATATTTGAATATTATGACTAAAAAGTTTTGTTCGCATCAATTTAGAGTGCCAGCATGTCCTTTTTTTATTCAAAATATTAAATCATAAACAAAATTCAGTAGTTTTCATACCTCAGACTGACTGATATAATAAAATTATTTGTCCAGAACAACCAAAACTGACCATATAAGCATTTTATTATGTAAATCTATATAGCCGCATAGTAAATGAGTTATATTTTCATGTAAGGATTGATTGTATAATAAAATAGGTAGCAATATTTGAATATTATTACTAAAAAAATTTGTTCGCATGAATTAAGAGTGCCAGCATGTCCTTTTTTATTCAAAATATTGAATCGTAAACATAATTCAATAGTTTTCATATCTTAGACTGACTCATATAATAAAATTATTTGTCCGCAACAACCAAAACTGACCATATAAGCATTTTATCATGTAAATCTATACAGCCTCATAGTAAATGAGTTATATTTTCATGTAAGGATTGATTGTATAATAAAATAGGTAGCAATATTTGATTATTATGACTGAAAAATTTTGTTCGCATCAATTAAGAGTGCCAGCATGTCCTTTTTTTATTCAAAATATTAAATCATAAACAAAATTCAGTAGTTTTCATACCTCAGACTGACTGATATAATAAAATTATTTGTCCGCAACAACCAAAACTGACCATATAAGCATTTTATTATGTAAATCTATATAGCCGCATAGTAAATGAGTTATATTTTCATGTAAGGATTGATTGTACAATAAAATAGGTAGCAATATTTGAATATTATGACCAAAAAATTTTGTTCGCATCAATTAAGAGTGCCAGCATGTCCCTTTTTTATTCAAAATATTGAATTGTAAACAAAATTCAATAGTTTTCATATCTTAGACTGACTCATATAATAAAATTATTTGTCCGCAACAACCAAAACTGACCATATAAGCATTTTATCATGTAAATCTATACAGCCTCATAGTAAATGAGTTATATTTTCGTGTAAGGATTGATTGTATAATAAAATAGGTAGCAATATTTGAATATTATGACTAAAAAGTTTTGTTCGCATCAATTTAGAGTGCCAGCATGTCCTTTTTTTATTCAAAATATTAAATCATAAACAAAATTCAGTAGTTTTCATACCTCAGACTGACTGATATAATAAAATTATTTGTCCAGAACAACCAAAACTGACCATATAAGCATTTTATTATGTAAATCTATATAGCCGCATAGTAAATGAGTTATATTTTCATGTAAGGATTGATTGTATAATAAAATAGGTAGCAATATTTGAATATTATTACTAAAAAAATTTGTTCGCATGAATTAAGAGTGCCAGCATGTCCTTTTTTATTCAAAATATTGAATCGTAAACATAATTCAATAGTTTTCATATCTTAGACTGACTCATATAATAAAATTATTTGTCCGCAACAACCAAAACTGACCATATAAGCATTTTATCATGTAAATCTATACAGCCTCATAGTAAATGAGTTATATTTTCGTGTAAGGATTGATTGTATAATAAAATAGGTAGCAATATTTGAATATTATGACTAAAAAGTTTTGTTCGCATCAATTTAGAGTGCCAGCATGTCCTTTTTTTATTCAAAATATTAAATCATAAACAAAATTCAGTAGTTTTCATACCTCAGACTGACTGATATAATAAAATTATTTGTCCAGAACAACCAAAACTGACCATATAAGCATTTTATTATGTAAATCTATATAGCCGCATAGTAAATGAGTTATATTTTCATGTAAGGATTGATTGTATAATAAAATAGGTAGCAATATTTGAATATTATTACTAAAAAATTTTGTTCGCATGAATTAAGAGTGCCAGCATGTCCTTTTTTATTCAAAATATTGAATCGTAAACAAAATTCAATAGTTTTCATATCTTAGACTGACTCATATAATAAAATTATTTGTCCGCAACAACCAAAACTGACCATATAAGCATTTTATCATGTAAATCTATACAGCCTCATAGTAAATGAGTTATATTTTCGTGTAAGGATTGATTGTATAATAAAATAGGTAGCAATATTTGAATATTATGACTAAAAAAGTTTGTTCGCATCAATTTAGAGTGCCAGCATGTCTTTTTTTTCTTCAAAATATTGAATTGTAAACAAAATTCAGTAGTTTTCATACCTCAGACTGACTGATATAATAAAATTATTTGTCCGCAACAACCAAAACTGACCATATAAGCATTTTATTATGTATATATATATAGCCTCATAGTAAATGAGTTATATTTTCATGTAAGAATTGATTGTATAATAAAATAGGTAGCAATATTTGAATATTATGACTAAAAAATGTTGTTCGCATCAATTTAGAGTGCCAGCATGTACATTTTTTATTCAAAATATTGAATCGTAAACAAAATTCAGTAGTTTTCATACCTCAGACTGACTCATATAATAAAATTATTTGTCCGCAACAACAAAAACTGACCATATCAGCATTTTATCATGTAAATCTATACAGCCGCATAGTAAATGGGTTATATTTTCATGTAAGGATTGATTGTATAATGAAAAAGGTAGCAATATTTGAATAGTATGACTAAAAAATTTTGTTCGCATCAATTAAGAGTGCCAGCACGTCCTTTTTTTATTCAAAATATTGAATATTGAAACAAATTTCAGTAGTTTTCTAACCTCAGACTAATCGAATTATAACCAAAACAGACCATATTAGCACTATATATAGCTGCATAGTAAATTAGTTATATATCCATGTAAAGATAGCAATATTTGAACATTTAAATTGACGAAATGGTACAAATGTACATACTTATATTACACTTTATTGATATCCCTTTCAATACACTGTACAATTTACGTTTTTTTTTATCATTTGTCATAACAGAATCTTATCATGTTAATCCAAGGCAAACAAGGTGAATTTCGATTAAAAATAATGTATTAAATGCTCCGAGTTATAGTTAGGAATTCGAAGAGACAAATTATAAATGGCGAACGAAACAACGTAAACCATGATGTTTACATCCCATCATGTAAAAATATTCTCCCTATGTCTCAGATAACCTTTCTGTCCGTATCGATATTTGCACCTGTAACTTTTGAAAAGAAAATATAGAAAATCTGCAAATCAGTAAAGTTAATGGACTTAATGAAAGTGATTTTGTGTAATTTAATATTTTGAATTAAAAGAGTTTTTGAATTGTTCTGGTTTGAAACACATACTTTATTATATACGTAAAATATTAAGACTAAGGGTCGTTTTTATAAAAAAAAAATAATGTGCAAATGGACTTGAAGTTTATTTCTAAATTTACCCAATCAGTTAACGCGAAAAGTAAACGTAAAAATACACTTGTAAAATCTGTAGTAAACGCCCGTTTACTTTTAAGTGCATGTAAAAATAAATTTGAAGAATTCTGAAGTAAACGCCCGTTTACTTTTAAGTGCACGTAAAAATAAATTTGAAGAATTCTGAAGTAAACGCCCGTTTACTACTGACTAAACGGACACATAGTAAACGCCCGTTTACTAGGGTAGACATTAGAAATTTCCATTTCGACCACGTTAACGTAATTATAGTAAACGTGCGTTTACTAGTAAACGGGAGATTTAAAGTTAACTAACGAAATATGTGCACGCGGCGTTAACTTGCGTTTACTTTATGTAATGCTTGGTCTGCACCCAACTGTATGTATCATGTTAAACAAGAAATTATACCGTTTATGGGATTGGATCTCACGAGATTGTTAACTTGGAAGTTGGATGACACCTAGGGACCTATATATCATGTTAAACAAGAAACTGTACTGTTTATGGGATGGGATCTCACGAGATTGTTAACTTGGAAGTGGGATGACATCTACGGACCTATATATCATGTTAAACAAGAAACTATACCGTTTAAGGGTAGGGATCTCACGAGATTGTTAACTTGTAAGTGGGATGACACCTAGGGACCCATATATCATGCTAAACAAGAAACTGTACTGTTTATGGGATGGGATCTCACGAGATTGTTAACTTGGAAGTGGAATGACATCTACGGACCTATATATCATGTTAAACAAGAAACTATACCGTTTAAGGGTAGGGATCTCACGAGATTGTTAACTTATAAGTGGGATGACACCTAGGGACCTATATATCATGTTAGACAAGCAACTATACCGTTAATGGGTGTGGATCTCACGAGATTGTTAATGTTGAAGTGGGTAGACACCTAGGGACCTACAATGTATGTATCATTTTAAACAAGAAGCTATACCGTTTATGGGCGGGGATCTCACGAGATTGTTAACTTGGAAGTAGGGTGACACCTAAAGGCCTATAAATCATGTTAAACAAGAAACTGTACCGTTTATGGGTCAGACTCACGAGATACTTAACTTGGAAGTTGGATGAAACCTAAGGACCTATATATCATGTTAAACAAAAAACTATACAGTTTATGAACGAGGATCTCACGAGATTGTTGACTTGGAAGTGGAATGACACCTAGGGAGCTATATATCATGTTAAACAAGAAACTATACTGTTCATGAGGTGGGATCTCCCGAGATACTTAACTTGCAAGTGGGGTGACACCTAAGGACCTATATATCATGCAAAACAAGAAACTACACCGTTTATAAGATGGGATCTCACAAGAAACTTAACTTGGAAGTGGGATGACACCTAGGGACCTATATATCATGTTAAACAAGAAACTATGCCGTTTATGGGTCGGGATCTCACGAGATACTTAACTTGGAAGTTGGATGACACCAAAAGACCTATATATCATGTTAAACAAGAAACTGTACCGTTTATGGGATGGGATCTCACGATATTGTTAACGTTTAAGTGGGATGACATCTGAGGACCTATATATCATGTTAAACAAGAAACTATACCGGTTATGGGATGGGATCTCACGAGATTGTTAACTTGGAAGTTGGATGACACCTAGGGATCTATATATCATGTTAAACATGTAACTGTACCGTTTATGGGATGGGATCTCACGAGATTGTTAACTTGGAAGTGGGATGACATCTGAGGACCTATGTATCATGTTTAACAAGAAATTATACCGTTTATGGGATGGGATCTCACGAGATTGTTAACTTGGAAGTTGGATGACACCTAGGGACCAATATATCATGTTAAACAAGAAACTGTACTGTTTATGGGATGGGATCTCACGAAATTGTTAACTTGGAAGTGGGATGACATCTACGGACCTATATATCATGTTAAACAAGAAACTATACCGTTTAAGGGTAGGGATCTCACGATATTTTTAACTTGTAAGTGGGATGACATCTGAGGACCTATATATCATGTTAGACAAGCAACTATACCGTTAATGGGTGTGGATCTCACGAGATTGTTAATGTTGAAGTGGGTAGACACCTAGGGACCTATGTATCATTTTAAACAAGAAGCTATACCGTTTTTGGGCGGGGATCTCACGAGATTGTTAACTTGGAAGTAGGATGACACCGAGAGGCTTATAAATCATGTTAAACAAGAAACTGTACCGTTTATGGGTCAGACTCACGATATACTTAACTTGGAAGTTGGATGACACCTAAGGACCTATATATCATGTTAAACAAGAAACTATACAGTTTATGAACGAGGATCTCACGAGATTGTTAACTTGGAAGTGGAATGACACCTAGGGAGCTATATATCATGTTAAACAAGAAACTATACTGTTCATGGGGTGGGATCTCCCGAGATACTTAACTTGCAAGTGGGGTGACACCTAGGGACCTATATATCATGCTAAACAAGAAACTACACCGTTTATAAGATGGGATCTCACGAGAAACTTAACTTGGAAGTGGGATGACACCTAGGGACCTATATATCATGTTAAACAAGAAACTATGCCGTTTATGGGTCGGGATCTCACGAGATATTTAACTTGAAAGTTGGATGACACATAAGGACCTATATATCATGTTAAACAAGAAACTGTACCGTTTATGGGATGGATCTCACGATATTGTTAACGTTTAAGTGGGATGACAGCTGAGGACCTATATATCATGTTAAACAAGAAACTATACCGATTATGGGATGGGATCTCACGAGATTGTTAACTTGGAAGTTGGATGACACCTAGGGACCTATATATCATGTTAAACATGAAACTGTACCGTTTATGGGATGAGATCTCACGAGATTGTTAACTGGAAGTGGAATGACATCTGAGGAGCTATGTATCATGTTAAACAAGAAATTATACCGTTTATGGGATGGGATCTCACGAGATTGTTAACTTGGAAGTTGGATGACACTTAGGGACCTATACATCATGTTAAACAAGAAACTGTACCGTTTATGGGATGGGATCTCACGAGATTGTTAACTTGGAAGTGGTATGACATCTAGGGACCAATATATCATGTTAAACAAGAAGCTATACCGTTCATTGGATCGTATCTTACGAGATTGTTAACTTGGAAGTTGTATGACACCTAGGGACCTCTATATCATATTAAACAAGAAACTGTACCGTTTATGGGTCGGATTCTCACGAGACTGTTAACTTGTTAGTGGGATGACATCTCGGGACTTAAATATCATGTTAAACAAGAAACTATACCGTATATGTGATGGGATCTCACGAGATACTTAACTTTGAAGTGGGATGACACCTAGGGACCTATATATCATGTTAAACAAGAACCTATACCGTTTATAGGATGGGTACTCACGAAAAACTTAACTTGGAAAAGGGATCACATCTAGGGGCCTATATATCATGTAAAACAAGAAACTATAATGTTTATAGGACGGGTACTCAGGAGATACTTAACTTGGAAGTTGGATGACACCTAGGGACCTATATATCATGTTAAACAAGAAACTATACTGTTTATTTGATGGGATCTTACACGATTGTTAACTTGGAAGTGGGATGACACCTAGGGATCTATATATCATGTTAAACAAGAAACTATACCGTTGATGGATGGGGATCTCACGACATTGTTAACTTGGAAGTGGGATGACACCTAGGGATCTATATATCATGTTAAACAAGAAACTATACCGTTTATGGATGGGGATCTCACGACATTGTTAACTTGACAGTGGGATGACACCTAGGGACCTATTTATCATGTTAAACAAGAAACTACACCGTTTATGGGATGGTACCTCACGAAATAGTTAACTTGGAAGTTGGATGACACCTAAGGACCTATATATCATGTTAAACAAGAAACTATACCGTTTATTGGATGGGATCTCACGAGATACTTAAGTTTGAAGTGGGATGACACCTATGGACATATATATCATGTTAAACAAGTAAGTGTATCGTTTATGGGATGGGATCTGACGAGATTGTTAACTTGGAAGTGGGATGACACCTAGGGACCTAGATATCATTTTAAACAAGAAACTTTTCCGTTGATGGGTCGGGATCTCACGAGATTGTTAACTTGGAATTGGGATGACACTTAGGGGCCTATAAATCATGTTAAACAAGAACTATACCATTTATGGGTGGGGATCTCACGAGATTGTTAACTTGGAAGTGGGATGACACCTAGGGACCTTTATATCATGTTAAAGAAGAAACTATACCGTTTATGAGTGGGATCTCACGAGATTGTTAACTTGGAAGTGGGATGACACCTAGGAACCTATTAATCATGTTAAACAAGAAACTATACCGTTTCTAGGTGGGGATCTCACGAGAATGTTAACTTGGAAGTGGGATTACACCTAGGGACCTATATATTATGTTAAACAAGAATCTATATCGTATATGAACGGGGATCTCACGACATACTTAACTTGGAAGTGGGATGACACCTAGGGACCTATATATCATGTTAAATAAGAAACTGTACCGTTTATGTGTCGGGATCTCACGAGATTGTTAACTTGTAAGTGGGATGACACCTAGGGACCTATATATCATGTTAATCAAGAAAATACACCGTTTATGAACGAAGATCTCACGACATACTTAACTTGGAAGTTGGATGACACATAGGGACCTAAATATCATGTTTAACAAGTAACTATACCGTTTATGGGTGGGGATCTCACGAGATTGTTAACTTAGAAGTAGGATGACACCTAGGGACCTATATGTCATGTTAAACAAGAAACTATACTGTTCATTGGATGGGATCTCACGAGATACTTAACTTGTAAGTGGGATGACACATAGTGATCTATATATCATGTTAAACAAGAAACTATACCGTTTATGGGATGGGTTCTCACGAGATACTTAACTTGGAAGTGGGATGACACCTAGGGACCTATATATCATGTTAAACAAGAAACTGTACCGTTAATGGGATGGGATCTCATGAGAATGTTTACTATGAAGTGGGATGACACCTAGGGACCTATATATAATGTTAAACAAGAAACTATACCGTTTATGGGTCGGGATCTCACGAGATACGTAACTTGGAAGTGGGGTGACACCTAGGGACCTATACATCATGTTAAACAATTAGCTATACCGTTTATGAACGGGGATCTCACGAGATACTTAACTTGGAAGTGGGGTGACACCTAAGGGCCTATATGTCATGTTAAACAACTTTAAAACTATTCCGTTTATGGGTGGGGATCACATTCATTTTATTAAAAGGCTTGGGTTGTAGAAGACCTTCTCATCATATAATGTCTTTCAATTAATGGGTGTGGATCTCACGAGATTGTTAATGTTGAAGTGGGTAGACACCTAGGGACATATGTATCATTTTAAACAAGAAGCTATACCGTTTATGGGTAGGGGATCTCACAAGATTGTTAACTTGGAAGTAGGATGACACCTAGAGGCCTATAAATCATGTTAAACAAGAAACTGTACCGTTTATGGGTCAGACTCACGAGATACTTAACTTGGAAGTTGGATGACACCTAAGGACCTATATATCATGTTAAACAAGAAACTATACAGTTTATGAACGGGGATCTCACGAGATACTTAACTTGGAAGTGGGGTGACACCTAGGGACCTATACATCATGTTAAACAATTATCTATGTACCGTTTATGAACGGGGATCCCACGAGATTGTTAACTTGGAAGTGGGGTGACACCTAAGGGCCTATATGTCATGTTAAACAACTTTAAAACTATTCCGTTTATGGGTGGGGATCACATTCATTTTATTAAAAGGCTTGGGTTGTAGAAGACCTTCTCATCATATAATGTCTTTCAATTAATGGGTGTGGATCTCACGAGATTGTTAATGTTGAATTGGGTAGACACCTAGGAACCTATGTATCATTTTAAACAAGAAGTTATACCGTTTATGGGCGGGGATCTCACGAGATTGTTAACTTGGAAGTAGGATGACACCTAGAAGCCTATAAATCATGTTAAACAAGAAACTGTACCGTTTATGGGTCAGACTCACGAGATACTTAACTTGGAAGTTAGATGACACCTAAGGACCTATATATCATGTTAAACAAGAAACTATACGGTTTATGAACGGGGATCTCACGAGATTGTTAACTTGGAAGTAGGATGACACCTAGAGGCCTATAAATCATGTTAAGCAAGAAACTGTACCGTTTATTGGTCAGACTCACGAGATACTTAACTAGGAAGTTGGATCACACCTAAGGACCTACATATCATGTTAAACAAGAAACTATACCGTTTATGGGTCGGGATCTCACGAGATACTTAACTTGGAAGTGGGGTGACACCTAGGGACCTATACATCATGTTAAACAATTATCTATGTACCGTTTATGAACGGGGATCCCACGAGATTGTTAACTTGGAAGTGGGGTGACACCTAAGGGCCTATATGTCATGTTAAACAACTTTAAAACTATTCCGTTTATGGGTGGGGATCACATTCATTTTATTAAAAGGCTTGGGTTGTAGAAGACCTTCTCATCATATAATGTCTTTCAATTAATGGGTGTGGATCTCACGAGATTGTTAATGTTGAATTGGGTAGACACCTAGGAACCTATGTATCATTTTAAACAAGAAGTTATACCGTTTATGGGCGGGGATCTCACGAGATTGTTAACTTGGAAGTAGGATGACACCTAGAAGCCTATAAATCATGTTAAACAAGAAACTGTACCGTTTATGGGTCAGACTCACGAGATACTTAACTTGGAAGTTAGATGACACCTAAGGACCTATATATCATGTTAAACAAGAAACTATACGGTTTATGAACGGGGATCTCACGAGATTGTTAACTTGGAAGTAGGATGACACCTAGAGGCCTATAAATCATGTTAAGCAAGAAACTGTACCGTTTATGGGTCAGACTCACGAGATACTTAACTAGGAAGTTGGATCACACCTAAGGACCTACATATCATTTTAAACAAGAAACTATACCGTTTATGGGTCGGGATCTCACGATATACTTAACTTGGAAGTGGGGTGACACCTAGGGACCTATACATCATGTTAAACAATTAGCTATACCGTTTATGAACGGGGATCTCACGAGATTGTTAACTTGGAAGTGGGGTGACACCTACATGTAAGGGCATATATGTCATGTTAAACAACTTTAAAACTATTCCGTTTATGGGTGGGGATCACATTCATTTTATTAAAAGGCTTGGGTTGTAGAAGACCTTCTCATCATATAATGTCTTTCAATTCATCTTGACATGACAAGCAAGAATAAAAATATGGTTGAGGGTTTAGTAATCTAACCAAATTCAAATATTTAAATCTTATCAATTGATAGGAGGTTAAGATTGCCTCTTAAATGTCTTAAATTTACCTATTTTTCATTTCATTTGTCTTATCATTTAGAACATTTCCAATCATTAAATTTATCGTATCGTTTACCATTTTCCGGATAATTTGAAAAATAATAATCCTAAGGTTTTATAACAGTCACGTGATCACTACTGAAGACCAAAAATTATGTCTTTATCAATTATTGTTCTCAAGATGTAAACATTAAAACATGAAAATATTTTTTTTTTTCATATTATGATCCTATATAAGATCAGCAACTGTTTAAAAAAGATTATAACTTTGAAAATCCAAATCTGCAAAAATTAACGTTATGATCAACCTGGCACATTGGGTTAGTATTTCTAAGGTTTTGAAAATATCTACTTACGGTTTCTGAGAACTGCTGCATACAGTATAAGTGCTAGAAATTGTGGGCAAAAATATATAGAACGGGAAAAAATAGGGCAAAAAAAAAAATAAAGAATAGAAAATACTGTAGTGCTTACATAACCAGTATCAAGAATAATGGGCAAACAATATAAAGAATAGAGAAAAACGAAAAAAAATAGCTAAAAATTAAAGAATACAGAAATGAAGGTCGTCTATGTATTTAGCTGAACAACTTTTAAAAAAGGGTCGCCGGGGATCTGTAGGAGGTATAAGATATCATACAATATTATCACCCGTTCCTATATAAAGTCATACAGATGGGTGCGGTCCTAACCTTGACAAAAGTTAACTTAGAGTTAACTTGTTGACTGCTTTCTAAGTTAACTTGAGAATTTTTAAGCAGTCAAGCAAGTTAACTTCGTTGTTGGTGGACCAGACCTACGGTCTGCTTTTTTAGGACTGCTGCAGACCTATCGACAAGTCTGCTCCAGACCAGACCTGTGGACAAGTCTGCTTTTGACCAGTCCTGAGGACAGGTCTGCCCCAGACCAGACCTGTGGACAAGTCTGCTTTTGACCAGTCCTAAGGACAGGTCTGCCTCAGACCAGACCTGTGGACAGGTCTGCTCCTGACCAGACCTGAGGACAGGTCTGCTTTTGACCAGACCTGTGGACACGTCTGCTATTGACCAGACCTGAGGACAGGTCTGCTTATGACAGATTATCGTTATAAGAGTTTTCATATCAGACTTGAGCTTTCATTAAAATATGTAAACAACATTCGCATTGTTTTTCCACAGATATCATTTATTATTTACTCGCTAGACTCTACTAGATATTATACAAATGCTCTCTTTTATTTGATATACATGTATTTTTATATAAATAAAAAATGGCTATACGATCACACAGAGTTTTTTTTTATTAGAAGGCGGATAGAAAGGTTATCCAACGCATCGGAACAATATTCTTATATCACGGGATATCGGCAACACTGTCTACGTTACTTCGTTCCCCGTTGTTTACCTGTCCCTTCCTAAATTTTACTTTATGCATAAATTTATACTTGCATGGATATTTCATTGATATTCAACTTGTTTGCATTGGATTTACTATTCTATTTCCCGCAGAATATTCTAACAGAAATTGTACAGTGTCCGTAAGCATACGATGTGGTAAAACTATCAACAATCTCGTCAAATTCGTCAGATTTATCGAGAGATTTGTCATTGCCGATATTTATATGGGACGTCCTAAAATTATACTCAATGCGCACTTTAATGAAATAGTTGCCACTTGACGTTTAACTATAAACAAAATCAATCAACCGACATAATAGATTCCAAGAAGAGAACCTCGTATACTTTTTTTTATTAAATCATTGTAAACAGTACAAATGAATTCAGACATGTCAGTGTTGGTACTTTGATGATGTGGCATAATAGTTTTGTTTTACACGTACACCATCATGAACTCCTATATATGATGTGACTGTTATTATAAATAAAGAGATGAAAATCTGACATTCTCAATTTATTCAGAATATTTTTTGCATTAATGGTTTCCAATATTATTGATTACGTGTACATTTACGGTCCTACTAAAATGTGAACAGGAGCGCCAGGAGAAGACATTAAGGCCCTCGGTACAATGGTATGCGGGTATATAGATTTGCAAATAAAAGTGCACATATGATCAGTTTTGGTCAAATAGTTTTGTTTTCCAAGTCAGCATGAGGTATTAAAACTACTGAAATTTTGTTACGTATCAATATTTTGAATAAAAGGAGGACACGCTGGTATCCTAAATTTATGCGAACAAAAATTTGTTGTTATTAAATTGCAATATTGCTGTCCATTGTCATGATTATATTATACAATGATTCCTGACATAAAAAATATGGCTGATTAATACTCTGCGGGTACATCATGGTGTATATAGATTTACAAATTAAAGTGCACATATGGTCAGTTTTGGTAATGCGGTCAAATAATTTTGTTGTACAAGTCAGCTGGAGGTATCAAAACTACTGAAATTTTGTTACGTATCAATATTTTGAATAAAATGAGGACATGCTGGTATCCTAAATTTATGTGAACAAAAATTTGTTGTTATTATATTGCAATATTGCTGTCCATTGTCATGATTGTATTATACATTGATTCTGGCATAAAAAATATGGCTGATTAACTATGCGGGTATATATAGATTTACAAATTAAAGTGCACAAATGGTCAGTTTTGGTGGATGCGGTCAAATAATTTTGTTGTACAAGTCAACTGGAGGTATCAAAACTACTGAAATTTTGTTATGATCAATATTTTGAATAAAATGAGGACATGCTGGTATCCTAAATTTATGTGAACAAAAATTTGTTGTTATTATTTTGCAATATTGCTGTCCATTTTCATGATTGTATTATACATTGAATCCTGACATCAAAAATGTGGCTGATTTACTATGCGGGTATATAGATTTACAAATTAAAGTGCACATATGGTCAGTTTTGAACTTTTGGTGGATGCGGTCAAATAATTTTGTTGTACAAGTCAACTGGAGGTATCAAAACTACTGAAATTTTGTTACGTATCAGTATTTTAAGTAAAAAGAGGACATGCTGGTACCCTTAATTTAGGCGAACAAAAATTTGTTGTTATTATATTGCAATATTGCTGTCCATTGTCATGATTGTATTATACATTGAATCCTGACATTAAAAATATGGCTGATTAACTATGCGGGTATATAGATTTACAATTTAAAGTTCACATATGGTCAGTTTTGGTAATGTGGTCAAATAATTTTGTTGTACAAGTCAGCTGGAGGTATCAAAACTACTGAAATTTTGTTACGTATCAATATTTTGAATAAAATGAGGACATGCTGGTATCCTAAATTTATGCGAACCAAAATTTTTTGTTATTATATTGCAATTTTGCTGTCCATTGTCATGATTGTATTATACATTGAATCCTGACATAAAAAATATGGCTGATTAACTATGCGGGTATATAGATTTACAAATTAAAGTGCACATATGGTCAGTTTTGGTGGATGCGGTCAAATAATTTTGTTGTACAAGTCAACTGGAGGTATCAAAACTACTGAAATTTTGTTACGTATCAATATTTTGAATAAACTGAGGACATGCTGGTATCCTAAATTTATGCGAACAGAAATTTGTTATTATTATATTGCAATATTGCTGTACATTGTCATGATTGTATTATACATTGAATCCTGACATTAAAAATAAGGCTGATTTACTATGCTGGTATATAGATTTACAATTTAAAGTTCACATATGGTCAGTTTTGGTAATGCGGTCAAATAATTTTGTTGTACAAGTCAGCTGGAGGTATCAAAACTACTGAAATTTTGTTACGTATCAATATTTTGAATAAAATGAGGACATGCTGGTATCCTAAATTTATGTGAACAAAAATTTGTTGTTATTATATTGCAATATTGCTGTCCATTGTCATGATTGTATTATACATTGATTCTGGCATAAAAAATATGGCTGATTAACTATGCGGGTATATAGATTTACAAATTAAAGTGCACAAATGGTCAGTTTTGGTGGATGCGGTCAAATAATTTTGTTGTACAAGTCAACTGGAGGTATCAAAACTACTGAAATTTTGTTATGATCAATATTTTGAATAAAATGAGGACATGCTGGTATCCTAAATTTATGTGAACAAAAATTTGTTGTTATTATTTTGCAATATTGCTGTCCATTTTCATGATTGTATTATACATTGAATCCTGACATCAAAAATGTGGCTGATTTACTATGCGGGTATATAGATTTACAAATTAAAGTGCACATATGGTCAGTTTTGAACTTTTGGTGGATGCGGTCAAATAATTTTGTTGTACAAGTCAACTGGAGGTATCAAAACTACTGAAATTTTGTTACGTATCAGTATTTTAAGTAAAAAGAGGACATGCTGGTACCCTTAATTTAGGCGAACAAAAATTTGTTGTTATTATATTGCAATATTGCTGTCCATTGTCATGATTGTATTATACATTGAATCCTGACATAAAAAATATGGCTGATTAACTATGCGGGTATATAGATTTACAATTTAAAGTTCACATATGGTCAGTTTTGGTAATGTGGTCAAATAATTTTGTTGTACAAGTCAGCTGGAGGTATCAAAACTACTGAAATTTTGTTACGTATCAATATTTTGAATAAAATGAGGACATGCTGGTATCCTAAATTTATGCGAACCAAAATTTTTTGTTATTATATTGCAATTTTGCTGTCCATTGTCATGATTGTATTATACATTGAATCCTGACATAAAAAATATGGCTGATTAACTATGCGGGTATATAGATTTACAAATTAAAGTGCACATATGGTCAGTTTTGGTGGATGCGGTCAAATAATTTTGTTGTACAAGTCAACTGGAGGTATCAAAACTACTGAAATTTTGTTACGTATCAATATTTTGAATAAAATGAGGACATGCTGGTATCCTAAATTTATGCGAACAGAAATTTGTTGTTATTATATTGCAATATTGCTGTACATTGTCATGATTGTATTATACATTGAATCCTGACATTAAAAATAAGGCTGATTTACTATGCTGGTATATAGATTTACAATTTAAAGTTCACATATGGTCAGTTTTGGTAATGCGGTCAAATAATTTTGTTGTACAAGTCAACTGGAGGTATCAAAACTACTGAAATTTTGTTACGTATCAGTATTTTAAGTAAAAAGAGGACATGCTGGTACCCTTAATTTAGGCGAACAAAAATTTGTTGTTATTATATTGCAATATTGCTGTCCATTGTCATGATTGTATTATACATTGAATCCTGACATAAAAAATATGGCTGATTAACTATGCGGGTATATAGATTTACAAATTAAAGTGCACATATGGTCAGTTTTGGTGGATGCGGTCAAATAATTTTGTTGTACAAGTCAACTGGAGGTATCAAAACTACTGAAATTTTGTTACGTATCAATATTTTGAATAAAATGAGGACATGCTGGTATCCTAAATATATGCGAACCAAAATTTGTTGTTATTATATTGCAATTTTGCTGTCCATTGTCATGATTGTATTATACATTGAATCCTGACATAAAAAATATTGCTGATTTACTATGCGGGTATATAGATTTACAAATTAAAGTGCATATATGGTCAGTTTTGGTGGATGCGGTCAAATAATTTTGTTGTACAAGTCAACTGGAGGCATCAAAACTACTGAAATTTTGTTACGTATCAGTATTTTGAGTAAAAAGAAGACATGCTGGCACCCTTAATTTAGGCGAACAAAAATTTGTAGTCATTATTTAAATGAATTAAACTATTGCTGATTGTGGCTGCATAGTTCAAGGATGTATAACTAACAAGGACGTATACACCTAACATCAAATATACTTCTTTTCAAAAATATACATAATATGATTGAATTTGATCTCGGAATATATATATATATATATATTCAGTGCCTGTTATCATTGTAACCGAGATCGTTTTTATAATAGATAGATTGTCAGATCACAGATAAATTTGTGTTACGTTCTGTGCATACTTATTTTCAATTATTTGTGTTTAATCCTGTTCATAAAACGGAAGTATTAATTTTCAAATTACTTTATTTTCGATGTTTATACTACGAAACAAAGATATTAAAAATATTTTTTTTTTAAATCAACGAAGAGCGGTCCTGGTTACAAGTTAACTTAGTGTTGACCAGACCAGTCAAAACAGGTCTGGTTTTGATCGGATTTGTTCAAGCAGAAGTTAACTTTGTGGCAGGACCGGTTTCCAAGTTAACTTATGTTAACTTTATGACAGGACTGGTTCCGAAGTTAACTTATGTTAACTTATGACAGGACTGGTTCGAAGTTAACTTATATCAATAGCGGACCTGTTTCTAAGTTAACTTTTTGGCAGACATAAAAACAGTCCTAGGTCCAAGTCCGCTTTTCAAGTTAACTAGATTTTGGTCCTAGGACTGGTCAGAGCAGTCCTATATTCGGTCACAGGTTAACTTTGACCAGTCCAAATGACTGGTTATCAAGTTAACTTGCTGTACAGGTTAGGAGTGCACCCATCTGTAATTGATTTTTTTTTCTTTCATTTTGATAATAATGAATTGTCTTTCTTTTCACAACCAGAGGCCTGTTTCAGACAACATAATGTACACTGTATATTTGTTAGCAAAAATTCTGTATGGTAAAAAGAAAATTAATTTAAAACTTAAATTTAAGGAATCTCGTTGGAGGTTGATTGATTTATTTTATGGCGCTGCTGTCCATTGACTATTAAGTATCACTGCAGAATCCTCTGTTTAGACGTCGTGTTGAGACCCATGGTGACAAACAAATTGACATACATTGTATCCATAATACAAACACTTGTCTATTGTGGAAGGACTTTATTTGACCTTGATCTAAACGTTTGGTTTTATTTTGTTTCTAGTTCATTTTCGTATAATTCTAAATCATTTATTTCTGAATAATATAAATTAAGGAGATGTGGTATGATTACACGCATGATACAGCTACAGATCACCTAACCCAATACCGTACGTCAGGTATAAAAAGCCCCGACATGACAAAATATGCGATTAAGACAAAACAATAAAAGAAACATAAATTGGTAGACAGCAACCAAAGGCGATATTTGTTTTTCCTAAAAAAAAAATTTTTTTTTTTTTTATATATATAACTAAGGCCTTTTGTTTTCTCAATTGAACTGTTTCATTTGTGTGCATGTCCTTTTGTAATCGACTATACGATATCATATATAAAAAAAAAGAATATGTGGTATGATTGCCAATGAGACAACTCTCACAAGAGACCTAATGATACAGAAATTAACAGCTATAGGTCACCGTACGGCCTTCAACAATGAACAGCCAATACCGCATAGTCAGCTATTATTATTACAAGGCTCCGATATAACAAATGTATAACAATTCAAACGAGAAAACTAACAGCCTAATTTATGTACCAAAAAAAAAAATGATCGAAAAACAAATATGTAACACAGCAACAAACAAAAACTAATGAATGACAGGCTTCTTACTTGGAACAGGCACATGTATACATATGTGGCGGGGTTAAACATGTTAGCGGAACCCAACTATCCCCTTACCTCGGACAGTGGTGTAAAAGTACAACATAAGAACGCACAATAAAAATCAGTTGAAAAAGGCTTAACCCATCAGATGGATACAAATAGAAACACATCTTACAAAAACACAGAGTGGACGTGAGCGGATACTTGTACATCCCAACAACAAAAAGACACTAAGTACAGATCTGAGAGTACTCGCAGTTACTGACAGCTAGTTCAAAGCCAATAAAATAGATCTAAAACAAAATTATCAATCATTACGCATCCAATATCCAATGGATGTAGCGTAAAGACGTCATAAACAGTCAGAGAAAAAACATGACCTCAGTTTTGCAATGCCAAGATACAGGAATCGACAGATTGTAGATCAATGAATGTGCATATATATATATATATGTAATTATATAACAATAATATTTAGTTTGCTTTTAATTTACAGTTAGACAAAATCAATATTAATACATATAAAAACAATATTCAAAGATATTATTACAGTGTTGAATTGGTAACCTTTTAGAATAAGTTTATTTAAAGGATCGATAAGTTTACCAGGATTGTTTCTAAATTTCCGGACACGGTACACAACATCTTCGTAAAAATGAGGATTTGCTATCCCGTTTGAAATAAGTTTCATACAGGTACATATACACTTCAAAACCACATCTGTATATCTATGGAAGAATATAGTAAAGGTTAAGAGTAATTTGTGGCAACGGAATCCCGGACTTAATAATTTAGCAGTAATACATATATTACGTTCAATAAAATCTAAAACGTCACATCAGACACGGACATAGCGAACGAGTTGTGATATATAAACACTGTAAGATGGTGCCAAATGAACATCACCATCTCAAAAAGGAAAATTAACAATAGGGAACAAAAAATCGCCCCTTTTGTCGTAACTTTTAGTTTTAAGTGTCCCGTGTAAAACTAAAATTTCTGAATATAGGAAAGGACAGTAATTACCGTTTACATTTAAAATGACAGACTTATTTCAAGTAAGTTCCTTTTGGTAAATTTCGGTATCATGGTTATTTTTATTATTGAAGGCTGTACGGTGGCTTATAAATCCCTACATCCACTTCCTTTGAACTCTGGCTTAATGATGATTTGTGTGGCAATCATAACAGATCTTGTTATTTTGATATTGTGAGCGCTCAACCATCCGCTCACATTGGATACTGGTGTCACTACACATATGATAATGAACTGTAAATATCAGTTAGAAATTGCCCCACTCACCAGATTGGCATGAAGCACGATGTCGACTAGTCTACTTGCTGCACGGTAAAATGACTCCTGATGACTTTTTACAATGACAAACAAAAACTAAGGGAATGACATGAACTCCGAAGGAACCGATACCAGGAATATCTACAGTGTATGCGTCTCCTGATGACTTTTTACAATGACAAACAAAAACTAAGGGAATGACATGAACTCCGAAGGAACGATACCAGGAATATCTACAGTGTATGCGTCTCCTGATGACTTTTTACAATGACAAACAAAAACTAAGGGAATGACATGAACTCCGAAGGAACGATACCAGGAATATCTACAGTGTATGCGTCTCCTGATGACTTTTTACAATGACAAACAAAAACTAAGGGAATAACATGAACTCCGAAGGAACGATACCAGGAATATCTACAGTGTATGCGTCTCCTGATGACTTTTTACAATGACAAACAAAAACTAAGGGAATAACATGAACTCCGAAGGAACGATACCAGGGATATCTACAGTGTATGCGTCTCCTGATGACTTTTTACAATGACAAACAAAAACTAAGGGAATGACATGAACTCCGAAGGAACGATACCAGGAATATCTACAGTGTATGCGTCTCCTGATGACTTTTTACAATGACAAACAAAAACTAAGGGAATGACATGAACTCCGAAGGAACGATACCAGGGATATCTACAGTGTATGCGTCTCCTGATGACTTTTTACAATGACAAACAAAAACTAAGGGAATAACATGAACTCAGAAGGAACGATACCAGGGATATCTACAGTGTATGCGTCTCCTGATGACTTTTTACAATGACAAACAAAAACTAAGGGAATGACATGAACTCCGAAGGAACGATACCAGGAATATCTACAGTGTATGCGTCTCCTGATGACTTTTTACAATTACAAACAAAAACTAAGGGAATGACATGAACTCCGAAGGAACGATACCAGGGATATCTACAGTGTGTGCGTCTCCTGATGACTTTTTACAATGACAAACAAAAACTAAGGGAATGACATGAACTCCGAAGGAACGATACCAGGAATATCTACAGTGTATGCGTCTCCTGATGACTTTTTACAATGACAAACAAAAACTAAGGGAATAACATGAACTCCGAAGGAACGATACCAGGGATATCTACAGTGTATGCGTCTCCTGATGACTTTTTACAATGACAAGCAAAAACTAAGGGAATGACATGAACTCCGAAGGAACGATACCAGGGATATCTACAGTGTATGCGTCTCCTGATGACTTTTTACAATGACAAACAAAAACTAAGGGAATGACATGAACTCCGAAGGAACGATACCAGGGATATCTACAGTGTATGCGTCTCCTGATGACTTTTTACAATGACAAACAAAAACTAAGGGAATAACATGAACTCCGAAGGAACGATACCAGGGATATCTACAGTGTATGCGTCTCCTGATGACTTTTTACAATGACATACAAAAAAACTAAGGGAATGACATGAACTCCGAAGGAACGATACCAGGGATATCTACAGTGTATGCGTCTCCTGATGACTTTTTACAATGACAAACAAAAACTAAGGGAATAACATGAACTCCGAAGGAACGATACCAGGAATATCTACAGTGTATGCGTCTCCTGATGACTTTTTACAATGACAAACAAAAACTAAGGGAATAACATGAACTCCGAAGGAACGATACCAGGAATATCTACAGTGTATGCGTCTCCTGATGACTTTTTACAATGACAAACAAAAACTAAGGGAATGACATGAACTCCGAAGGAACGATACCAGGGATATCTACCGTGTATGCGTCTCCTGATGACTTTTTACAATGACAAACAAAAACTAAGGGAATGACATGAACTCCGAAGGAACGATACCAGGAATATCTACAGTGTATGCGTCTCCTGATGACTTTTTACAATGACAAACAAAAACTAAGGGAATGACATGAACTCCGAAGGAACGATACCAGGAATATCTACAGTGTATGCGTCTCCTGATGACTTTTTACAATGACAAACAAAAACTAAGGGAATGACATGAACTCCGAAGGAACGATACCAGGGATATCTACCGTGTATGCGTCTCCTGATGACTTTTTACAATGACAAACAAAAACTAAGGGAATAACATGAACTCCGAAGGAACGATACCAGGGATATCTACAGTGTATGCGTCTCCTGATGACTTTTTACAATGACAAACAAAAACTAAGGGAATGACATGAACTCCGAAGGAACGATACCAGGGATATCTACAGTGTATGCGTCTCCTGATGACTTTTTACAATGACAAACAAAAACTAAGGGAATAACATGAACTCCGAAGGAACGATACCAGGGATATCTACAGTGTATGCGTCTCCTGATGACTTTTTACAATGACAAACAAAAACTAAGGGAATAACATGAACTCCGAAGGAACGATACCAGGGATATCTACAGTGTATGCGTCTCCTGATGACTTTTTACAATGACAAACAAAAACTAAGGGAATGACATGTACTCTGAAAGAACGATACCAGGAATATCTACAGTGTATGCGTCTCCTGATGACTTTTTACAATGACAAACAAAAACTAAGGGAATAACATGAACTCTGAAGGAACGATACCAGGGATATCTACAGTGTATGCGTCTCCTGATGACTTTTTACAATGACAAACAAAAACTAAGGGAATGACATGAACTCCGAAGGAACGATACCAGGAATATCTACAGTGTATGCGTCTCCTGATGACTTTTTACAATGACAAACAAAAACTAAGGGAATAACATGAACTCCGAAGGAACGATACCAGGGATATCTACAGTGTATGCGTCTCCTGATGACTTTTTACAATGACAAACAAAAACTAAGGGAATAACATGAACTCCAAAGGAACAATACCAGTATAGACAGTTTTAAACAGAAACGGGCTTTTATAGTATAACACTGTTTGATAAAAAAAAATCACATATATGGAAAATGATTCACACTTGTAATCTAATTAAAATATAGATCTCTGATTCCATATGAATGTGCGAACTCGCGAGCTAAGATAGATCTGAATTTTAATCTTATTGCTCACACTTGATAACAGACCTTGACCTTAACTAAAGGACTGTAAGTTATTTGTCCAAAAGCAACTGTAAATTGGTGTTTACTTAAGATTGATTTATAACTCTCAGAAAAATTTGATTGGATGCTTTTTATCAGTATTTCCTATGATCAAAGATTGACAGTTCTCTTGACGGTGATGAAAATCAAATCAAGAAAACAATATGTTTGTTTAACGATATTTAAGATTTCGAAAACAAGTACATCACAAGTACATCACACAAAGTTTATGGATACATAGGATAGCTTATCTGAAGGTAAATATTTTATCTTTTTACTTTCATGCACAGCGGTTTTTTTATTATTAATTTTAGATACATTTCAATGTACAAATGTAAATATCATACTAATGATTTACTATTATATTCCCGAATATTAATCTAAAATCGACACTTACCGTTGTTGCGAATTTAAAAACATTTTTTTTTCTCAATTCCTCACTTTTAATACCAAAATAATTAACATGCGTTTTTTTTTTTTTTTTTTTAAATTTTTTTGGATTTTAAATCCGAAAGCTGTCAGTGGAAGCTTTACATGTATTTGATTCCCCTGGTATTGTGATACCAACAATTATGTCAGCTCCTGCGGATGCGTCTAATTTGTCAGGTTAGTTTTATCATGTCCCATGGTTGTTAACAACACTGTGATAATGTTAGCCTGGCATCCCAATCTAGCTGCGCGTCGACAAGATTAGCCAGGACCCCAGGCTATGATAATGTCTGGTCATTGCGTTCTGCAGGAGGGACTGGCATTGGATTAAATCTCATTAGTGGAAACAAATTTCCCGGAGAAAATTGGTAAATGCATTATGAAAATGGACAACACAACTGATGAATTAATGTGATCTTAAATATTAATAAATAATAGAAAAAAAAATAAAAAAAATAATTTTTCATGATAATAATGTTCTTTACTAAATGACATATAGTAATAATTGTCGCGTAAAAGATTTATAAAAAAGGCCTATATTTTATCCTTGTTATCAGAAAATTAAAAAAGTTTAACAAATGTTCTTAAAACATGCCACACCTGTGTAATGTAATTCTGAATATTTATAACGACAACAGATGTGAATTACTGATAAACAACCTTGAATGAGAGTTTTTTCATTAGAAATAATACCACATCTTCGTATTTTTACATTGAATTTTAAAGCGTTTTACCTCTGTGCACAGCCATACAATTCAGCTGTGATTTAAAAACTGAATTAACGTGAGTAAATTTAGCATCTTACAATATTATTTTTCTAATTACTGTTCGTATGTAGAATTTCTATTTCTTTTTGTGCTGTTTGCTTTCATTCAATTGATAGTAGGAAATATGTAATCCGTATTCACAAATAGAACACATCAAATAATAGAGTAGCGACCGGAAACGGGGATGTGTCACAGATACAACAACCGAACAACAGGACAGATCACAATTCAAGGCCAACCATCGATCTTCAACGCAGCGGGAATATCCCGCACCCGAAGGCGGATATCAGCTAAACCCTATTAATAATGTGTACCAGTAAGCATTTTCTTCATGTAGGATAGACATGGATGAAGGCAGTATATCTATAGATGATACCCAAGAACGAGAGAGTTAGACAAACCCTTTCATTGCAGAGAAAATTTGCCTTTAAACAGACTAACTATGGACCCCGCAAATGTTTTTTGTAGGCGCGTAGAACCAACCTTAAACAAGCCATTGTGTTTTATGTTCCCATTAAAAATGGTTCCACGTACTTGAAGCAAATGAATGCCCGGGGAATGCTACACAAAGGAATAACGTGGATTTTAAACGAAGAGGCAATCTTTATGTATTGGTGGAAACTTGTTTTTATCGTGTCAAAATATATATATCAAAAAATTGTTACGGGATTTTAGTCGTTTCATTTCCTAAGCTTTTTGAAGATAGATATCTCCGTGAGCATGCTTAAATGTGTATGTATGGACCTTACGCAATCAACAGCCAATCTATTAATCGATCCTCTTCATGGTGTTGGAAAAGGCAGAATAACTTCAAAACAAGTTCTTTTACTACTTTTGCCTCTTCTTAAACTACACGTCCTGTTGGTTTAGAAAGCAGACAACATGACATATGTCTATCTAGATCTTACATCTATCCCCTCAATAGTTTACAGCCGAGGGAGAGGGCACATCAATACTATATAAATCGTTCTCTGGTCTATAAACCTTGATGAAAGTATCTCGGCAACAATTCATTTACATGTTCATTTGTACATCTATCGTTAAATCAGATCATACTAGAACATCCGGTCCATGAGTTAATTTTCTGAAAATAAGAGACGTTTTGTCATAGAAAGCGCAACTATTTGATTGATACATTTAATTCATGAAAAGAACAGTTAAGTTTAACCTTTGACATGTATCATCGCCATTAATGTTACAAATCATGTATAGTAACGCTTTGCCATCAACATACATTGCTGCGTTACAATTCTCTGGAAAAGCATGGACAAGTTAAATCGTAAGATCCCTTTACAACTTATTTCATTTGTACATTGTATATTAATTTTGTTCTTCGAAAATTATTTTGTTATAAATTATGCCGTTAGTGTTCTCAGTTCAATTGTTTCCAATTTTTTATGTCGAGGCCTTTTATAGCAGACTATACGGTATGGGTTTTACTTATTGTTGAAGGCCGTACGGTTGCCTATAATTTCTTACATCCACTTCATTTGAATTTTGGTGGATAGTTGTCTCATTAGAAATCATACCATATCTCCTTAATCTTATATGGTAACCAATAGTTTCCAAAATACATAAATTATGTTCAATTTTTCATTCCCCCGCAACTAATAGTTGGGGGCATATTGTTTTACCCCTGTCCGTCCGTCCAATTACGGGTATATAGTTATTCTGCTTAACTCCTCCTACAATTTGAATCCTAGGAAGTTTTCACTTTGCTGTCTGTTTGTACATATATTGAAAGTGTGCAAGTGGTCAGGATTTAGATTTTTATTAATATTTGCTCTTTTGGGGGATAGTTGAACTTTGTCATTTGTTGGAATATTTACTTGCATATAAGAAGAGCGTTTTCAGATAATTCCTCCTACGGTTTGAATGCTAGGAAGTTTTCACTTTTCTGGCTGTTTGTATAATATTGAAAGTGTGCAGGTGGTCAGGGGTTTTGATTTTTATTAATATTTGCTCTTTTGTGAGATAGTTGAAAACTTTGTAATTGTTAGGGTATAAGCGGTTAAAATTAATGTTAAATTATTATAAAATGACACTTTGCATCTGCGGGGGCATCACTTGTGTCTCCCAGACACAATAATATCTCAAAGAAAGTCCTACATTGACTTTGATATAATACAGTTACTTCAGAGTGGAGTGCGGGGGAATCACCATGTCTTGTTTTTGATTGCTTCATTTCGTCAGATTTCTGTAAAATGAATGTCTTATAAAATTTTCGTCGCCATTGGGTAGATTACATTTTAATAAATTGTCTTTTGAGAAATGAGTAAGCCTCGTATCAGGTTCGGATGTTATAAGTCATTACAGATATCAAATAAATTGACAAAAATACTTTCTGATTCGGTTATTTGATGATATTACGATAAGAAGAATCAATATTTATTTATCATATTAAATAGCAGTATTCTAGAGGTTTTTTTTACAGCGTAGAATGCAAACTATGACAAAATGTACATATTATACGTTATTATATATGAAATGTACAAGCAAACATCTCAATTTGTTATAATCCATTTGACACGCACAGGTCTCCCGAGCAACCCATGTAAAGGATTGATAAAAGTAAGGAAATATGCTGATCCCTGGCTATTTATTATCTGGCAATGACACCTTTCGCTAAAGAGGGTTGTCTGACTTGATGCTAGCTATGTGGCGGTATGTAGATAATCAGTCATTAATCAGAATTGTTACGTTTATCTGATGTCTCGTGCATCAGTTAAATCCCAACTGAACTAAAGGACTGACTGCTGAGCGGCTGTTACCCTAAAGCTAGCTTGAACTGTAGCGGTAATGACCCAGTGGCAGATTAAAAGCTTGTGTAATAATCATGAAACGGTCCGTTCAAAAGTTGAAAGGTTAATGCTATAAAAGTTTTAGAGCATACAAATTAACAATCATACACACACAACAGCTAAACCAGATTACAGTCTGCTTTCCCTTAGGGTAAAGATTCTGAAGAACAAGAGTAACATACTTGTTTTAATAAGTCTCATCTCCTGTGAAACCATAAAATGGTATAAATTGTTATAGTATGAAATTTGTTTGTCATCTGCTAAACTTGGATTGCGAACCAATTCTTGGTCATAGCCCATAATTGCCTCTTTAACTGTCATGCGTGCGTATAATTGTCCCCCGAAAATATTTTCAAACAGCTTCATACAACAATGTAAAATGAAATATAAAAGAGTATTTAAAGCGATTTTTAAAAATAAACATGCTTACATGTATCCAATTCACATACCCTTTTTGAATTCTAGTAGCTTATAAACCCTTGTAAGTGTTTTAACAATTTTTTAATTTGCTCATGTATAAAACTACAATGAATATTTGTTTAAGATTGTCATCGATAGACCTACATTACTTTACGTTGAAGATGAAGTCAATATATTCGTGTAAAGGGACAAATAGGATACATTTGTAACACCACTCCTTTAGGTCGTAGTCATTAAACATCATGAAGTTTATTTATGAATAGACCAACTACCATAATTATCCTTATTAGCTTCATTTGTTTGCAGAAGAAATTGTCAGCTATCAGTAATAACATATTTTACCTGTGTCTGGCAAAATTGCCTCCATCCTTATAACAATGAAGAAACGGTGAAAAACTATCACATTTATCATTATTATGAGGCCTTCTTATACAATTGTAGAATCAACAACACCAGAACACAAAAGCTATTATGTCAATTAATTCTTTTTACATAAATTGTCTATATAGAATATCTTGTTTCGAGAAAATATGAACCCAATTGTTTAATTATTGTGCCTGTTAAGTGTTTGTTTATAATAATATGATGACCATGATTTCACTACAGGATTGCAATTAGAAAACTTAAGCTTTTGCTTTCTGTTTATGAGTAAAGCGTCCTTTTAGTTGTCAATTCTCCTATCTTAACTGTGCATGGTTTTATGTATTTTTATTGTTATTCGTTAGATATTTCATATTTTTCCAGTCCTGTCGATTAGATAATGACCCATCTGTTTTTACTGTATTACTGGTGTTTGTCTTTGGTCGTTTTCCGTTCTTTTGACATTATCAGTATGTGGTCGACTAATCCCGTGGTATATCTCGCCACTATTCTATAATACATGAACATCAAAAATGTGATGCCACACTTCCATCACGAGATGTAAAGGAATACATTTCTGAAGTTTAACGAGCATAACATATATACTGATACTGCAGTTGCATGTTTCTCCTCCTATCAATCGTCTAAAATACTAAAAATACAAATAATTCAATTCTCTTTTGAATGATAAAAACCGTATCTTGTATCTTTTTGGTTTAATTAGTTATGCTTCAAGTTAATTCAACAATAACCAAGTTGGTATCGTGATTCTACTACGATGTACTGTGTCTGTTATTTTTAATCAGATCTTATATTTCCCTGTTGTATTCAGCATCATTGAAAAAACCCAATAATTAACAATATTTGTTCTTAAATAATTCAAATAAACAAGTGCACGCCTTTGCCACACTGTTAAGTGAATGAGAACTTTATTTGTCAGAATGATAATCCATTTTTATGTACTGTTTAACTTTCACTCAAAAGGTTTTCATCAAATACAAATTAACAAGTAATTTCGAAAAAAATGAGGATAAATATTGACTGTCTGTCTTCTATTAGGCTCACACATAAATTCTATCACATGAAAATTAATATACATTTTGTTTTGCTCGGGCAATATAAAAATAAGAAGCACGTTTCTTCATTTCTTCCCCGTTCAAGGTCATTTGGCAGAAAAGTGTTGTTTGCAAGTTTTAATGTTGTACAAATTATTATTATTTTGACACCCTTTGAACTTCAAAAAATGTAGCACGAAGAAGTGTATCGATCTTGTACAAAGCAGGGTACATTACAATGTTCTCTTCCTTATATGCATGTAATATTTGCCACCAAACGTAAAACAACAACCTATCATCGTCGCAGTAGGAAATACTTCATAGGATAGATCGTCATGAGATTTAAAAAAAAAAGATAGAATTAAGAATTGACTGCTTCTTTTTGTAAATTCGTTGGGGTGTAAAAGCCTTGGCCGAAGTATTTTTTTTATGAAGCGCGGAAGCGCTTCATTCTAAAGATGAACGCACGGTCAACGCTTTTACAACCCTATAAAATTACTAAAAGAAGCATTCAATACTTATAATTGCATTGTTTCGCTATGATCATGAAAACACGATTACTATCGAGTTTTTCTTTTATTTACCTGCGAACTTTATTGTGGAAAAGTGTGTCAACATGTATGTTACAATTCATGAAATTCATTTTGAAATTAAGAATAACGCGAGATTGCTGTTAGCCAATTAAAATAACGTATAATAATGAAATATACATCTAATGTAATTATGGTAACTTGAAAAACAGATTTTACAATCTAAGATTTCCAATTAGTATTCTAAAATAAGACCGGATATAAAACGCTACCGAGGTGCGGATCTAGGATTTGGAAAAGCGGGAGGAGTCTGACAAGCTACCATTTGGAGTGAAAAGCCTATGCATTCATCATATATGAAGTTCCATAGGGGTCCGGACACACCTGCCCCCCCTAAATACGCTTCTGCTTCCAATACCTCGATCTGTACAGAGTTCGCTTTCGCTAAAAAGTGTCTTACATAAGTGGCACTTTTGGACAGACCCTGATTAAAAACTTTGGCCGTCCATAATACAATTTCATAAGTTCAATTTTTTAATTTAAGTGAAATATTCGCCAGATCGTTTCTGATTTTTCGATTGAAATGAGCGATGCTCATTACACGTGTCATACATTTCAAAACTTTAGCTGTCAAATGTCAACACTGACAATTTTCAAAACCACTGGTAGTTATACTAATCTATTTTCTGTTTAATAAAAATAAAAGTTATAAGTCATTTTGTAATGACATGTATCGGATATTATCAATATAAGAAATGAACAATATGTATTGCACCCACTTTATTTGAACTTTGGTGGATAGTTGTGTTGTTGGAAATCATACAATCTCATTGATTTTAATTTATATTTTATGATAAAATGACTTTATTTTATGTTGTAGCTTAGACAAGATTGAATAACAATACAAAAACAGACATTTGCATATACATCATTAGGTAAAATGAACCACAATAGTACGATCTTTGAATTGTATGGAAACGACACATCATCAGGACAGAACACTAATCTAAACAGAACAACCATCAGCCAAGGAATAACATCATTGATATTGAATATTTATATAGGACCTATTTTATGCGCATTTGGAATATGTGGAAACATAATGAATATAATTGTTCTCTTCAAAGGAAGACTTACCGAGTCTCCTTACTTGTATCTCAAAACATTAGCATTGACAGACATGTTTGCTTTAATATTAACATTGATTCACATGACTATATCCGGGAAATCAACCATGTACGTCTGGCAATTTTTCAATGCGTACGTATTTTTCCCTTTGGCTAATTTCTTTATGGCAGCTAGTGTTTGGCTAACAGTCGGAGTAACAATTGATAGATTTATTTACGTAAAAGCTCCTCTTTTTGCTCGTGGTTATTGCAGTCGTAAGCGTGCTAGAGTGCGCATAGTTTTGATTCTCTTTCTCACATTACTTGTATCAGTTCCAAGATTTTCCTGTTACACCGTCTATGGAAATGGAGATACATTTTCCTTGACAAAAACAAGTTTCAGAGCATCGATTACCTATTACCGGATGTATAACATCACGTGTATAGTTATTATTCATGTTGCACCACTATTAATCTTAATGTTCTGTAACGTGTATCTTATCTGTGCTCTACGTCATGCAAAGTCTACGAGGGAGGAACTTCATATCAGAAATAACAGAGAGAAAGACTGGCAGAGAGAACAACGAAGATTTACAATCACGCTCATAAGTATCGTCCTTCTTTCTATCATAGCTATTGTACCATCGACCATCGTCGACTTTGTACAGTTTTTTAAGACTTCGTTTAACACGTACAGAAAATTACGTTTGTCAAGCAATATGTTATTGTTGTGCAATCTTTCAATGAATTTTCTATTGTACTGTGCGTTTAATAAACGTTTCGTTCGTGCCATGAGGAATATAATTTGTAGGGACAAACTTCATTTTACACCAATGAGACGTTCAAGATCACCGAATTTTTCTTCCATTAACACATATTCTGTAGACAACTGAGGCAAATTTTCGTCCATCAGCACATACAATGTATTGCTCTCTTATGCACATTGATCAGGACTCATTGTATTCTTATTCGATATTCAAATTATTGTAGGAGGTGGACTTTTTATATATCATTTATGTATTTATGTCAATATATTTTTTTATAAATGTATTCTAAGCGTCTCAGAAACAGATAGGTTTACTACAGTTAACAAGCATTTACGGGAATGCTTATTCAAACGCGTTATTAAGAGTTTAATTTATACACCTTAGATTATGATTCCTTTAAGTGGATTAATACAATTCACAAATTTTACTTATTAAACTTATATTTTGAATCCGAAGGCCAGTTTTACTGTTACAGTATCAATATAAACCATTAAAGTCTGAAATGGCCTATATCTGTACTCGACTGTACTGATTTTTACTCGACCAGTCTGAATTGGTCTGACTTTTACTTGACATTACTCGACCCCAGTCTGAACCATACTCGACTATACTGAATCGTACTTGACCCTTATCGTTGCCGTTGAAAATAGTCTGAACTATTACTCGACCAGTCTGAAACAGTCTTAACCCATTCTTGATCTGTACTCGACCTATTTCTCCAGTCTAAACCATACTTAACCAAAGGTCTGAACAATACTCGATCAGTCTGAACCATACTAGTCGAAATAACCTCTTCTTTTTTAACTGTTAAAATAAATTTCTTTTTAATTGATTTATATAACAACAGCCAACAAAACTAATAATTTGTTTAACCTTATATTAGAAATAGATCTATTATTATATTTAGGATAAAAAAATAATATATTATATATAATTTATATCAAAAAGGGATAAAATTAAATAAGTAAATAAAATTGTTTTTCTGAGTAGTGGTGAAATATAAAGTATAACCTCTGCTTGGGGCAAACTCATAAATAAGATCACACCTGATCAGAGGTATTACATTCTAAATAACATTTATTCAAAATTGCAACATCCTGTTTAACTTAAAAAAAACCAAGGGCTTTCGAATATACAAGATAAGTTATACACGAATTTAAGAAAATAGGGCTGTCTTTTTACCTACAGGTAAAACACAGGTAAAGTGCTTAATGAATGCCATGTTTTTAATTTGACAAAAAATAGTTAAATCAGTTGAAATAAATTTTTACTGTTACTTTGGAACACATTTCCTTTTTCAAAAAGGTTATCAAGGATCGCTATGGAAATTCTATTATCATGATTATATTAAATTCTTGGTTTGATAAAATTAAACAATTGAGGTCTCATTTTTTTAAATTTATTGAGTTGTTTTATATACTATTTTATATAAATATTAATAAAAAAACAAACATTCACTGCATTATTAACTAAAGTCAACTGACAAGTTGAACATAAATCTATACTAGGCTTAAGTTAATTAATGGTGAAAGTAGTCCAGTTAGTATAAAATACTTCACAAATATTCATAAAATTTTACGAAATTTTAATTTCAATACTATATTGAATACATTTTTAATATCAAGTTGTTGTTCAAATTTCATTTTTATTAAAAATGTTTCCTAAATTGATAAAATTCAGTTGATAGATACAAAGAATAGGTCTAGGTTTGGTTTAGACTTTGTCGAGTATGGTTCAGACTAGGTCGAGTATGGTTCAGACTAGGTCGAGTACGGTTCAGACTAGGTCGAGTATGGTTAGGACTAGGTCGAGCATGGTTCAGACTCGTATAAAATGGTTAAGAACTGGCCAAGTACAAATTCAGACTTTTAAGTATGGTTCAGACTACAGTCGAGTATTATCAAGTAAATTTCAGACCAATTCAGACTGGTCGAGTAAAAATCAGTACAGTCTAGTACAGATATAAGCCATTTCAGACTTTTACTGGTTTGTAGTGGTAGAAGACTGTGTCTGTCTTATTTAGAGTATTTTGTATATGATGTGGATATCTTAGTATTTGTCATTTTCATCAATTGAATAATTCGTAGCAGTCAAGTTTTTACTATCAGAAATGGATAGCCTCCGCAATATATTTGGCACTTCGTTTTAATATCTTGTTTGTCAAAGAATGTACGTCTGTTCTAAACTATTGTGTCCTCAGAAAAGTCTATAAAACATTTCAGTACTGTCACCATAAACTGGCCAATTACTGCAAGATCCTCTTCTGACAAATAATGATACGTATACCGATTACAATGAGCTCAACACATGTTGCAAGAATAATATCAATGTAAGAACGCCCGGAATTTTAGTTTGGACCATTTCAAAGGCAATAATTTAAGACGCAACCAAATGTATTATATGTTAAGACAGACAGCTATATACCATAAACATATTATGTATACACATGCCAGAGTCTGAGATTGATTTGCTATATGATATAAAAACTAATATGACGAAAAAAGGTCATTTATAATACATAATAATACATTTTGCCAATAAAACATTTGATATAAAAGTTCTTATTTAATATTAAATGATAAAACATAATTAGTACGAACTTACATCAACTAATATCATATCAATTGAATAAATGACAAAGAATAGCAAAGATGTGGAGAAAAATCTGAAACAAATCCACTCTTAGGCTTAAAGAGTGGATCCGAAATCCACTCTAAGGCTGAACGAGTTGTATTTCACTTAAATCATGCGGATTGTTAATTATAAATTAGCCTCCCACACATACATTATTGTTTTGTTAAAAATATGTTAAAAGTGTATATTTAGATATTTAGTATAAAATATAATTATTTCAAATCTAATTCAGAGTATTTATGACAAAAACATGAGCCAAAATGCTCCCTTTGACCGTCTTCACTTAAATGTTCATGTAAATGAGAACCCACACAAATAAACATGGATATATGCAATTAAATGCTTTTGAAAATAGTATGTAATGATCAAATTAACATCAAAAGAAAATAAAGAATAAAGTTATACTGCAAATACCCAAACATCTAAAATGCAATAATTCAACTTTAATTAATAGTTTTATAGTTATAACTAGATAACTTATACACCAGCCGATTGAGACAGATTGTACCTACGTCAGAACAGTAAAGCAGGACTATAAATTATACATTGTGGAAGATCATGACCATCCAATTGTAGATATTATTGAATTTCAGCCTACATCTGTAAGAAAGATCTTGACTGAAGTATTTATTTCAACATTATTGTTTTTATGCCCCATTTATGGGCATTATGTTGTCTAGTCTGTGCGTCCGTTCGTCTGTACGTTTGTCCGTTCGTCCGTTTTTCTGTCCCGCTTCCGTTTAAAGTTTTTGGTCATATTTTTCTACATTATGGTAGGTAAAAAATGGTGATATCTATACACACTGTAGGGAGGTGTGAAATGATCTTTGTAAAGAAAGAAAGAAAAAAAAACACATCTGATTAAATGAAGTTTCTGAAATCATTTATAATGTGTATATTTTTTTTCTCAATTTGAAGAACTCCCAGCTGTGACTGCAATTTGTAGAAATAAATCATCATCATGTTTCTTGAAAACAGTTACTTTGTATTTTAGTTCATCAGGTAGCGATCTTGTTTTACTTTATTATCATCTCCGTATATTTTATCTTGAAGTAGTGATGATTTCTTGTAATTACACTGTCGTGTTCGTTTTTTTTTTTCGAAATACAATGAATAGTTTTCAAAGGTACCAAGATTATAATTCAGTACGCCAGACGCGTGTTTCGTCTACATATCAGTAACGCCCTTTGAATATTACAAAGAGAGTGGGCTTTGTAATCAGGTGACATTTTTGTCTAATGCAGCTGTTAAATTAAATGGTTTATGTTAATTGTCCAGTGGAAAATAGTGCATGCATACTTAGGTTAAGAACCAAGTGTGTTGTCCGCAATATAATAGAAACTTGGACAGTAACAAAAACAAAAGTGCAAAACTGTTTTAACCGTATTTTTCCATTAAACTAATTATGCTTGATGCAGACTCTTTGATAATTTTGACCACTCAATATTTCAAAACGATTACACATGTTACATTGGCGATGAAAGGTCATTAGAACATTATTGTAAAGTAGATACTCGTGTCTCGCATTTATGTACACACATACATTGGACAAAGCCATGCTTCTCAAGTCATCTCTAAAATGAATACAATCTGTAGAAAGATCGTTTAGACAAATACTTAACAAAAGATCTTTTAGAGTACATACAATCTAACTCTCTTTCCTCTTGTAACAGTATTAAAACATTTGACTTTTCTACTCTGTACACAAGTATTCCACATTCCAAACTAAAAGACAAATTGAAAGAGTTGGTATTACTTTGCTTCATAAAAAAGAATGGCCAACGTAAATACAAGTATCTTGTCTTAGGGAGGGATAAATCCTACTTTGTAAAGAATCACTCTGATTCAAACAAAAAATTCTCTGAAACTGATATTATCAAGATGCTTGATTTCTTGATTGACAACATATTTGTTACGTTCGGAGGACGTGTTTTTCAACAGACTGTCGGCATTCCAATGGGAACAAACTGTGCCCCTCTACTCGCCGACTTGTTTCTTTATTGTTATGAGGCTGACTTCATGCAGGAACTTCTTAGGAAGAAAGATAAGAAGTTAGCAATATCCTTTAACTCTACTTTCCGCTATATAGATCATGTTCTGTCACTAAACAATTCAAAATTTGGTGACTATTTGGAACGCATCTATCCAATCGAACTAGAGATAAAGGATACTACAGATACAGTTAAGTCGGCTTCATATCTTGACTTACATCTAGAAATTGACAATGAGGGTCGGTTGAAAACAAAACTTTACGACAAAAGAGATGATTTCAGCTTTCCAATTGTGAACTTTCCATTTCTAAGTAGCAACATTCCAGCAGCACCTGTATACGGGGTATATATCTCCCAATTGATACGATATTCCCGTGCTTGCATTTCCTATCATGATTTTCTTGATAGAGGTTTGCTGCTCACAAGGAAGCTATTAAACCAAGAGTTCCAAATGGTGAAGTTGAAATCATCCCTTCGTAAATTTTACGGACGCCATCACGAGTTGGTTGACCGTTATGGAATAACCGTTTCACAAATGATATCGGATATGTTCCTTACGTCGTAACTACAATCCCCTTCCCTTTCATGAATATGGCCTACCGAATTAGACTATTTACCGGATTTGTAATCACATAAGCAACAAGACGGGTGCCACATGTGGAGCAGGATCTGCTTACCCTTCCGGAGCACCTGAGATCACCCCTAGTTTTTGGTGGGGTTCGTGTTGTTTATTCTTTAGTTTTCTATGTTGTGTCGTGTGTACTATTGTTTTTCTGTCTTTTTCATTTTTAGCCATGGCGTTGTCAGTTTGTTTTGGATTTATGAGTTTGACTGTCCCTTTGGTATCTTTCGTCCCTCTTTTTTTAACACATTTTTGAAGGCAAAGAAATGCAATGTTTGAGATCCATTGTTTTTAGCTTAAGACCTTGATCAATTGTTTACATTCAATTAATTATACAAAAACTTACAAATTGTTTTGTGACAGGAAATATCATTTTATTACAAAAGTGTTTAAATCGTCGAAGTGGGCATAAATATTCATTAATTGTAAAATCCGAACAATTTGTTTAATGAAATAAAGTTAAAATAAATTGTTTTTGTTATTGAGAAAAAAGGTGAATTCTGAAGGTGATCAACAAATCATATTGATAACTAAATGTTAAATGAATTATAAAATATATCATGCCATTTATCTTCACAACTTATTGCGCAAAATAGATTACTAGGGTCAGCCGTTTAATACTTTAGTTAAGGAAGATATTAATCTTTTTCGAGGTATGAAAACAAGAGTTTTCGCATGAACTAAGAAAACCGTTGTCGTTTACGAGACTTTGTAAAATTCTTAAGACACATCTTAATTACAAGTTAACAATACAAACTGTCGAGTAACGTTCTCTTTGTAGCCTTTACACTGTTGTTAGAAATCAATGCGTTGTATTACAACGCAGAGCAAGCAGTGTTTACCTTTGAAAAAAACGAATAAAAAAGCCTCCATGGTCCACTATACATGTATCAATATTTTACTAAAAAGTTCTAAGGAATAAAATTGAGAAAGGAAATGGTGAATATGTCAAAGCGACAACCACCCGACCATAGAGCAAACAACAGCCGAAGGCAACCAATGGGTCTTCAATGTAGCGAGAATTCCCGCACCCGTAGGTGTCCTTCAGCTGGCCCCTAAAATATGCATAATAGTACAGTGATAATGGACGCCATACTAAACTCCGAATTATACACAAGAAACTAAAATTTAAAATCATACAAGACTAACAAAGGCCAGAGGCTCCTGACTTGGGACAGGCGCAAAAGGTGATTTTAACAATGCATAAATCCTATAGTAATATTTGCTAGAAAATGTCCCAATTAGTCCAGTCGATTTGTGCAGATTTTAAGCAAATTGCTCAGATTGTGGTAAGAGCATGAAATTTGGCATAGCAGTAGTATAGGTGATGGACAACATTTTTAGCTATGGACCCACTTTAGAAATTGAAATTGACGGGAGTGGCGGCCATTTTTAAAATGGCGGACGTTGGATTTGAAAAAAATACTTTAAAAAATCATGAAAATTTTATTACTCAAGTCTTTAAACTTGGTAAATAAAGTGATAATACGTATTTGAGTAGAACACATTCAATTTTGTTGATACAAATTAGTTATACGCCTATTGTATTGTGTCCAATTTGAAAAAAATCTTAATTTTTTTAAGCCAAAATAGGTCGACCTTCAAAATTGAAATCGATGAAAATAAACATTTGATTATTATTGTTTATCTGAGAAAAACTTTCAAAAACCCTCCATTGGCATTTTGAGCATAATTAGTATCATATCATACAATAATGAATGTTATAACGAAATCAACTGCTCATATGTTCTCAATGACATCATAAAAATAACAATATAAATGAATAGTACAAGTTTTGTCAAATGATATAATAGCGGTGTCCGAAAATCCCTATCACATTATCCGCCACATTTACACAGAGCAGTACAACTTAATGATGCCTTTACACATTTACATCGTTCTCTGCAACCGTTTTCACTTTTACATCCACATTTTATAAGTTCAGCACAGGACTCTGACGCGTGTTGTAGCGATGTCCAGAATGGTTCCAATAGCCCTTCTTTTTCCGCTTCCAACCCCAGATGGAAGGTGATGGTGTTTCTTGGAGTTTAACAGGAGCTTGTCCCCAGCAAAATCCTGTTTGGTAAGCAGCTCTCTTTATGTGTTGGTCTAATGCGGCAGAGCTTGGGGGAATGATTGAATGATTTCAATAGATCGTCCTTTTCTCGTGAATAGATTTTTTCTTGCCGCATCTACACCCAAGCACTCGCTGGTCCTGTCATACATTAAGACGAGAAAACGCTCAATGTTTAAATGAGCTTCATTAACACAGTCTTCATTTGGTTTATCACTCAATAGTTTGAAATCTTCAGTCACTGCATCAAAGGATAACCATGTGTCCCATGCAGTTTTCTTTCCACATTTCGAAAACGATGAAACTTGGTCACAACCACTAAATGCTTGGAAGAACAGTAGTGCATTTGACCTAGAAGGCCCCATTGATAGAGCAATTTCATGTACAGAGATGCACCTGAAGTTTTTTCCAACTCCTAATGCCATCCATAAGGACGTTATGTTCAACTTGTGCACTGCTGACACTACAATTACAACAACGTCGGGGTCAACGGTTCTAATCATAATTTTCTGCATTCCACTTCTCACCGCATCTGCAACATGTAAAAATATACGAGAGTCCGCCTCTTCATAGTTGCACGGTGATAGGTTGCCGTTATTCTTATCTGGTTTGTTGCAAACAACTTCGCTTACCTTTGTTGAAACTACTGTCGTCTGAACACTTAGAGTAAGCGTCAATAGCTGTTCCGCTAGATAGTCAAATAAATCTGTCTTGTTGTCGTCAATTCTTAGAAATGACTCCCGATTATGACCAGGAATAGTAGAATATGCCTGCACACGTCTTCTAATACCTTTTCCACGCTTACCACAAGTTGATGCCTTCAAGCTGTCCTGACGGTATTCATCCCATATAACATCTATCCGACTGCATGACTTCAAATAATTATTAGTATGAGGAAGGAAAACTTACTTAGAGTAATCCTAAAAGGTTTTGAAAAACCTAGGCTTCAGTATGTTAATAATAACAGCTCTGACCAAAATAATGGCATCTACATCAGGAATCTCAGTAACAGTTACGCACTTTTTCTCTAATGGCGCTAACAAATCAGACTTGGAACTGACCAAACTGGGACAGTGAAGGTAGGTAAGCGTGGTTCTCATGACGAAAAAACTCATCAAGATCACTATCACGAACCTGGCAAGACACATACAACTGGGAAAATAAAGAGCAATTCTGCTTTAAGGAGCTAACTTGTCTTTTTTCCCTTTGATTCACTTCTCAATTCCTGGCGACTGAAGAGGTGTAATTTATTTTGTGTAATTGGATCGGATAGTGGTGTTGTCCTCTTGTCAAGACGTTCACTCACGTACTCATGGTACTTATCATTTCCTATTTGTTCGATATTTAATACTGTACATGTGTTTGCAACTTTTGGATTTACTATATCACGTGTGTCCAATAGTAAAAGATCTTCTGATTCCTCCGAAAACGGATTTCCCATTTCCTCTATTGTAGCTGTCAATGCTATAACTTGTTTCACAAAAGCCTTCTGCCTTCTGCTTACTGTTAACATGTTCATTGTGTCTAATATCTGGACCTTTACTTTGTTCATGCTTAATCAATTCTTGTGATAACTCGAATTCATTGACCGCACGTGCCATTTCTGGGCCACACACCATCCATCGAAGAAGTTGAGATGCATTCTCCGTAAGTCCAATAACTCCACCTTCGCCCTTTACTAGCTTGTTGTTCTGTTCATGAGCTTGATCAATAGCTATGGCAGAGAATGTGCTGAGCGTTTTGTGAACAACGAAATTTCCGCTCTCAAATTCTGTAGCAATACTGGGTGCTATTGTGTCAAATGCAAACTTATCCCGAACATGAATAGGAATCCATCGAGTGTAATTAGGGTGATCTAAAGCGAAAAACCAAGGTATCAACATAGTGAGAGAGTCTTTGTACAGGTTGAAATTCTCTTGACGGAGAGATCGAACAAATATAAGAATGATCAGTTCCAGCTTCAATGTAAGTGACCAGAAATGAAACAAAGGGCTCTCGACTTCTCTCCTTTCTCTCCACTCTTCGAATCTGATAGTGTTTTCCGCTTGATCAACTGTGTCTAAATATTGTCTGTAGGCTTTATGCATTAGCATATTAAGGAACAAGCAGTCACTTGATGGGCATGTTGAGTTCGGGTCACATGTAATGCTTTGAGGAATGATTCTGCTGTTCCAGCAGATGCAACGTTTGACTGGCTCAAAGCATTCACCCATCCACTATTTTGTAGCAAATCTCCAATTGTTCTCAAAGCAGCAATCTCAATATGTAAACCACCAAACATTATTACAATATGATTTCCTCCGTATCTTGCAGACCAATTCCACTGAATGTTTTTAGCAAGCGCACAAAGAGGTGGATCACATGCCATGACTGATATTTGTCCTGGATTCATAAAAGACACACACTCTTTAATAATTGTCATTAAGTGGCGAATCATTGCAGTGGATTTTGCTTCCTCTTGAAACAATGGTAAAACTGAACTAATGTCTAAAAGTGGAACTTCAACTGCATGAGTCTGAGAAAGATTTGCATGAAATGCAGACCATGCCACATTCTTGTTATATGTGTCATCATCTTTTATCTCCTGACGTACATGATTAAGCCATCTGCAAATCAGAAATATTAGATACATGCATAGTTTAATCCTTCGAAGATTTCCTTATGTGTCTTGTAGGCTGACAAATGTTGCATACATGTATGATAATATAAATATTTAAAATGTGTTCTGCATGTCTGTAGCATATGCATGAACGGTGAGTATAAGCAGATCGAAGGGAGCAACCATTTCTATTTTTGGGGAGCTATATGATCAATCATCTTGTCCTATTATGTCTTTTTTTCATTGTACTTTCAGTCTAAAATTTTTAAAACTTTAAATAATTAAGAAAGAGGGTTGGTCCTGTCTAAATTATTTAAATTTGCGTCTAGTCCCATAAAACAAATGGTCGTTCCCTTCAAGTGGTTATTATGGTTTTGACTACATATGTTTGCAATCATTACTGAGATGATTATGATGCAAGGTTAGTGAATGAGTAAATGCTATGAAAGAAGTTGAAGCGTAGTAGTAGCTGTTGTCATATATCTATATGTTATATTCTGTTGTCAAATGTTATTTAGGCAAATCTGTAATTACAAGAAATTATGTATTAGATACCTTCATTTCGTTAATTGTGCAATAGTGCTTATTTGACCACATGGTAAACACCAAATACAAATAGCAACAGTCCTATAAGAATGATTTGATAAACTAAATTTTAATATATATCAGTTCATTAGTTTAAATGCAAATGATAAAATAAAATACAGCAAAAAAAAATTATATTATTTGAAGTTTTTGATTTCAAAATGGCCACCATTCAAAATAGCCCCCAGTAATTCGATACCTGATGTCCTCAGATTATAGTCCTTATCATAAGTGATAAATATACCAAGTTATATAACAATACGTAAAGTCATTTTTTTTTAAAAATTTTATTCATATTTCATTATTAATTTTCAGGTCGCCATTTTAAAATGGCCGCCCAGAGCCGCCATTTTGATTTTAGAAATGGGTCCATAGCTATAAATGTTTATTATGACCTAAAATAACACTCTGCGAAGTTTGATGCTTTTACCACCTTCTGAGCAATTGTTTCACAAATCGACCGGACTAAATATGAAAAATATGAAACAATTCAATTAAAAAAAAATTACGGCCTAATTTATTACATAACAATTTGCGAAAAACTAACTTGACAGACATGAATCAACGACAACAACTTAGGTACAGGCTCTTGACTTCGAACAGCTACAAGAAGGCAATAAATAATTGTGTAGGAGTGGGGTAGGGAATTTTAAACAAGATTAAAAAAATCCACACTTCCTTAATGCATACTTTTAAAAGGTCGTTTTCCCTTCGTTTTCATATCAAAATAAGATTTATTTAATTACTCAATGTAAGAAAAGACTCAATATCTAAATGATAATGTCGATCCTTAAATATATCCAATAAATTGAATACTAGTATTCTTAATAAGAAGAGAATATACAGATGTGAAAGTCAAATCACAAACAAACAGAAGTCTTGTTAGGAACACCCTTGAAGCATTTACTTTTTATTTGATTAAGATTTCTTCATGTATCTCATTGCAATCAATTTTAATGTAAAATGTCAACCGCAGAATCGTCACGATTTAGCCGAGCTCTGTGACCGATAAAGCGTAAACAGACATTCAAGTCTTGTAAACATTAATAATGATTTATCATTACATTTATTGTTATAGGTGATAACGAGTTTAACCAAGCTTTTCTTTTATTCTTGAAATATCTACGTTCATTGTTATAACATTGTCATGCAGAGCACGTGTTGTGTTGGATTTGTAATAAAAGCATAACTCTGTATTGACAAAACTTTTTAGGATTTTTTTATCCTCAATGCTCTTCAACTTCGTACTTTATTTGGCCTTTTTAGCTTTTTTGGATTCGAGCGTCACTGATGAGTCTTTTGTAGACGAAACGTGCGTACGGCGTAAATACAAAAAATAATCCTGGTATCTATGATGAGTTCATTTACAACCACTGGGTCGATGCTACTGCTGGTGGAGTTTTATTTCCCTGAGGGTATCACAAGCCCAGTAACCCGCACTTCTGTGCTGATATGAATTATCATTGATATGTTCATATTAATAAATTTACTGGTTACAAAACATTTGACTTTTTGGAATGCTAAGGCTTTTTACCTCAGGAATAGCTTATCTTGACTGTATTTGGGAAAGCCGTTACGAATTTTGGTCCTCAATGTTCACCAACTTCGTACTTTATTTGGTCTTTTTATAGACGTAACGCGCGTCTGGCTTACTACAAAAACTAATCCTGGTTTCGTTGAAGAGTTTATTTATTCACGGGAATGTTTATTCACATAAGATTTATATACCTTAACTAGGTTTCTTCTGAATGGATTTAAAAAGAGTTACAATTAAAACATTTCAATTATTAAACTTCTGTTTTGAATCCCGTAGACCAATTAAACTGTAGAAGACATTGTTTGTCTAATTTTGAGTAGTTTGTATAATGATTTGGATGCCTTAATATTTGTAATATTCATTGATTTATTTTTTATTTAGAAATTCGAAACAGTTGAGTTTTTAGTATCAGTAATAACTAGCCTCAGCAATATTTGACACTTTGTTTTAATTTCTTGTCTGTCAAAAAAGTACGTCTGTTCTCAATTAAATGTGTCCTCAAAAATTGCTGTTATTATTTATAAAACATTTTCGTCCTGTTACCATAAATTGGCTCATTTTTACAAGATCCTCATCTGATAATTAACAATAACGATTAGAATAAATGCGAGCAACACATTTTGATGAAATAATATCAATTCTTCCAAGCTCGGGATTTAGGTTTGGACCATATAAAAGGTAAATATTTATGACAAAACCAACTATGTTATATTGTATTACACTTAAAGCATGCGCATTGTTAGTTATTTGATAGATGTAATTGGTGTTTGCTTTACTCTGCATCAGCGCAAAAAGGTATTGTAAATTATAAATCAGCACAGCAGATATTTCTAATGTTTTGATATAAAAATAGAAAAAAAGAGTATATTTACATATTTATTTAAGGAATGACTGTGATATTTTGTCTGTGAATGAATAATTAACATAAAAAATGTGGTGCACACTGGATAACACGCGTATTGGGTTATTTAACAGTGCACCACATAATTTAATTCTAAATTCCATTTCAAACCGGTGTGAAACATGAAAGAAACGTTGATTACAAAATTTTGTCTATAATATGATAAAGAAAACGACTTCAGCCAATCAGAAGACGCGTTACATCCAAAATTGAATTATTATAAATATATTTTCAAACTAATTCAGGATTTTTATAACAAAATCATGAGCAAAATGCTCCATTTGTCATTTTTAAATGAGAACCCACACAAATAAACATAGAATGAAATTCAAAACAGTGTGGCTGTGGCCATTGATTGACACATTAAATTCATCCATTGACTGAAACAATTTAGGTGAACGTTTATATGTAACGACCACTGCTCACTATGTACTTTTTAAAGACATTTAAACTATGGGGTCACCAAAGGTTCTCAACACCTTAATAAAGTAATTCGAAAAATTAATCAGAAGTAACTCGATGTTTTGATTTATATCAATTATATAAATCAAAACATAAAGGTTATTCCTGATTAATTTTTCGAATTATTTTATAATTAAAGGCGTTAAGAAACCTTTGGTGACCCCACAGTTTAAATGTCTATCGTAGGTACGTCGTGAACAGTGGTCGTTACAGACAAACGTTCACGTAAATTGTCCCAGTCAATGGATAAATTTAATGTGTCAATCAATGGCCACAGCCACACTGTTTTGAATTTCATTCTATATATATGCAATAGCATGCTTTTAAAAAATAGTATGTTATGATCAACGTTAACTCAAAACATCAAAAGGAAATAAAATAAAGAACAAAGTTATACTGCAAATAACAAAAGATCTCAAATGCAATACGTCAACTTTAATTAATAGTTGTATATCACGAACTAGATAAGTTACACACAAGCCGATTGAGACAGATTATACCTACGTCAGAACAGGACTATTAATTATACATTGTCAATGATCATGACCATTCCATTGTACATTCTATTGAATTTTAGCCTACAAGTGTAAGAAAGATCCTGACTGAAATATACATTTTAACATTATTGTTTTTTTTTTATTGTGAAGTAAACTTTGAATTGAATTGTTTTACATTGTCATATCGGGGCCTTTTATAGCTGATTATGCGGTATGGGCCTTGCTCGTTGTTGAAGGCGGTACGTTGACCTATAGTTGTTAATGTCCGTGTCATTTTGGTCTTTCATAGACAGTTGTCTCATTGGCAATCATACTACATCTTCTTTTTTATATTTGAACTATTAGTTGTACTAACATATCGTTTTGTGATCCTAGTTCGCCTTTCAATTACTATTTTATTTAGTTGATCACCAAGATATTGTTCATATGCCAAAGTTCAACAAGGAGTGAAATGATTTGTGGAAGAAAGAAAAAAACAACAACATCTGGTTAAATGGCGCTATTAAAATAATCTATAATTTGTATGTATATTTTTCAAATTGTAGAAATAAATTATCATCGTGTTTCTTGTGAAAAGCGCTTTTGTGTTTCTGTGCATGATGTACCAAATTTGTTTGTTTACCTTATTATCTCCGTGAATTTCATCTTAAAGAAATACTTTTTCTTTAAATTGCTTTTTTTAAATGCAATGGATATTGCGAAGATGGCGGGCTTGGTAATCATGTTAAAAAATATTCTAAAGCAACAGTTACATTGAATGATTGTTTTTTGTTTGTTAAACGTCAAGTGGGAAGTACTTCATGAAAATTTAGGCCAAGAACAAAGTGGGTTTTCCGCAATATAATAGAAAATTGGACAGTTACTGAAAGAAGGATATGCTTGATAAGTGCAAAAAGCTTTGAAAATTTTGATCACTGAAGATTTCAAAAACGATTACATTAGCGATGAAAGGTCATTGGAAGGTTTAATTAGAATATCATTTTAGTATAGATACTCGTGTCTCGCCATTATGCACACACATACATTGAACATAGCCATGCTTCTCGGGTCATCTCTAAAAGGAATACATTCTGTAGAAAGATCGGGTAAACACATTTTTAAAGGCAAAGGAATGCTATTTTTGAGATCCATTGTTTTTAGCTTAAGACCTGAATCGAAGGTTTAAATTCAATTAATTATACAAGAATTTACAAATTGTTTTGTGACATGAAATATTATTTTACTACAAAATTGTGTTTAAAATCGTCGAAGTGGGCATACAACATGTATCCATTTATTGTAATGACAGAACAATTTCTTTACTGAAATAAAGTTAATGTCAATAAAGACACTAAAACAATTTATGGCGCAAAATAGATTATTTGGGTCAGCCCTTTAAGACTTTAATTTAGGAAGACATTAATCTTTTCGAGGTATGAAAACAAGAGTTTTCGCATGAACTAAGAAAATCGTCGTCGTTCACGAGACTTTGTAAAATTCTTAAGACACATCTTAATTACAAGTCAACAATCAAAACTGTCGAGTTACGTACATCTTTTTGTAATCTTTTAATTGTAATTCGAAATCATAACGTTGTACTACATTACGATATCAAAGGTACCTCACAGAATAACACAGAGGAAGTGGTGTTTGCCTTTGAATAACAATTAATAAAAACACCTCCGCCATCCACATGTGTCAATATATACGTATATAAAAGTAAGGAGATGTGGTATTTTCAAAAGAAACAATAATCCACTAAAATTCATAAGAAATGGATGTAAACAATTATAGGCAACCGTACGGCCTTCTACAATGAATAAAAAATATACCTTATAGTCCACCATAAAAAGGTCCCGATATGAAAAATATGAAACAATTCAATTAGAAAAAAAAACAAAAATAAACGGCCTTACTGTACAGGCTTTTGATTTGGAATAGGCACACAAAGAGAAGAAAAGTGTATGTAGGGATTGGTTTGGAAATGTTCAACATGCTCGAAGGAGAAACACACCCCTAATGCACACTTTGAATAGGGGATTTCCCATCATTTTCATAATAAAATAAAATGTATTTAATTACTCAATGTAAGAAAAGATTCAATATCTAAATGATTATGTCGATCCTTAAATGTGTCCAATAAAGTGAATAGTAGTATTCTTAATAAGAAGAGAATGTCCAGATGTAAAAGTCAAATAAAAAATGAACAGAAGTCTTGTTCGGAACACCCTTGACGCATTTAGTTTTTATTTGATTAAGATATCTTCATGTATCTCATAGCAATACATCGTAATGTAAAACGTCAACTGCAGGATCGTCGCGATGTAACCTCTGTGCACCGATGTCGAATAAGCAGATATTCGAATCTGGTTATCTTAATAATAATTTATCCTAACATTTCTTGTAAAACTTTATTACGAGTTCAACCCAGCATGTCTTTTGTTCTTGGACTATCTATTTTTAATATATGTAGCATTGTTATGAAAGAGGGACGAAAGATACCAAAGGGACAGTCAAACTCATAAATCTAAAACAAACTGACAACTCCATGGCTAAAAATGAAAAAGACAAACAGAAAAACAATAGTACACACGACACAACATAGAAAACTAAAGAATAAACAACACGAACCCCACCAAAAACTAGGGGTGATCTCAGGTGCTCCGGAAGGGTAAGCAGATCCTGCTCCACATGTGGCACCACCCGTCGTGTTGCTTATGTGATTACAAATCCGGTAAATAGTCTAATTCGGTAGGTCATATTCATGAAAGGGAAGGGGATTGTAGTTACGACGTAAGGAACATATCCGATATCATTTGTGAAACGGTTATTCCATAACGGTCAACCAACTCGTGATGGCGTCCGTAAAATTTACGAAGGGATGATTTCAACTTCACTATTTGGAACTCTTGGTTTAATAGCTTCCTTGTGAGCAGCAAACCTCTATCAAGAAAATCCTGATAGGAAATGCAAGCACGGGAATATCGTATCAATTGGGAGATATATACCCCGTATGCAGGTGCTGCTGGAATGTTGCTACTTAGAAATGGAAAGTTCACAATTGGAAAGTTGAAATCATCTCTTTTGTCGTAAAGTTTTGTTTTCAACCGACCCTCATTGTCAATTTCTAGATGTAAGTCAAGATATGAAGCCGACTTAATTGTATCTGTAGTATCCTTTATCTCTAGTTCGATTGGATAGATGCGTTCCACATAGTCACCAAATTTTGAATTGTTTAGTGAAAGAACATCATCTATATAGCGGAAAGTAGAGTTAAAGGATATTGCTAACTTCTTGGCTTTCTTCCTAAGAAGTTCCTGCATGAAGTCAGCCTCATAATAATAAAGAAACAAGTCGGCGAGTAGAGGGGCACAGTTTGTTCCCATTGGAATGCCGACAGTCTGTTGAAAAACACGTCCTCCGAACGTAACAAATATGTTGTCAATCAAGAAATCAAGCATCTTGATAATATCAGTTTCAGAGAATTTTTTGTTTGAATCAGAGTGATTCTTTACAAAGTAGAATTTATCCCTCCCTAAGACAAGATACTTGTATCTACGTTGGCCATTCTTTTTTATGAAGCAAAGTAATACCAACTCTTTCAATTTGTCTTTTAGTTTGGAATGTGAAATACTTGTGTACAGAGTAGAAAAGTCAAATGTTTTAATACTGTTACAAGATGAAAGAGAGTTAGATTGTATGTACTCTAAAAGATCTTTTGAATTTTTAAGTATCCACATCTGATTCACGCCACCTCTAGAATAGGCAGTTTCACAATAACTTTGAAGCCCGTCTTTGATTGCTGATAAAATAGATGTTAATAATTTAGAAAGAGGTTTCGTGGAGCACTTGGAAGACCCAGCAATATACCGTTGTTTGTAAGGACACTTATGTAGTTTAGGTATCCAATACAGTGATGGAAGATCCAGTTCTTCATCTTTGGTTGAAATTCCAAAGGAACATAGAACAGACCTATGATTATCCAGGATTTCCTCTTTGGTAAGTGTCGTGAGGGTATATGTTGAGTTTCCAAGTGAATTGTCAATACCTAATTCGTTTATCAAGCAGTTGATGTAGTGACTTTTACACACAAAAACGATGTTATTTGGGGCTTTATCTGGAGGTCGGATAGGTGTTTTGCAACATTTGGGTCTTTAAAGATTGACGTAGCATTGGCATTGATGGACCCATTCAGTTTCTTAATTCTGATTTGTATCAACGACCTCACTGCCTTAATCCATTCGGAAAGAGTGTCTACGTCTTCCTTCTCGCGCTTAGCCCATTGCCTGGCATAATCCTCGACTGAATCCATCAAAATTTTAAAGTTGTATTTCCAATTGATGGATTTAGGCTCACGATATTTGGGACCTTTCGATAACATATTTCGTAGAGAAGTGTTATTAACAATGTTAAGGTCACCGGTAATAACGTGGCCAGCAGGATTATATGTAAATTTGGAACTAGCACAAGTGCAATCAGGAGGTTTAGACTTGAAGTCGTCAATATCGAGATCCTGCAAAACGCGTTTGTAATTGAAAATTTTAGTTGCAATAGGTTTGGTATAGGTATAAGAAATTATTGGTACAGACTGGTCTTTGAAATAAGGAGGTATTTTCGATTGTACTAATTTATGATGAAGGATATTGCCTAGGTTGACGCCATCGAGACCTTTGTTGGCAAAGGAAAGATTAAGAAAAAATCTTTTTTATCTTTTTCATCTTTTCCAATGCGAACTGGCTTGAAAAGTCTGTGACTTGCAATATCCGAAATTATAGCTTCAAGTTCAGAGCGGGTGTATTGGATTTGTTATAAAAGATCATAAAAGCATCACTTAGTAGATATTTTTTTTGATTGTTTTTCCGTGATTCACAGCGTTGCAGTAAGAGGCGTTCCTCGCGATATAACCTTTATGCAGACGTTAAGAATTCAGTACATGTATATGCAACATGACATGAACAGCAACTACATATATAATAAATACAGTTTTATAATTCAATTCAATCAATTTGTCAATAAGATATAAGTAACTTATTGCGCGCATTCATAATTCCATTTTTTGAATAATGAATGAAAATGCGAGATTAATTTTAGCAATTTCAGGAAATCTGCATTCAGATATATGAATCCGATATCCGAATATGTTATGGAAGAACAAAATATGAATTAGGGATATGTGGTAGCATAACCTTCTTCGCATGCATTACCATTCAACATACTAAACCTGACATTGCAACAAATAAATTGATTTATTAAAATAAATAAATGATATCAACCAGAGCTAATGATAAACTAAAATATCGCTTTATAAATTATCTGAAACCGAATCGCCTTTAAGGCTGAAAAAATCTAAAACCCATAATTTGAATGTCCAAGATTTAACCAAAACGGGCATAAAAAGGAATAGTCAATTTCTTCAAATATCAACTTTCCCTGAGGGAATTTGAACCTAAGTTTCTAAGTTATTTAACAATATCAGCTGAGTAATTTGTTACCCTCTCTAAAAGACGTTTGGTCTACATTAGCTTCGTCTCAGTTTACAATGTTTTCTCAGGGTAACAATCTGCTCTATCATCCTTTTAACAATGTGTTATTTGTATCCTGAACATTTGACATTTTTCAATTCCGTTAACATATTACTTTTTACTTAATATATATTCTGCATGTGCACATATGGTATGTTACTAAATCTTTTAAATTGTAATTCTTATTGAAGAAGGAAATTATATATCTGTATTGTCAAGTTTAAAACAAAGTTCAGTACTCAGACGTATATGGAATTGCATTAGATTGACAATTTATAATGTAGTGTACGTCATGGGATAAATATAGAAAATACAATCATGGCTACAAATTTCAATTGAAAATGATGTATTTGTCCGAGACAAAATGCTTATTAGACGTCAAAACTTTTAAGTATGATCATCCATTTAATATTGTCAATAACACGGATAATGGATTCGAGGGAAAAAAGAATATAACAAAGCATGTTGATCATTTCAATTTCAAAAAGTTTGATTTTCCGTTTGTTGTTTTCGCTAGATGTGGGTGAAACTTGAGAGTCTGGTTTGACCTCAATACTGAATTCTTCAATCTTTTTAGCCAGTTTATCTTGAATCTAATTTTAGATCACTATTCTCTTTTCTGTTTATTTAGACATACCCTTAGTATATATACTATATGTTTTTAATGCCTCTTTTCCTTTTTTGTCCCATTATTCTGATTTCTGTAAATTCAATCTGGACCCTCTTAACATGGAATAGTTGCAAAGGTTGTAGACCCTACACATAGCTGTCAATATTATCATCCAAATTAATAAATCATCACTATATCTACCGGGAAGTGTTCATTACATTAATGCACGATTAAATCATTCTGGCAATTATGGAGTCCTGGAAACTTAATACCTAATATAATGTAAAAAGAAAATCCCAAGAGAGGAAATATGCTGTTTGTCCAACAAAACTGTAATCAACTGTCATGTGAACGATTGTTTTTGTATGGTATGGTCGTAACCTCAAAGTTAACATCTCTTTGGAAAATGAAAACGCATTGATTTATTTTCAAATGCATGTGGTAAAAATGAAAGGTGTCGACACAAAGACATTTCTGAAACATTGAAAGATCAACAATGTGTCTATCAAATTATCTGTCATAAAAATACACTAATTTATTACAGATCGATATCGATATCTAGGACATTAAAAACATCATGATAGGTAGATGTTGATATTTTAAATGCAAGGAAAAAAACCAAAAAAACCAACAACAATAACTAAAACAAAACAACAAAGCAAAAAAAAACAAAACAAAACACTTTGACATAAATTGACTCAAATTAAAATGAAGATTTGTAACTAACATGCTAAATGATAAAGACTTAAAAGACAGCAGCGACACATTTTCTTTAATTTTATGAAGTCTGCAAATCTTATTATAATGTCTTTAGCAAAAATTTGTTAATCGATTCAAACTACTAAATGATACTCATTTATTTCAAGAAAATGTTTTTGATAGATTTTAAATTTCAATAAAACTTAACGAACATGAATAACTGTATGCGAGGTCTTGTACGTTAAGGCCTTGGCTTTCATTTTAGAGAAATTTAAACCGTTTATTCAGAAATTATTGCGTACATTTATTATTGCAAATTCATAAATGGAATCCAAATACATGATATACAATGAAATTGAGAATGAAAATGTGGAATATGTCAAAGAGACAACAACCCGACCAAAGAAGAGATAACATCTGAAGGCCACCAATTGATCTTCAACGAAGCTAGAAAATGCCGTACCTTGGCAGGACTCTAAAAGAAATTGTGTTCAAATTCTTTGAAAATAGACGTCATACAAAACTCGAAAACATATAAATGCTCTAAAATTTAAAAGAACAACATACATGACTAACAAAACCTTGGGACAGACGCAAAAATGCGGCTGGAATAAATATGTTTTGTGAAATCTCAACCCCCTGTTACCTCACCTAGCCAATGTAGAATACAGAAACACACGTAAATACGCATAGTAAAACTCATATATTAGATACCAGAATGAGAGTTACAAAAATGTATCCTTATTACGAGACATTTCGAATTGCTATTATAATGATTCGCTACATTTCATTATTTTATTTTTTGAACTTAGAGTACATTTTTTTCTTCAAATGGGTGGAGAAATAGTTGATGTCTCTTTGGATATTTAATTATTGTACGAATATCCAGTAGGTAAGTATTGAATTACACAAAATGAAAATACTTTTATAACATTGGTCCTCAATGCACTTCAACTTTATACTTGTTTGGCTTTCTAACTATGTTGATCGGAGAGTCACGAGTGAGTCTTATGTAGACGAAACGCGCGTCTGGCGTATCTTATTATAAGCCTGGTATATTTGATAACTATTAACACCACTGGGTCGATGCCACTGCTGGAGGACAGTTTGTCCCCTATGGTATCACCAACCCAGTAGTCAGCACATTGGTGTTGACATGAATATCAATGATATGGTCATTTTTATAAATATGCTGTTTGCTCAAGTTTAAATTATTCGAAATGTTAAGGATTCACTTATCCCAGGCATAGAATACCGTAGCCATATTTGGTACATTTTTTAGAATTTTTGGTCCTCAATGATCTTCAACTTAATACTTGTTTGGCTTTCTAACTATTTGCATATTCTTCGAAACACTGTCTCCAGCATTTCCTTTAAATCTGCATCGAAACGAGAATAAAAATTCACCTTTTTTTCATTTAAGATTGAATTTATCTACAAATTAGTCCGATAGATTTTAACAAATATTTTAGGAAAATTTACAGAAATTCGAGTGAGAAAAATTATCGTTAGCCAAATTATTCAAGATCTACAAATTAAAGATAAAAAAAATCCCTTAATCGGAAATGAAGCATGTTTTTAACGACGAGTGTTTCTGCTATTGTTACAAGACAGGAGGAATATGTTAAGAACTACATGTATATTATTTAATCTACATGCTAGGTTTATTGTACGTATGTTATCTCTTGTACATGTAAGGTCAGTAAGGTTACTTTCTATGTTAAGGCATCGATCATGGAAACTATGATAGGAATTTTACTGGTTATATTATTTCTTCATGTGGAACTGATTTTTACTGAACAAACTAGAACAAGAAACGACGACACGAAGCGCCTTTTATTGAGTGACCCGGATGTTATTAATTCACGATTAGTTGAAATGGAAAGGACGTACCAAATGTTAAAGAGAGATATGATAGACATGAATACCACATTGAGCTCGGCACTGTCTCATGTAAAGTTAGAATTGTCAAAAACCGAAAACCTGCAAAGATCTTTACAGAGAGGTATGATTCATCATTATATTGACAAAATAGTTATGTGATTGTCCTCGTTGAAACCAAACCTACTGTGTCGCTGATCTTGTTTGTTTTTGTTTGTTTTTGTAAAATATTCGGAATTCTCTGGGTTCATCCGTGTAGGGCCATTACATGTTTTATCGCCTCACACCTTTCTTTTCTTTTCAATGTTTTTGGAATACTGATTAAAGTCTATATTTGATAATCTTAATTTCAAAATTATTTTACATGTACAATAAAATTCCTCTGCACTACATAATGCACATTGTCTTTTCTGTATTCAGTTATACATTTGACAGGTTTCATTCGTTTTATCTATTTCATCTATTGACAAGAAACTTTGCTTTTATAATTGTCTTTGGAGATCGATAATTTTTTTTACCATCAATGCACGATTGATATGCCGAAACTAAGGAGTTAGTCGCCATATATACTTTGCGATGATGATTAATTCTATAGAATCTAAAATGAGACATGTGAAATAACACCTACATCAACACTTCATTTTAATGAGATATTACCCGAGTTTAAGCGTACAAGTAATAGAACAATCACCTGTTTTCATTCGTAAGACGCCATGCCACCAACGCACCATGATCATTCACGATATTCACAGAATTTTATTTATCATTTTATTATAAATAATTTCACATATATTTCCAAAGCTTGAAAACATTATTTCTTTCTGTTAACTGTTAAATAGAAAATAACAGTTAGGTATTTGGTTTTTAATCTCAATTTGCTGAGAACCCCTGGAACCTATTCATGAGTTTCGTGCTTTTATAAATAGGTACCAGAGAAGGTTACGACTTCAAAGTAGTTTCGGCATCATGGTTTTTGAAGTGTTAACTTAAGCAAAATATTTGAACGGACCTTTCCGCTACAAGTTTGGTATTTGCAAATTATATAAGAAATTGTATGAAATGTATATGCTTGCTTTTTCAATTTATTAACAGTGGTGGTTTATTATGCCATATTAAGGTTCCCCGGGCTTGAGTTGTACTGGTAAAGTTAGCATACACGAAAATTTGATTATATAAACATAAGCATGTTGTTTCTTGTTTAGTTTCGGATTCCGGCTCTACATACGTGCGTTGGGGAAGAAAGCAGTGTTCCGGAACGAGTACGGAAACCATTTATACAGGTTTGAAAGTTTTCCATATTAGGATGTGCATTTGAGGACAACAGTGAGGGTTAATTGAGTCTTTTGTTTTGTCAATTGAGAGGTTTGTCATTTTTTATTTAACGACTTATTTTTTGAAATCATTCGAAATCAGAGAAAACAAATGCGGTTAGAACAGTAAGTTGTTTGTATCGTATTAAGTCAGAATGAGTCCCAGTTTCCTGTTCAGTTTTATTTAGTTTCCAAAAATAGCAAATGATGTAAGAGCCATTATTAAAACCTTGAATTGTAAAAAAAATAATAGCGAGCTTTATTTGTTGTGTTGTTTGATGACGGTGACCAGTAGATACATTTGTAGTAAGGAAACTGTGAATTTGACTTGATGCTTGAAGAGGTTCTGTTTCCACTTAGTGATTTCGTTACGCCTTTTTTCATAATTTGATTTAAATAAAAGTTTATGTGCTTTGTATTTCTTTCCTAAATACTTCGAAGTAATACTTTTTAAAACGTTATACATACACAATATCTATGCCGTCATGTCGACTGATGTAATTTTAAGTCATGTAGTGTGATTTTTTTCAAGTTAAGGTCGATGCATTCGTGTTTGAAATGCAATATATACGATAGCCATCTTATCATCTAATTCACCTGTAAACACATTGCTGCTTCAGGTGCAAAATATATATCGATGTTCTTTCTTATATCATTAACTATGATGAACGAATGGGTATTCTTAAATTTCAGGATTTACAGCAGGGCAGTTTTACGAAGGTCCAACATATTCCTCTCGTTATGGTGGTCCTTCAAATATACTTTGCCTACCAAATAACCCTGAAACAAGCAATAGAACAACAGGCGGTAGCAGTTTTATATATGGCACGGAGTACGAAGACACATTTTTTGGGGCAAGTGCGTTTAATGAGGATGCACCATGTGCTGTTTGTAGAAGTCATAACACATATGCCTCCATAATGATTCCTGGTAGAAAGTCGTGTTATACTGGTTGGAAACTGGAGTATCAGGGATATCTTATGTCCAACAGTTATGGATACAAGGCATCATCATATATATGTGTGGACAATAACCCAGAATTTCTACAAGGCGGAAAATCCAACCAAAACGGAAACTTACTGTATGCTACAGGTACAAAATGTGGACCCCTCCCATGTCCTCCGTATGATGACCACTTTGCCGTGTATTGCGTTGTTTGTTCAAAATAAAGATACGTCTTGAATTGAGCAGCATTGTATCATATTATACTCCCACTCATATGGAGAAGTACATTTTGTACGTTGCCTGTGCCAAGTCAGGAATATGACAGTTGTAGTCCATCCGTTTGATGCGTTTGAGCTTTTGATTTTGTCATTTGATAAGGGACTTTCCGTTTTGAGTGTTCCTTGGAGTTCAGTCTTTTTTGTGATTTTGCCTTGACCGTCCGTTTATTTTTCTATGACTTTCGAAAAATATTGCTCAGCTTCAGCACGCGTTTTTGTTCTAGTCGTTATCAGGTATTTTTTAAACATTAAAGTTGACCTATATTTACGTACAGTTTTATAAACTATATATAAATTTGTTAACTGAATCGATAATTGGATAGCCATATTCCTAGGCCTATGACATTAATTTATCATTCAAACCAAAGAATAATATAACTGTTTTTTTTATCATAATTTTATTCAATTATTTTTCGTGATTGCATATTTTATAAAAAAGATTCCCCAGGTTTTGTCTTTGCTTCTTCTAAGTGTTTAATTTGATCTGTTGATTGTGGTTCGTAAGGTGTTGATGAAAGAAGCGCGAAAGATACCGAGTGACATTCAAACTCATAGATCAAACACAAACTCACAATGCCATGGCTAAAAAAGAAAAAAAAGACAGACAAATAATAGTACACAATACACAACGAACTGGGGTGATATCAGGTGCTCTGGAAGAATAAGCAGATCCTGCTCCACAAGTTCCTACCGTCTTACGATATTTTTAATTTCTAAAACGATAACTTAAGGTGATTTTGCGCGCATTTATATAAAAAGCATCCGGTTCATAGTACCGCAGCTCAGTTTGTTAAAGGTTAGTTAAAATATATATATATTACTATATTTGAAGTTGTATTCTCATTAACATTGAGGTTGTTTATCACCTGGCTCAATAATACAAACAGAATGCGTCATTGGGTTTTGTTAATATCAATTTAGTTGATACATTTTCTAAACTGTATGATTTAATTTTAACACGGTATATAAAAGAACCGCACCGAGGTGATGTATGGTTCGTGATTCTTGATCATAAGCATATAGTGACAACACTTGCAAACTACAGTTATTGATATATAAACTATGTGCTACACATTGAAGAAGTTAAAACAATTAAGAATATTTACTAAAAAAAAACCAAGATTAATGGAATACAGGCGGATCCATATCACAAACTTGTAGACTTGCTTTTAATGTACATCACAAGGATATCATGTTCCTCGTACGGGAACATCTAATTGAGTTGCTTTGTTTACATTTGTCCTGAAAATGAGGAAATATGTGACACTTTTTGTAAATTACAACTTATCAATTGTTTCATCTTCTTTGAATTTTTGTCTTGCTGCTGTTGGTACTTTTTTGTTATATCGTACTGTCCTCTTCTGTTTTCAATTATTTTCTTGCACACATCTACTTTATAAAGTCAATGCACTGAACTTTCACCTTTTCTAAATAACTCATATCATATTTGCCTTGTACATTATTGTTTTGAAAAATCCTTAATCAAACAATAAAACACTCGTTTGAAAATAAAGAAACTGGTTTGATTGCTTTTTTCAAGATACGTCCAAAGGCAAATTTGAAGTAATTGCATCATTGTATGTAGCATTCAATATCAACAGAAGATGAGGTATGTTTGTCAATGAGACAACTCTCCACAAGAAACCAAATCGCAAAGAAATCAACAACTATAGGTTACCGTTATATACTACATATGCAGGTATTACTGAAAGGATGCTGCAGAGAAGGGGAAAGTTTACAATGGGAACATTTGAAATCAACTCTTTCACAGTAGATGTATCTTTTGAACTAATCCACACTTGCACGTTCTAGATTGAAACAAATAAATGAAGTAGACTTAACTCTATTAACTTAACTATATACCTTGTATCTTTCTTTTTTTTAGATTATTTCAACTTCAAAAAGAATTATAAGATGAACATTAGCACGAAACCTGAAAAAGTTTAGTATTTTACGCCATCTTTATAGCATAACTTAAAGTTAAAAGAATATGATTTATTGTTCTTTTTGACATGATCCTGTACGATGATAACGTCAAATGAATAGAGGAACATATCGACACGAGGGGCACAGTTGCTTCTGTAATAAATGCTTAATGTGAATACTAGAACACGTTCTGCAAACGTAACATATATGTTTCCAATAAAAAAATATATCAAATGCAGGACAATAATGCCATTTTCATAGTTTTATTGGAATAAAAATGTGTTTTTGCATTCTAGTATTTCTTTCATTCTAAAATCAGAACAAAATTTATATAAAAAAGCTTAGTACGTTGCCAAAAAATATCAAGCTTTAAGTTTGATAACCTAATTCGCTATCCGAAAACTTACTGATACTGTTCCGAAAATGGTTTAAAGTATCTCTACAATATTTATGTTTTGATACAGAATAAGGAAATAAAATAGAAAAAAACCCGACAAGATTACTTTTGTCAAAAACTGTTTTTTTAAGAGTTACTTGTTGACATATAAACTACAGTATTGAGATAATGTTATATACATATCTCATTTATGTTCTTGGATTTGGGGAATCAGGATTTTCAAATTACCGAGTATTTGAAGTGGTTGGATGAACATTGATCTGTTATCATCCGAAATAAAATAAAATATAATCTTGACAAAAAAAACGAGTTTATTTACTTTAATGTTTTGTATATCAACAGTTGAATCCAAAGAAAATAGAATGTAAGGAAGATATTCCTAATGGCAAGTCTTCCATCAAATGTTATACTATGTAGCCTCTAGTAGTAAACAGATGTAATTGTTGGAATGGTAAAAATATATAATTTTGTTTATAACAAGCATTTAAAAATAAGTGACGTACTTTTCCAATTGGGAGGACATTTTTTAGAAGTTTTATTTCATCGGCACGCAGAACATATTGTTTTAGGTTTTGTTCGTCAGGATGAACATGTTGATTAAATTCTGATAAATGTCGTAGAGGGAGATTCTGGTGCCTCATATCGTAATGTTATGAAATAAATGAACAATTATTTAAAAGTAAAAAAAATATTGTCAGAAAAAAACTATGTTTGATGATTTTCTCTCGTAAATATGATAGTAATGTGTCACAATATTTACTCTTGTTTTTCATTAGAAAATAGACAGCTACGTGTGTCTCTATTTGTCGATGCATACATTTAATTGCTTCAAAAAATTGATAACATTATTTATAAAAAAAAATGCAGTCAATAATAACTTTGATAATTGCATATATAATTTGAATCTGCATAAATAACATTTCCTTATTTGTACCTTGTACTTTTAAGGTTAAACATAATACAAATAACTAATTATCTTTCCAAAAATATATTGATAGTACAGGTTGCAATTCTGTGAATTTTATACAAAACAATTTCCCACAGGAACACTCTGCGGCTAAAACTGTGCCACTTTTACTATGAAGTTTCGTGAAAATCTACAACTACGAAGGGCATTTTGTTTTCTAGTATGTTCGTTCGATTGTCCGTCCGTTCGTCCGGTAGTCCGTCTGTTTCGCTTTAGGTTAAAGATTTTGGTAAAGGTAGTCTTTGATGAAGTTGAAGTATAATCAACTTGAAACTTAGTACACATGTTTCCTATGATATAATATTTCTAATTTAAATGCCAAATAGAGTACGTGATCAAAATTTAATATAAGACACAATGTAGTGAAGGAAAGATACTTTTTTAAGGTTTTAGATTTGTGGCTTTATACTTTAAGGCAAATTGATTTGTATCTTAAGGTAAACAATTTCATATGTTACAAAACAAGGAAAAAATCTTAACAAAACGCATCAGAAATGAAACATATCTAATTATTTCCCGTTTAACTTGAAGTATATGATTAACATTATAATCTTAGTCCAATATCAATAAAAAAACACCTTGAAGGAAGAAATAGTCTAGACAACCTATAAATAAAAGAAAAAAATGTAAAAATTTCATGGAACGGTTTTCCACACACACGTGTACAATTGAACAAAGGATATAAAAAAACTGAAACACAAACTTCAAGCAACAGATGAAAACATTTTATGTACAAAGCTGAATCCTCAAGTAGCAAAGTCATTGTTATTGGTAAGTTGTTTTTATTTCAATCAAAAGAGAAATTGGTTAATAAAACAATACTGGATGCAAAAGGAGAACCTTTAACTGAAACGAAAGAAAACATTCGTTTTAGCGTGACACATGGTAGTATTGGTATTTTGATAATAACATTTTCTTTTAAATTCAACATTTGCTTATATTTCGCTTGACAAATCCATTTCAAATGAGAATACAGCATTATACGAAATGTAAGGCAAATGAATCTCTGACTTTACGAACGTTCATAATTTTTGATGCACATTTAATTGTTGATAACATGTGTTTCAGCTTTGAGAGTTCCTCGTAAAGGTCGACTCAGAAAAGCGCTTCTGACGCATGAAATTTATAAAGTACTGTTTTATTTTTCCCTGTACACATGGTATTTCTTTTATTGCTATTGCTGCATTGTTTAAAAATCGACCGTGAAACAAGCGTTAAGGACTTTCCGTTCAGAATTTTCATCGGCGTTCGGTATTTTTTCATACTTTTTTAAACACAGTTGAATCACATAATGTGTTCATTCTACATTTGAGTAATTATTTTTAAAAATAGTTTTCTATTTGGTACATGCATATAAAATGTATAAGGACAAAGTATTTATTTCTTGTGTTTCATTTCAGATACAAGAATGACTACCGATTTATCACAACCGTTGTACGACTATCTTTGCAAAAAAATTGGCACAGAGGATATAGTAAAAGTGAGAAGATTATGCTATGCTATATTTGAGTATCTTTTTGCAATAACACCTGCAAATTCATATTTTTCGTGGATCTCATCTAGTTTATTTTTCACGTATATATATAGTGGCAGCAAAGCAGACGGCTTGGATCTAAAGGGTAGTGACACAGATATAATGTGTGTCTTTCACTGTGTAAACGTATTTGAGAATCCTTTGTACAAACTTGGAACTTTTTCGTGTCATACATCAACGGAGTATACAAAAAGAGGATTTGTACGACTAAAACCGAACTTTCTAGTTGCACTGTTAGCACCTTTCTATTGTAAACAGAGAGATGGGCAAGTATTTTTGTCAAGTGAGTTGGTAAAGACGATGGCCATTCCTCTAATAAGGAGGTATTTAGATGTTTTCATTCATGGTCCATGTATTACAACTGCTGACGAAGCCAACGATATTGCAGTTTGTCTCAGATCGAAATCCTGGATAGCGCAAGCACAACCATGGGTGTTTAGAAATCGTCTATGGCCTTCCTATGAATTGGTTTCACAGATTGTTGACTATGGTGTACTGTTTGTTCCTATAGGCAGTAAAGGTTCACAAAATGAAGATATAGAATGGAGAGTGTCATTTTCTGTTGCGGAAAAACATTTAGTATATTCCTTCACACATGTGCAATTGCTTTCTTATGCATTGTTAAAAATCCTACTAAAAGAAGTAATTGATTTAAGTGCAATTTGTAAAGGATTGCTTTGTTCATATTTTATCAAAACATTAATATTCTGGATTCTTGAAGAAGAAATGTCATCATTGAAACAACAGAACTGTATATCTTATTTTAATCGCCTTATATTCAGACTTCGGTACTACGTTAAAGTCAACTTTCTTCCGCATTATTTCATTTCAGAATACAATTTATTTGAAAACAGATTTTGCTCAAAACAACAGCAAACTCTAGTGGATTTGTTGACGGATATTTACCAGAAAGGAATTTTCTGTTTTCTTAATTCCGAAACTCTGTCAGATTTCTTTGGAACAAACCTCTCCACATGGACATATTTTACCGGGTTTGATTACGAATTGATCAGTACTGCTATTAGTATTTTAAACGATTGTTTAATGTTTGATGTGTCACCTAACACACTTGTCGTTTTATTCAGTAGATACAAATTAGTATCCCACAGATACCTTTATACATTATATTGGTGCGCAGTATGTCAACATATAGGACATAAGACTATTGGTATACAGGAGCGATCTAATAAAGACCAGTATAAAAGATACAAAACGTACTTACCATATCTTGTAATGGGGTTGCAGAAAGATGCAATCACAGGATGGCTCTGTTTGGCTTCTTACTTTTTCTCTGTGCATAACTATAAAACTTGTTTGATTTTAATTGAATATATTTTACATAAATGTTGTTTTGAAGAATCCTCAGATGCCGAATCACACATTGGACGCGTCAACAATTTGGAGATCGAGGCCATAAAGTATGGGGTTGGGAACGCACACGACATTTGCAGTCGGCATTTTGTAGATTTGACAACTAAATTTCAATTGAGTTGTCAGGTCAGGCCAGAAAAAATTCAGCTTGAAACTGTAATCAATTTACGCGCTATAAGTTCACCCTTTGTATACACACATTTTCTGCGTTTTATGTGTTGTCATCATCTTCGTGATTTCAATGGTGTTCCATATGCATTACGTGATCTACAAAGACTGATTAGTAAGCACCAATTCGATGCTACCTTCTGCCTTGGATTAGCTTATGCTACTTTAAAGGAATATGCAACTGCAATGTCTTTATTACTATCGTGTTCGAGGGGTCTGAAATCATCTAACAATTCTGAGTTTGCCAATCTAATAATCGAGTTGGATTTAGTAATTAACAAATTAAAAAGGGCAAGTTCTTAGACATATGTCGGGTTTCAGCAAGATGTTTTTATATTTCTGAACTAATTTGACACTAATAATTAAAGATTTGTTAACATGAATGACAAAACGTTTAGAAGTAAAAAACAAGATCAGAAAATGTAATTAACATTTCATTGAAGAAATAAAACAAAACCGTAATGTTTACAGTCCCTATCATGTGACTAACATGAACATTGTTTTGAAATTGACATAATATGAATATTCAAAAAGGACTTCGGACTTTATATAGATTATATTTGAATATCAGCAGAATATAACGTACAATACAAAGAGAAATTATATCAAAAACATCTAGTGGAGAAGCCTATTTGCCCCGTGTACAGAGAACACAATCATAATTTATCCATTGTTATCCATTTGTTTGATGTGTTTGAGCTTTTGACTTTGCCATTTGATTACGGGTTTTCCGTTTTGAATTCACCTCTGAGTCCAGTATTTTATGTGATGTTACATATATTAATTTTATTCTATGGTGTCCGCTTATTATTGATTCTGTGACTGCATCATACCATAATTTGTAAGATCCTCTACGATAGATAATTCAGCTAATCTGTAACAACCCATTTTCATGTCTTATGTATAATGTACTGTTTTACGACGCTAAATAAAAACTGACGCGGAAATCTGATTTGATTCTAGTGGTCTAGCGCCCCGTTGATTTTGTGCCACGATATATCAGTAGCATGAGTTGGAATCCCGGCTAAGGAAGAACAAACATTTTTTTCGCAAAATACAGATCTAATATTCTTGGGCTGTTATTTAGACAACTTAATATATCATTGTTAAGCTTGATCGTTTATGAAGGAGCACAGATTGACAAAACTTCTAGAAATTGTTTTCCTGTTCTGTTTTCAATGTTTTCGTCATATAAACAATTACTTTATAAAGTCAGTGCCCTCGATTTTAACCTTTTATAAATAACTCGTAGCAACTTTGCCTTGTACATCATTTTATGATTAAACTTTAAACAAACACGAAAATACACTTTGTTTACTTAAGGAAAGAGTTGGAATAATTAATCTGTCTGTAATCAGTAAACTAAACAATCATTTAAGAAGTGTTTTGATTGCACTCTTCAAGGTTAGCTAAGGACAATCTTTAAGTAAAGAACAGGACTGAATCGCTAACATAGTAGACATTTGCAACGTTTAAATCATTTGCAATAGTAGCCGCTCTTTCCTTAATCAAGTATATTAAGACATTAGTGCGATTTCAACAAGTTTTGATTCAGATTAATTTTGTGAAAATTAAAAAGAAGATAGTTATGAATGGACAATAACACCATGTATTGACATTTCATAATGATTTGGTATGATTACAAATGAGAATACAAAAAGCAAAGTGACATATGATAAAAAAATATTATAGGTCACCACACGGCCTTCAACGATAAGCACAATATACAATGTATAGTTAAAACTCAATCTTTTATTTTTATCAGAGGGTGGCTATGTCTTTCGTCTAATGGGAATACACTAGGATATGCCATAAAACAACTATTATCGCACTACTGGTAAAATATCACGTTGTGATTGGTTTAACGCCGTCACGTGGTGACCCCCTATGAGACCGTAGGGGGTAAGTAAATTTCATAGGGGGTTCAGGACGCGTTATCTATTAATGTTGTTGAGTTTTCTTATTTATTTTTTAACAAAACGCTTCAGAAAAAGTACAGCGTGCGATTAATTTGTAATATGGTTAACTACTGATCCCCTACGGATCCATAGAGGGTGAAAAAAGTCCATAAGGGATTCGGCCTCCGGCCTCACCCCCTATGGATTTTACTAACCCTCTATGGATCCGAACGGGGTCAGTAGCGAACCATATAACTTATACTTTTAGGTTTGTTTTTCACAGAAGATTAAAAAAGAAAAAAACGAAACGACGAAAGCCACATCGTAGGATTCCTGACGTTAAGAAGGGATGAAAATATATCTTCACTAACCGGCAGGGGAAATAAATTCTTATCAACGAAATGTACATGACTTGAATAAACTATAGAACTTAATAAAATTTACTCAATGACCCAGTAGACTAGACTGATCATACCATTGGGTTTTTACTTAATTAGCAAAGACAGCGACCAGACGTTAGCATCAAACATCAGTCTTCAATTAATTGCGTTTGAAGGGCATATTTGAAAGAGAGATATAATTAAATATTTGACAGATTGGTGGTTGGCTTCTGACCAATGGCAAATCATTATAAACAGTATGTCGACATAACGTATTTATAAATGCAAGGAAGGTTATTTTCTAAAGATATCATAATCAGGGAATACCCACCGGATAAATGTTATCATTTACATACATGTCAAGTTTTGATAACATTGTATCTGTCAGTAATCAACCTTCGCGAAATGTACTTAAATAAGTTTCGATATAAACAACAAGAATATTTAGATTATTCAATATTATTCGATACACCCTACCACGCAATATTCGGGGCGGATGAAACAAATCGATTGACAGATGTTTTCATCTTTCTAGAGCAAATTCATTTTTAGTTATTAACAACCAGGAGTTAAAAAAAATCCTACTTCCTCGAAACCGAATAAAATAGTAAATTGGTCATCAATGCTCTCCAACTTCGTACTTTATTTGACTGTCCCTTTGGTATCTTTCGTCCCTCTTTCATTTGGCCTTTTTTTTTAAACTTTTTTTTGGATTCGAGCGTCACTTATCAGTCTTTTGTAGACAAAACGCGCGTCTGGCATATATGCAAAATTTATTCCTGGTATCTATGAGGATTTTATTTATAGTCATCTCCTAAATCCCTATATCCATTTAATGCAATATTTGTGGAACAAATTTATTATTGCAGTCAATAATATTTATCTAATTACAAACTGCCACGGCCATGTTTGTTTTGTGTATTTGTATCCCTTTGATGAGTTAAGCCTTTTTCAACTGATTTTTATAGTTCGATCGTTCTCCTTGCACTACTTCACTGTCGAAGGTGAGGGAGAGGGTTCGGATTCTGCTAACATGTTTAAGTCAGGAGCCTGTAATTCAGTGGTTGTCTTTTATCGATGACTACTAGTATACGGTATGGGCTTTACTTATTGTTGAAGACCTTACGGTGACCTACACTTGTTAATATCTGTGTCATTTGGTCTTTTGTGGAGAGTTGTCTAATTGACAATCATGCCACATTTTCTTTATTATATATGCCTATTCTTTTCGTTTTGAGAGTTATTTTGGATGGTATTGCTTGATAAATCTTGAAATTCATAGCATTTATAGAGCCAATAAACTAAGAAGAGTTATCATCCATTTATACAAAAAGTGATATTTTGAATTGCACTGTTTCAAGAATAGTTATCAAAAGTACCAGGATCATAATTTAGTACGCCAGACGCGCGTTTCGTCTACATAAGACTAATCAGTGACGCTCATATCAAAATAGTTATAAAGTCAAACAAGTACATACAAATGTAGTTGTAGATCATTGAGGATCCAAAATTCCAAAAAGTTGTGCTAAATTCGGCTAAGGTAATTTATTCCTGGAACAAGAAAATCCTTAGTTTTTGAGGTGCGAGATGGTGGATTGAACCTTGTTTTATAGCTAGTTGAACCTCTCACTTGTTAAATAGATAAATTTCCTTATATAGACGACGATGTGCGGACAAAACAAACAGACATAAGGCCACACCAATTTGATTCCTTGTTCGACGGACCCGCCGGTACCTATTTTTTTCAAAACAGAATTTATTTAATTTTTTTTATATATTCGCGCTTCCCGAATCCGGAAATGTAATCATGTCCATTTCCCGCACCGTTTTTTTGTAAATATTATAAAAAAGATATCAACATTTGTTTTTAAAATCACAGTCTAACCTGTATATAACGATTTTAAACATAAAAGCACCCCACCACACTGTCTAAATATCTGTGAGAATATTTGTTTCAGCATGAAACCTATTTATCCAAAGTGGGAGTACTCCGATATAAATTCACAACAGCGGAAATACCTGTAAAGAAAAAAAAATGGTTTCTTTCCCCCTTACTTATATTCCCTATCAAAAAATGTTCGTTGTTAAAATAAAGTACAAAGAATTTCTGAAGGATTTGCCTTCAACTACAATTATATTATATGCTGGCGAAAAAATAACTATTCATAGCCGCTGCATTTTTTTTATTAAAATTTTCAAATCGCTCGCACGCCCCAATTTTGGAGTCCAAAAATCTGTAGAACAAGAAATTAAATTGGTGTGCCTAAAAGTTAAAAATGTCAAAAATTAGGGAACAGCAGTCAACATTTTATTATAAAATTAATAACTATAAAACATACAGCTTAGCAGGGTTTACCCTGGGTCAATTTTTTTTTCGCCACCTCTTTCGTCAAAACATATTTTTCGCCACTCTCATTTTTTGACGCCAACTAACTGGACCTGCTGTTTAGTGGTTGACCTTTGCTGATGTGGTTTACAAGTGTTTCTTGTTTCTCGTTTTTTTTTATATAGATTAGACCGTTAGTATTCCTGTTAGAATGGTTTTACACTAGTCATTTTAGGGCCCTTTATAGCTTGCAGTTCGGCGATAGCCAAGATTCTGTGTTGAAGACCAAACTTTGGACTATAATGGTATACTTCAACAATTTGTGACTTAGATGGAAAGTTGTCTCATTGGCACTCATTATACATCTTCTTATGAAGAATTGTCTCGTTGGCACTCATACCTCATCTTCCTATGGAGAGTTGTCTCATTGATATCATACCACATCTTCTTATATCTATAAACAACTAACTTTCACATATTTTTCTCTACCATTTTCCTTTTTCCTATCAAAAATTATCAGTTAGCCCCAGTGATGTCTATGGTTATTATTTCTTAATCTACATTGTAATGAATAAACCTTTTAAATATTTTCTTTTCAAAAGAGTTACAGAAAAATTACTCAAGTCAAAGATTTTCTTACAATTGAATTTTTGCGTTGCAAATGTTTTCTTTTCCGGGACATCGACTTCTTTAAAAAGGTTTTTTTATATGAATTTTAATCGCCACAATTTTTATTTTTCGCCAGCAGAAACGCTGCAGATAAGTTAACACAATGACATGATGCAAAAGTATCGAGCTTCGTCAAAGGAAATAATTACTCAACTAGGGTAAATAGTTAAAGGAACAATTTTAACACAATAAGACAAAAAAAAAATAAATAATACGATATAAAAATGACAAACAACGTCAGCTTCAATTATCTTTACTTTAAGACCATCGTGTATTTTTTGCGAAGTGAACTATTTATCAACATGGTCTTGATTTGTTCTGATGCACGGTTTTAGTATAGAGATGAGACGTTCTTTGACTTACCCCTAGATTATTAACTTTTAACTCAGACATTGAGTTTAAATTTAAAAAAGAGGGACGAAAGATACCAGAGGGATATTCAAACTCATAAATCGAAAATTACCTGACAACGCCATGGCTAAAAATGAAAGGGACAAACAGAAAAACAATATTACACATGCCACGACAAAAACAAGAAGAAACCAAAAGAATAAGCAGCACGAACCCCACGAAAAACTAAGGGTGATCCCAGATGCTCCGGATGGGCAGATCCTGCTCCACATGTAGCACCCGTCGTGTTGCTTATGAGATAACACATCCGGTAAATAGTCTAATTCGGTAGGTCACATTTATGAAAGGAAAGGGAATAGTAGTTACGACGTAAGGAACATATCCGATATCATTTGTGAAACCGTTATTTCACAACCGGCATCCGTAAAATTTACGAAGAGATGATTTCAACATCACCATTTGGAACTCTTCATTTAATAGCTTCCTTGTGAGCAAAACCCTCTATCATGATAAACATGATAGGAAATGCAAGCACGGGAATATCGTATCAATGGGGAGATATATACACCGTATGCCGGTGCTGCTGGAATGTTGAACATTTTCTGATATCGTGTCTTTCTCTACTTTTATGACGTTTTTGTATTGAATCTGCTCCCCTTTATAGCCAACGATATAACAGTAAATGACCAAACGATTATATATAAGAACTCTGTGCATTACTTGATATTTTTTTACTATATTGTTTTGGTTTTATTGTATAGACTAAGTGTCAGTTGTAGTACACACTTTGATGTTCTTTTATGTACCTTTGCATTATTTTAGTTTGTTTGTATAGACTACGTGCCTGTTGTACTACAAACTTTAAATGTTCTTTCATGTACCTTTGCATTATTTTAGTGATAGAGATTAAAGGTTGTCATCTTTCCTTTTTGCTTTTTTTTTATTTCAGAAAATCGCCGTTTAACTGCTCCCCACGTACTCTTGCACTATGTCAATATTGTATGTGATACGTAATAAGCAATACATTATCCCACTATCTAGTCATTCATTGTAATATTGTAAAGTGACCAACACACTTCTTTTTTAATTTTACATAGCAGTTTTCTTTAGAACCGTCTCTTCCCCTTAAATTGGCAAAGAAGAAGTAAATAAAAATGTATTCGTCCGAATAAGCTCTGCGTAGATTGCTATTCAGAAATGAAATATCTGACCTTTATTGAGATCAGTCACCTAAACAAATACTAATTATGCGGAGTTGCGAGGTAAATGATTACAAGATTTAGATGAATGTAAAACAGCACACATGAACCCAATAATACAAAGCAAATAGAATTGAAAGGTAAACGGTTTTAAATTTTACACCCTATTTCAAATATTTAAATCAATGCATAAAATGAAATAGGGGCACCATTTCCTACCTCAAATTTAACCACAATCTGCATGATAAGACTTATGTAAAAAGCGTCAGTTGTAATAAAATAATAGATATAGGAAGATTTGGTGTGAGTGCCAATTTGACAGCTCTCCATCCAAATTATAATTTATAGAAGTAAACCATTATAGGTCAATGTACGGCCATCAACACGGAGCCTTGGCTCACATCGAACAAAAATCTATAAAGGGTCCCAAAATTACTAGTGTAAAACCATTCGTACGGGAAAACCAACGGTCTAATGTATATAAAAAACGAAAAACACGTATGAATGACTTAAACAAACCACAATTACTGTACATCAGATTCCTGACTTAGGACAGGTTCAAATTAACATACTATGAACAAATAAACTCACTTGATATGCTTAACAAGAAAAATCCCAAAGGTATCATTCCTTGGGATAATTCTAGGGTGTTGAACACATGAAAGTCAAAACTTAAGACAAAGAACCATGTGAAATTGAAGATAATTGCTTTACAAATGAATAATCAATTAAGTGAAGTCGTTATCTTTTATTATAGAATATGGTAATAAACGAAAAACCCTACCGAACCGAAACATCAGATCATGAACGATTAAAGGAAGCCATAGATGCTAAATAAGAATAATGTCAAATAGGAGCAACAATAAGAAGACAGCACTAACCAAAACAAATAGTTTCTCTTTAATATTTAATCATTCCTAAAAACAAACGTCATAGAGCAAAGAAATATTGAAGATACTCCTCAAGAAGTACAACAAAAAAGATCTAGAGGGAATGCAAAACAATGGAAATGAACAATCCCTCTTAAAGCATTGTAACCAAATTATTTGCATAATTCTACAAGTAGCAACACAATAAATATTTCTTTGTTGACTTTATAGAGATAGCTGTACAAACTTTCATTTAATCTTACAATTAAATCAAATAGCTCAAACGATAGCCAGTTGTTAATTTAGAAAAAAAAACAACATTGGGGCTTGAATATACCACGGGTTGGCGCTTATGCTTAAAAAATAATTCATGGAAGCCATAGATTGTTGGAAATTTACACATGGCCTGGGCCGTGATATTCGAATTTTATCCTGGCTTCCATGAATTATTTCGATTCTAATAGGACAAATACGGTCATTAAAAAACTGAATCGATGGTAGGTATGCTGTGTGTGTGGCTGTTTTTTTTTACTCCCGGTTCGATAAAGCACAAATATTCATAAAATCTGTAGCTGCATGGATTGTTTAGTGAATAACCACTAGAAAAATAATCTGTTTAATTCTTTAAATTCACAAACCCAACATCTGCCATTTTTAATTTACATGTTTTTCTCGTAAGCTACCGTCAAATCCAAAGTTGACATTTAGTAACTAAGGAGCCGCCATGTTGACTTACTGAAATTAGTAAATATGCGAAAAATGCAATAGAATAGAAAATAAAACAAAACCTACCTTACAAATCAATTTTAATACAATATTATACGAATTTCGATGGTTCACTTTTCAGAAAACGTTCAACTGTAGCGTTTTCATTTGTATGACGTCATGTTTTGAAATGACTTAAATGCGTCAAAAAAATTAAAAGACTTTCGCGGAATTTTATTTTATTTTTATTTTGTTGATTTCTCAGAGCTCTTGTGCATTACTTCTTTTTATTACGCATCCGAAATAGAATAAGTTATTTTGTCTTTTTTAACTACAATTTAAAAAAAATAATCGGCAAATGGTTTACAAATAGGTTCCAATACATGTGGATTTACGTGGGAAGTATATTGTAACAGCCATTAATATGTATATCTCTGAGTCTGCGCTAAGTATAGATATATGGAGAATTTTATCACGGTGTTGCTTACAAAGCGAAAGAAGCACGTCATATAAGAATAAATATTTTATATTGAGCGATAGCATAAAGGGACAACCCGTGTTTTAATCACTTTATACATTCAAGCCCCAATGCTTTATTTAGATTCTAATAAGACTAATACAGCAATTCTTTTGAATCTAAGCGCTCAAGGTGAAGGCAAATATTTGCCGTTCCCATTTACAAACGCAATTACATTTGACCTAACAGAACGGAGAAAACCGAATAAGTGACATGCTTAAACTATTTACAATAATGCATTTAACATGTTAAATAGGTTTAGATAAATCTTATTAAGAATTTATATATATATGTCTAATATGTATTAAAAAATAGCTTTTTTCACATTTCACACAACGTTGTTGACGTTTCCTTGCGATAATTTTGCGGTTTCGCAAGCTTGTATTTCCCTGAAAAAACCTTATTTTATTACGTCATTGTTCTATGACGTCGGATAACTCATTCATAAAAAAGCATATAACGTGGGACCGGAACAGCACAAACCATATATTCATATTTTACCACGTAGAACGTCATGTTAGAATTTCAATATTCAATTAGACGAGCAAGCTAATAAGATTGAGAAAAGAAATGGGGAATGTCTCAAAGCGACAATAACCCGATTATATAGCAGACAACAGCCGAAGGCCACCAATGGGTCTTCAATGTAGCGAGAATTTCCGTACCCGTAGATGTCCTTCAACTGGCCCCTGAAATATGTATACTACATGTAGTACAGTGGTAATGGACGTCATACTAAACTCCGAATTATACACAAGAAACTAAAATTAAAAATCATACAAGACTTACAAATGCCTGAGGCTCCTGACTTAAGATAGGCGCAAAATTGCGGCGGGGTTAAACATGTTTATGAGACCTCAACCCTCCCCCTATACCTCTAGCCAATGAAGAAAAGTAAACGCATAACAATACGCACATTAAAATTCAGTTCAAGAGAAGTTCGAGTCTGATGTCAGAAGATGTAACCAAAGAAAATAAACAAAATGACAATAATACATAAATAACAACAGACTACTAGCAGGTAACTGACATGCCAGCTCCAGACCTCAATTAAACTGATTGAAAGATTATGTCTTCACATATGAATATCAGGCACAATCCCTTCCGTTAGGGGTTTAGTATCATACTATCATAAAATATATGAGAAGAACATAACCCGTGTCATGCCAATAACTGTTGTAAAAAAATAAATGTGTTTAGTTCCGATGCAAAGACCCTATAAGTGAATCAATATTAAAGCCAAAATATGCAATCTTTAATGACCTGACAACAGTATCGTAACTATATCCCTTCTTAATAACGTTAGATTATACACGATTGACTGAGACCATTGTTACTAAAAGCAACCACACGGTAAATACAATATGAACGAGGATAATATGAACCGTCATCACTTGGAAATACGAGAAAAAAAATGTCAGCACCAAAAAAGATAAACATTGCGAATTCCAAAGTTCCCAAAAAACACTCGGACATTGAACTCTAAATTCGCAAAAAAGTCTCTTGATTTTAACTGATGATAACCAATTATCATTTTTGACTAATCACTTCAACCAATGTTTATCTAGTTTAAATACAACAATTAGATTAACAGAAAAAAAAGATTCTTTAGATTTTGAATTTTTTTGGCTATGTCTTTCAAAGTTATGTGACTTTTACCATTTAGATTTTTTACAATATTTCATTTGTTGCTTTTTAACTCAAGAATGGCTACATTGATTTCTTGAAATCCTTACATTATTGCTTGGATTGATTTTTTTCCTAATATTACACTTTTTTGGTAAAATTCCATTAAGAGCACTTAAGTGTCAGGCCAATAGAAGCAAGTCGTTTTTGTTTACAATAATTTTACATCAATGAATGACAAAGTATATAGATGTCTATATATGATAAAGCCAACAAGATATATTCGTTAGAATAGTGGTATCAGGAAATATTTCAAGGAAATGAATGGCATTCATGACTTTAGTGGAGAGGGGTATAGACTTTGTGAGACAACGAAGATTAAAGAAAAAATTACAAAACATTTTAAAATGATTTTGGAACTGATTTCAGTAAATTATTAGGTTTTTTTTCAAAGTCAAAAACATGAACGTCTGCACTAGATGGTGACTTCAAACTAATGAACATTAATTCGTCAAGTCCATGCATACACATTATCATACAAGAACGAGATCTTTTATTACTTACATGCCGTACTTATGTTTAACCATGTGATAAGGATAATCATAACATATTTACTACTTACCTTCAATCATCTTCCTAAAGTCGTAACATGCGAGATGTTAACGCATTTAACTAGCTAGTTTCAGAATATTTAAATTATTTCTGTACTTCTGATACAAACTTTTAAATCAATCACTTATGTAATATTTCTTTTATGGTAGTGTTTGCACTCGAGTGTTTCCATTGTTTCGTTGTTTTCCTCTTATATCTAATGTGTTTTTTGTCGATTTTAGTTTGTAACCCGGATTTTTGTTTTATCTCAATCGATGTATGACAATTGAACAGCGTTATACCTCTTTTGCCTATATTTACGACTAGCTGCTTAAGATTGTATTCCCCCCTTCATGACAAATTTACAGAACTGATGTATTTTTATACGGCTTGGGAACTTATTTGTGAGGAACATGCACAAACATGGTTCAGCAATCAACGAGTCGGATTTTTTTTGTAGGATTTAACGATAAATTCAATTAATGTATTATGTGTGTTTTTAGTCGTGTATTGGTAGTAACGCAGGTGACTGTATAATCCATCTTGTTACTGAAAAAAAAAATCTTACTCTATCATGTTATTTAAAGTTTTAACACGTTGCAAAATTTGTATCAGGGTATATAATTGACTTTGTAACTAATTCAGTAGTGACCTCATACCCACATTTTCATTACTGTGATGATCAAATTATGTAAGCGTGTTTTCTATCACCATAATTGATATATCTCTGCAAGAATGTCCCTCTAGAGTAATGAACTACAATGAATAATGTCAGTGGTCAATTCATGATAGGAAAATTATATTACCTTCGCCATGTTTTTCCAACTTTGATATCATGAATTGTATGAAATATATATATATGTTTTCTATTTAATTGGTCCTTTATGTTTGTAAGCCATTGCCAATGTATTTATTAATGAAGTTATGTTGTTACAAACTAATAACATTGAGTTTCATGTTTTTTTATTGTAAATATGGCATATACTAAAATTGAGAAAGGAAATGGGGAATGTGTCAAAGCGACAACAACCCGACCATAGAGCAGACAACAGCCGAAGGCCATCAATGGGTCTTCAATGTAGCGAGAATTCCCGCACCCGTAGGTGTCCTTCAGCTGGCCCCTAACAATACTGTATGTTTCAGGTTTGTTATTGATTGTTAAAACATATTATAATACACTACTTGTTTTCTTATTTTTGTATTAATATGACACAACGCGATAAAGTTGTAAACATAGAATTAGGAAGATTAACCAAATTATCATAGGCTGTAACCTTTTCAGCACCAACTTTTAAAATAAGAGAATGAATATGGTCCTTCATGTTTATGTGTAAAGTCAGTACAATTATTTTATGTGGTTCTGTTTGTTAAAGTTTTGCTTTGCAGAGGATGTATTTTACTCAAATCTTAAAAAATATTCAGCTACTTTATTATAATCTGTTGATACTGGATCGCTTGTACATACATGTGAGAGGGTAAGCTAGCTATAAAACAAGGTTCAATCCACACTTTCCCTCTAACAAAATGCTAGTACCAAGTAAGGAATATGACAGTTGTTAACCATTCATTTGATATGTTTGAGCTTTTGATTTTGCCATTTAAGTAGGGAATTTCCATTTTGATTTTTCCTCGGAGTTCAGTATTTTCGTGCTTTTACTTTTTTTCTTATAAAAATAAGAAGTTGTGGTATGAATACTAAAACCCCCCAAAGACCCAGGAAAAGAATATAAACAACTTTGTCCTGTAGTTTGCCAACTTTTGTACATAATAACAGGTACACATCTAATGTTATGCTAAATTTCACCTGTACACATAAAGTCTCTTGTAACTCTTCTCCCTTATTTCCTGCAAAGAGAATGTCAATATTTTGTTGGTGGTCATCTCTCGTTTCGCGTTTAAACTTTGTCGATTTCTCTGAAGATATAAACCCCAGGCAGCTATTTACTTTTAAACCAAAAAAAAAAAACGTTCTGGCTGTAAATTGCAGATACAATCACTATATATACATTTATGGGAAATATGTACGTGATAAAAACAAGACAAAAACCGATGGTCCTCGGTCTCACCGTACTTCTAAAGTTCTTACAAACAACATATTTCTGACCTTGCTAATATTTGCATATTTAGGTTCCTCTACAGCTTTCAACAATAGGCATGTTGTAATATGCTGTAAAAATCCCCGACATGACACACTGTAATACAATAAAAAGACAACACAAACGTTCTTATTAAAAATAAAATAAAACCCGGAAATCAGATAGTACAAAACGTTTATTTGGCGGCTGAATATTCCCAAGTTTAAGAATATAAAACCACGCTATTTTGTACTACATTATTGAGTGTTTTCTTTGAATTCTAGTGTTTCTATAAACATGTCTCTCTGGACATGGTATTGTCTATTTCTCTCTTGACTTATAGTTTTTGATTAACCTAAAAAGAACTACAGCCATGCATTTGATTCAAAACATAGTTACTGATGATTCAAATCGTGAATCCTCATTATTTTGAAAATCAAATTATGTGAGAGAGTTGTCTGTCACCTTAATGGTTGTCTCTGTGCAGCTTTGTCTCTCTAGAGGGCTAGGATTCGCAATGACTGATGTTACTGAAAGCACTTTAAGATGAAAAAATATGTAATTACTCGCAGAATAATTTCAGGATTAGAAAACACGATCAAGTTTCTGCTGTACTTGATATGTCTGTTAACCAAATGTTTTAATACAGATTCTCCCGTAGGGAGAGTGCGTAATGCTTTTGTTTCATTAAAAAGATATAAAGATTATATTTACCACATGTTACAAAATGTAGTTGTAGCAAGAAATGTTAATATATTCACTATGCTTATATCTTTACCTATACTATTTGGGAATAAAAAATATTGCTATTAATACTTTTTTTGACTATGTAAAAAAGAAAAAGGTCAAAAGGAGGGAAATAACTAGTTAACAACTGAAATTGACATGCCATACGTTTTAATGTCACACAATCTTATTGTGGCGAAAATAACATGGGTAAGCCTGCTACGATTTCGGCAACAATTGTAGGTGTGTAATACATCATTGTGTAAATAAATCAGTTCAAATTTACGGCATGTTACGACCGGCAGACATTATCAAAAAATGCGAGTTATATGTAAGTACCTTGTTTTATATTAATGTACATTTGTATATAGAAAAACATGTTGAGACAAATGCCTGTATGTTTGTTATATTTTTTGATTACAGCTTTCTGTTGACATAATTGTTTGACGTTTTTGAAAACCTGTTAACTATTGTACGTTGACCCTCCTGCTTTTGGAAATGCTTGTCTCATTCACATTTAATTATCATCTTTATTCATTCATACAGTTCAAATGGTAGGCAATCGCACAAAAATTGACTGTTATTTGTTTTTAGCTCGGTAATGTGGTTTACATTGCCATTTAATGAGTGTGTTATCTTTTCGAAGACTTGTTTAGTCATTTTTAATTAATCTAAGCTTGAACAGAGGATTTGATTACAGCTGTGTTGTTTACGGGAAGCTGTAGTCATTAGTAATACAAAGCTCATGTATTGACCGTTATAGTTCGAAATATTAGACGTTATCCCTCTACATACCGGACGATACCCCAAAAAATACAAGAAAATACGATTAGATTTGCTGAAAAGAAACTTATAAAGCTAATTTTGATATTAATTACATGTAAAAGTTAACCGGCATTAATGAGAGATAATATTGGATATTTAATTAATTTCTTAATATTTGTTATTTTATACAAAAGCCAAGTAATTCCAAACGGATAATAAACATCAAATGTATGTGTAGCATCATCCGTTATATTACTGGATATTGCAGAAATAAAACATCGAAAATTGTTACATCTATTGAAATTTTGCAAATTTATACAAACCACCTTTAGAACAAGATCATATAAATTAAATGCCACTACAAAATTATCTAAAACAATTATATTTTATTTATAACTGTATGCATCTCACTCAACTCAGTTTAAATGACAGTTCCCAAATTTGACAACAAATCATCATATGATGAACACAAATGCATGAGCATAACTTTTAGCGTTGTTTTTTTTTTCTTATTTCAAACTACTTATTAGTAAGAAAACTAGAATTACTTTTATATTTATGGAAAAAAATTGTTTAATTTTGAAAATTCGATTTTAATGCAACGTTACCAATTTTGTTTTTAAAATCAGTCATCGATGAATGCAGAGAAGAGTGATACCAAAGGGACATTCAATCTCAGACAGACGTAATAAATAAAGTGCAAAACGCCATGGCTAATAAAATGATATAGACAGACAAATAACAATAAACAAATTACAATACAGACAACTTATGACTGAGCAACACGAACACCACCAAATATTGGGCGTGATCCCTGGTGCTCCGGAATGGTGAGCAGACCCTGCTCTACATGTGGCACCCATCGTGTTTCTGATGTATGTACACACCTGTGATTGATTTTTATTTTTCTTTGGCCTGCATTGATATGTGGAAATTCTCTAAAGTGAATGACATAGACACTACAAGGAGCCAGGGTATGCTTCTTATGTTACGGATCGCACTAGCACTAGGTTGTTTCGTCCTCAAAAGAATTTCCAAAATATATAAAAAATGGAAAAAATCCAACACATTTAGAATATCTATTTTTATTAAAATTAAACTGTTTTAGAACTTAGATGTGAACTAAAGACATTTTGCAGAGTGACAGACTTTGCAAAATGCATTGAACATGATTGTACAAACGTAAATTCTCTGTGTACTTTACGTGGAATCTTTAGGCATGTATTGTTTGCTTTATTTAAAGACGTTTCACCATTTCATTTAAATAAAACTATGTATTCTCAGTACATTATTTTGAATTATTTTTAACGCAGGGCTTCATTTTAATTGCCTTTATTTCAATAACATCATCCTTCATGTGACTTTATATATGTCATCTCTATGGTATGTAATATTTTATCACTAATGCCCTGCTAATCGTGCATTTATACGATTTTATTCTTTAATTTAATTACTGGTGTTTAGTTGAAATGATTATTGACAACAAATTAATTACTTCCTTTGATACTTGCGATGTCTGGATAACACTGGATCAAGGCAATAGATGTAACCACATGCAGGGTAAGTAGCACCTGATTGCTCTAAAAGTACATGAACTGTCTTAAGTGAATGACCTAGTTATTTGTTAGTTTATAGTCAGTAGCAAATACTTAATGCAAATTGAGGACGGAAAGTAGCCTATGAAAAATGGGTATGTGGTGAATGGAAATGAAGTTGATAAGTTTTCCGCTATTTGAGAGGCTCATAAAAAGTAAAATCACAAAAATACTTAACTCCGAGGAAAATTCAAAATGGCAAATTCAAATGATAAAACACATCAAACGACTGACTGGATAACAACTGTCATGTTCCTGACTTGGTACAGGCATTTTCAAATGTAGAAAATGGTGGATTGAATTGTCCTCGGAGTTCAGTATTTTTTTGTGATTTTACTTCTACTGAGAACCAAATGATCCACTTCTACTGAACACCAAATGATCCACTTTTTCTGATAACCAAATGATTCACTGAGGCTGTTCAATCAGTTTTTACTGTGCTTTTTTTTAGCTTTTGTAATATGCATAAGTAAAGAACTTAATTCATACAAAAATGCCTGTACCAAGTCAAGAATATGACAGTTGTCATCCATTCGTTTGATGTGTTTGAGCTTTTCATGTTGCCAATAGTTTATGGACTTTACGTTTAAAATTTTCCCCGGAATTCGGTATTTTTTCATATTTTACTATTTTTTACATAATATTATAAAAAAAAAAAAATAAAAAAAACCTAGATTTTTTTTTCTTTCAACATATGTAACTTTTCAAAAATTTATAAATAAATTAAGGTTCTAAAGATCGTCTTATGTACACTTTAACCACGAACGGACTACATTACGGATCGACTACATGTGGTAAAAATATGATGTAAACATTGATTTTTGTCTATGCATATGGTAACGTGATAGAGTTAGTACACTTGCACAAACACGAGTTAAGATCAATTTAAAAACGGCATTACTTAATTTGTGTATGATCCTTATTCATATTTGTTTTTGTTTTTTTTTTATTAAAGAAGGATCATAAGGTTGAAAATAAAGTAAGTCGCAGTGAATGAACTATTATGGCCGAGGTCAATTGGATGTTTTTGACATAACAAATAATAAAGATAAAATAAGTTTATACGTTCTTTGTATATGAAATGTTCATCTCCAAATTTAATCATGAAACATATTTTCAAGCTACACATTACTTTAAAATATGTTATTATCTATTTATGACTGTCTGTAGTTATTTTAATATCAAATTTAACCGTTCGTTGACATAGGTTCTCATTTTTGAAATTATCTTGTTTTAATTCATTTTTGATTCAATAAAGCTGCATACTTTCAGGATTTCTTTATGAAGTATCCTTCAGATGTGATAATTAAATACAATCAAATACATATCGGGCCTTACACAATATGACAAATGAGCGGGTTGTCTATGAATAACAGCAAACTAATAGATAAGTCATATTTTCGTGAAAAGAAAAATATCAAATTAAACCTCAAGGTGTCAGTGAAAGCAAACAAATATGGTATCACTCTGTCATAAAGTTATTAGCCGATATTGTTAGTCATAACATTTTCAGTGCGCTTGCATGTTTGAAATGAAACTTACATGAATAGAAAATTTGTCATTTCCAAGTTTTCTCGTAAATTTGCAATTTGCAAAGTATATTGATACAAGCGTTGTTCAAAAATCATGAAAAAAGAATAATGTCCACTGATTAATTGATTTGATTGTTCATTGTTTAACGTCTTATAACAAACGATAGATCATATTCAGGATTAAATAATATAAAGTAATCATGACACTGTATACAAAAGTAACGATTGAGCAGTCTAAAAGGGATATTAGTAGTAAAAGATGATCATCAAGTTGAATACTATTGGCGTACACCGTATTGTCATACTACTAAATTATATGAACCAGGTACATTTATATAAGCTTTGGATTTCAAATATTTTGGCCACGAGCATCACTGAAGAGACATGTTTTGTCGAAATGCGCATCTGGTGCAACAAAATTAGTACCGTTGATTTTATTACTACCACTGGGTCGATGCCTCTGCTGGTGGACTACTAGTCCCAGAGGGTATCACCAGTCCAGTAGCCAGTACTTCGGTACTGGCATGAAAATACGGATTTTTTGTGTTATTAAAATTTGCTGTTACAAAATATTAGAAATTATTATAAATTAAGGAATGTATCTCCCTCATGCAAAGCTCTGATTCCTTTCACGAATTTGACTATATTTTTTGGACCTTTTGGATTATAGCTCTTCATCTTTTATATAAGCTTTGGATTTCAAATATTTTTGCCACGAGCATCACTGAAGAGACATGTTTTGTCGAAATGCGCATCTGGTGCAACAAAATTAGTACCGTTGATTTTATTACTACCACTGGATCGATGCCTCTGCTGGTGGACTATTAGTCCGCGAGGGTATCACCAGTCCAGTAGCCAGTACTTCGGTACTGGCATGAAAATACGGATTTTTTGTGTTATTAAAATTTGCTGTTACAAAATATTAGAAATTATTATAAATTAAGGAATGTATCTCCATCATGCAAAGCTCTGATTCCTTTCACGAATTTGACTATATTTTTTGGACCTTTTGGATTATAGCTCTTCATCTTTTATATAAGCTTTGGATTTCAAATATTTTGGCCACAAGCATCACTGAAGAGACATGTTTTGTCGAAATGCGCATCTGGTGCAACAAAATTAGTACCGTTGATTTTATTAAGTCACATTTTGCAATTAGTCACAAACGAGGAAAGGGTTACACGATTGTTTTTTCAAAACGTAGTATATATCAATGTGCAACTGTAGTAGAGATATTCTTTTAACTTTAAAAGAAATCCAAATATGAAACAATAACTTAATGACTTGTACCTCACTATAAGGAAACAGTGGGATAGAGAACATCAAAGAAGACCAAGCAGTATTGTTTTTTTCCGCTTTACTTGCAGTTATGCAAAACAGTATTATTAATATAAAGAAATGAGATTATGCAATATCAAATCACTTAAATATATCTACTCAAACTTTGATCTTATTTCGCAATTACGGTGAAGAAGGAATATAAGAATGTTCAAATAATCTCTAATGAACGAAATTAACTTGTCTTATTGCCAATTGTACTTCTATGAGTAACCTTTAAATGGTCAATCATACCACATACACTTACTTTTATACTGTCAATTATGTTGACGATCAAACATAGTAACTGATGTTTCTTCAAAGGAAAATGATAGTCATTATTGTACATTATTGATTGATTAACAAACAGTTCTCTGCTTTTTATATATCGTGTAATCACCATTTTTCGTTGCACACTTTAAATTAGTTTTTCAACAAATATATACGTCCTTGCTGGTCTAATGTCTTCTTTTCCGAAAATTGCTCAGTAATGATTTATAATATGTGGTTTAACTTAATTTCATTATATACATGTAAATAGCAACCATCTGATTATCTAAGATATGGTAGGGATTGTACCCATATTCAGTTGAACTTGTTTAATATCAGGGTCAATCACATATAAAATGTTTGTCATTATATACACCAGAGTTCAGTATTTTGTGGATTTATTTGTTTTAAAACTTTCATAATCACTTATATTTCTATGTTGTTTTTCAATCTTGAATTTATACATGCTTACTGTATTTGATACATGTCAAGTAATGTAAAATCAGTGTATCTCTTGTTTATTTTCTTGCTATTTTACAGACCACGAGAGATCTGGCCATCATTCGTCTGTCTTCTTTGATACATCAGGTTGACAAGATGTCTTCATTAAATGTTAGGGCAACATCACATAGCTATCATCACAACTACACACGCAAAAATACATCTAGACCTTGTCATGTCAAATGTACGGGCAATTCTATGGGCATAGATAAGTGTTAAAACGAAACGGTTCAACCTGTCGAATCGATAATCAATGGCAGTTGTTATCGCGTAGTTTGTTCCTATATATGTATGTCGTTTGTTATTTTTGCGCTTCAGTATTTTTGTTATTTCGTTGTTTTCCTCTTCTCTTACAAATGATGTGTAATCCTTGATTTAGTTTGTAACCCGGATTTGTTTTCTTATATTCGATTTATGATTTTTGAACTTATGTCGCCTTTATTCATAACACACAGTCAAAAAAGTATACTGCAAGATATATATTATCTAATTGACTGGTCATTTACTTTCGAGATGCCCATTCTAGAGACGTAGAAGTTTCTCCACCATTTCTCATTACTTTTATTTTTTACAGCATAAATACATGCGTACAACTTCCGAAGCATCAGAGATCATCCTCAGTATATACAGAGGTAGACGTTGCTCAGTTTTTAATTGTCTTTATTGTATTTTTTTACCATGGTGTTGTCAAGTTTAATTATCGACACGGTTTTTACCATGGTGTTGTCAAGTTTAATTATCGACACGGTTTTTACCATGGCGTTGTCAAGTTTAATTATCGACACGGTTTTTACCATGGCGTTGTCAAGTTTAATTATCGACACGGTTTTTACCATGGCGTTGTCAAGTTTAATTATCGACACGGTTTTTACCATGGCGTTGTCAAGTTTAATTATCGACACGGTTTTTACCATGGCGTTGTCAAGTTTAATTATCGACACGGTTTTTACCATGGCGTTGTCAAGTTTAATTATCGACACGGTTTTTACCATGGCGTTGTCAAGTTTAATTATCGACACGGTTTTTACCATGGCGTTGTCAAGTTTAATTATCGACACGGTTTTTACCATGGCGTTGTCAAGTTTAATTATCGACACGGTTTTTACCATGGCATTGTCAAGTTTAATTATCGACACGGTTTTTACCATGGCGTTGTCAAGTTTAATTATCGACACGGTTTTTACCATGGTGTTGTCAAGTTTAATTATCGACACGGTTTTTACCATGGCGTTGTCAAGTTTAATTATCGACACGGTTTTTACCATGGCGTTGTCAAGTTTAATTATCGACACGGTTTTTACCATGGCGTTGTCAAGTTTAATTATCGACACGGTTTTTACCATGGGGTTGTCAAGTTTAATTATCGACATATGAGTTTCAATGTCCCTTTGGTATCTTTCATATCTCCTCTGCTTAAACTAAGACATCAAACCTTGGTACTGTTGTTTTACCATGTCTATCAAACTAAAAAAACAAGACCAAGACTCATGTGACACAGACATTGAAATAAAGATTGAACCCAAAGTGATATAAATACTGAATCAAATGTTAAGACAATTGTGCTGATTTATATTATCAATATAAATAACGAAACAAATTTACTGTACCTGATGCGCATTCCAGCAATTAATGTGTTTTCAGTAATGCTAGTGTTTCTGGTTTTTTTTTTTTTATCAAATAAGCTATAATTATTCCTTGCTTTAAATATTTAATTGCTAAAACTTGTTAAACTTTTGCGATGTTCTCCTAGCAAATGAAGTATTGATACATGTTTTAATTCCATATCAATTTCAAAACATGTTTAAGGCCCCATAATATTTGACCAAGTCTTTTTAAGAACAAAGGACCAGGCCCATTATATATACTTTCATATATTGATGAATAATAGTACGTTCCTTTTGGTACATAATTCGAGAATATTTAAAAAGAGAAAGTTCAGTAGCAAAGGTCTGTTAAAAAAAGGTCAATCGGAATGAGGGGCGTGATACTAACAATAAAGAGAGATATCTTATAGACAATGTCATAATAGCACAGAGTTTTATTCTAGAAAGCGACTACTAAAAATGCAACTGTTCGATTAAAAATGTCCATGTCTCAAGTCTCAAAGTCATCCGTTCGTTGACATTGGTTCTTACTTTATCAGTTCTCTTGTTATAATGTATTTCGATGCCATGGAAGATAAATGTTTGATCTTTCCTATAAAGTATTCTCCAGATTTTACCACAAAATACAGTTAGATACATCTTTCTTTTAAGTAACATATTTAATGAACGGTTTGTCGATGATTAATGGCGAACTTATAGGTTAATTGTATTTTTGTAGAAGATGAGAATGATATTGTATAAACCTCGAGGTGTCAGTAAAAGCAAATACGTTTTGTATGACTGCCTGTTTTTAAGTTGATAATGTAAGATCCGCATTTCTCAGTGCACTTTTTTGATATGCCAATAACATTACATCTATATAAATTTTGTCCTTTTCAAGTAAACTTAGAAATTTAAAGTTTGCAGAATAAGTTATACCAAGCAGCAGTCGAAAACAATAAAAAAAGACATACGACTGTTATTTGTTTGATTGATAGTTAACGTCAATTAAAAAAGGTTAGATCTTTCAAGACGAAACTGATTAAACATTGTATCAAATATGTAATCGGTGCAAAGTGATCCGATCGTAATGGAAAACAACAAGTTGTGACTGTTACGGTACCTGAAAAAAGTTAATACATAGACATTTTGCTTTACAAAACGTAAGCTATAATATTCTTAACTTATACACGTGAGTCATTATCAACAAAATAAACGAAACTGTCCAATTATGCTGTATAAGTCCACAAAACTGCGTATTTATACATTCTGCACCGTTAAACGTAAGACAGAGACAATCATACAAAGTACCCATTGCTTCAGTATACTGTATGTATTCGTTTTTATAAAATATATATTTGGATGAATAAAACAGCATCGGAATAAACGGCTTGTTTGAGAGATTGAAACCAATATAATAATACAAACACGTTACAAATTACCGTTACTTTGACGTTGACATTGGTTCTTACTTTATCAGTTCTCTTGTTATAATGTATTTCGATGCCATGGAAGATAAATGTTTGATCTTTCCTATAAAGTATTCTCCAGATTTTACCACAAAATACAGTTAGATACATCTTTCTTTTAAGTAACATATTTAATGAACGGTTTGTCGATGATTAATGGCGAACTAATAGGTTAATTGTATTTTTGTAGAAGATGAGAATGATATTGTATAAACCTCGAGGTGTCAGTAAAAGCAAATACGTTTTGTATGACTGCCTGTTTTTAAGTTGATAATGTAAGATCCGCATTTCTCAGTGCACTTTTTTGATATGCCAATAACATTACATCTATATAAATTTTGTCCTTTTCAAGTAAACTTAGAAATTTTGAAGTTTGCAGAACAAGTTATACCAAGCCGCAGTAAAAACCATAAAAAAGACATACAACTGTTATTTGTTTGATTGATAGTTAACGTTAGGTAATAAAGGTCTGGTCGTTCAAGACGAAACTAATTAAACATTGTATCAAATATGTAATCGGTGCAATGTGATCCGATCGTGATGGAAAACAACGAGTTGTTACTGTTAAGGTACCTGAAAAAAGTTAATACGTAAAAACTTTGCATTACAAAACGTTAGCTATGATATTCGTAACTTATACACGTGAATCATTATCAACAAAATAAACGAAACTGTCCAATTATGCTGTATAAGTCCACAAAACTGCGTATTTATACATTCTGCACCGTTAAACGTAAGACAGAGACAATCATACAAAGTACCCATTGCTTCAGTATACTGTATGTATTCGTTTTTATAAAATATATATTTGGATGAATAAAACAGCATCGGAATGAACGGCTTGTTTGAGAGATTGAAACCAATATAATAATACAAACACGTTACAAATTACCGTTACTTTGAATGCTTCCGTTACCATGGCAACCAGATGGAGGGTTCTGAGACACCAGAAATTAAAACTTTGGATGATATTAGGGATGATAAAAATAAGTTCTGGGTATGAAAGTTTCTAGACAAAAATTCTAATTAATTTCAAATTTCATTGACTTTTATATGAATAAATAGCCGATTTACTCTCGAACAGCATTAACCTACCTGCGAAGATTGGCATCTGTCTATTTGAGAGTATCTGTAGTTATTTTGATAGAAAATTCGAGTGTTCATTGCCAGTAGTTTTTAATTTTGATATTTCCTTGTTTTAGTTAAGGAAGCTGTGGACATTTATTCAATCTTTCTTATAAAGTACATGTATTCTCCAGATGTGACAACTACATACATTTAAATTTCTCTTTCTTATGTAATATGTTCAATGAACGGAGTGTCTATGAATAACAGTGAACTAATAGATTAATTACATTATCGTAGAAGACGAAAATGTCATTTGGAGGCTGAAAGTGTAAGTTAAAGTGAATAATTATTGTTTAACTTTGTCTTGGAGCTATTAGACGATCTTGTTAGACCAGCATTTTGCGGTGCACTTTTTTGATTCGAAAATAAACTTAGGTCTTATTCAATTTCGTCCTATGCAAGTTTTCTAATAAATTTTCAATTCGCATAGCGACTTTATACCAAGCAGCTATTGAAAACAAACAAAGACAGCGTATTATACTTTAATTGACGAATTGTTCCTTGTTGAATATCAAGTAATTGTTCCGAGACCACAATTGTCGTCCCTTGATTTTCGTTGTTCACGAATATAGTCCCTAGTGTTGACAGTGGGTTACTTGTCATTAATTTTTATACCCCTTCCAAATTTATTTTTCCATGTTTAATGCCTCAAATTGCAAGTAGGGGGTGAAATGACACTGTATAAAAATTTGGGTCCAGAATTTTAAAGGAAAGTAGTGATTTGGTCCAGCTAAAAAAGATTAAAAATTAGCACTTCGGAAGCTGTCAAAAGATTTCAAGACGCCCTAAACATAGAATTGTCCATATTTTGAGTTAGAGCCGATGAAGTTTTCTATAATTTTGATATAATTTGTCCCAAAAGTAGTACAACACACTGTAAAAATTTCTTTGAGAAAGCGCAGGGGGGATTTTTTTAATTTTCATTTATGTTCTAAAAGAAATGCACTACGAAATAATTGTGTTCTCGGACCAATTAGAAAATGCTTTATCAATCAGGAAGAAATTGATATATCACAGCATTAACACTTGAGTTAGTGCAAAGTGAGATGGAAGACGACAAATTGTGACGGTATCAGGAAAAGGTTAACAAATCAAGAATATTTAAGAAGAGAAAACATTAACAATATGTTAGGTAGCAAAGGTCTGTTGAAAAAGTCAAACTGAATGAAGGGCATGCTACTGACCCTAAAGACAGATATAGTATAGACAATGGAAATCAAAATTCTTAACATGGGACAATCAACTTAACTAATTAGCTTCTGAATTATATATTCTTTTAATTTGCATAAAATTAAAATTTCAGAACATTTTACAGGTAATAATAGTTAGTTTTCTAAACAATGTCCGCAGATTTTCTTCTTATCTATCCCCGTAGTTGATTAACTTATTCTCTAACACCCAATTGATTCTATTCATAATTTAAGTGTGTTTGTTTTTTTTCAAGTAAAACTTCGGAAATGTTTTATTTGCTTTTTTGCAGAATTTAAAATGTTGTATGATTATTTTCTAAACATGTCGGTTAATAGAACGACTAGAGCGAACCAACGAAACATCTTCTGAATACAGTTTGTATAAAATCAACCAATGCCATTACATATTATAGCTACGTGACCCGTAATTAAACACAGGTTGTAACTTTGGTTCATTTGAAAAAGCTTGAGTGAGACGTGAAATAAAACTTTGTATTAGTATCAAAACATTAGGTACGATGTCTATATTTAGGACGACGAGAACGGACATATAAATTAACTTCCGTATAAAGCTTGAATAAATTCCGACTTACAACAATAGTGGTAAAAGTTCAAAAACTCAAGTGCTTAAAAGATTTATCGTATATATCATCATGATCATTGTTGTGGAATACACTATTACATAATGTTCCTATAATGTGTACGATATGTTTACATATATTCATAATCTATGTTCGTGCACATAAAATATCCAAGATGGCGATCGAGAGAGCTGCATCATCACTACATTCGTGCATTCATCAGTTCAAAAAGAATAATATGCACGAACGAATGCTTAAATAAAATTTACCTAGTTCCTTGCTTACACATATTCAATCATTGTATCGGTATAAACGTCCGAATAGCTAATAAAAAGTTTATAAAATCTCAAAATAAAAATCTTGTTTACAAAACTATCGATCTGTAGATAAGCAAGAAAGTGTAATAAGATACATAGTGAAGAAACTAACCAATGGGCATCCAGTCAAAAGAGCGTAATGCAGGGGTTCCCTAAATGATTATGAAAATAATCAAAAAGAAATGAATTAATGGTTTTCGTCGTTTGCATAAAATAAGTTAAAATAACTTGCCTATTTAATCTTTCCTATAACGTATTCTCCAGATGTGACAACAAAATAAAGTTAAATACATCTCTCCCTTATGTAATATGTTAAATGAATGGTATGTCTATGAATAACAGCGAACTAATAAATTAATTGTAATTTTATAGAAGATGGTAATGCTATTCTATAAACCTCGATTTGTCACTAAAAACGAAATACTTTTTGTCTAACTGTCTATCCTTGAGTTGAGAGCCGATAATGTACGATCAGCATTTGTCAGTGCACTTTTATGATTTGGCAATAACCGTAGGTTTATATAAATTCTGTTCTTTTCAAATAGTCTAAGAAACTTCAAAATAAGTTGTCAGTAAAATCGAATAAGTATTGTATAACTCTGTCTTGGAGCTATAAGATGATCTTTTTGAAGTTCACTTTAATACTAATAAATTTCAAATTTGCTAAGTATTCCAAGCAGCTATTAAAAACCATAAAAAAGCAGCTTTCTTTACTTTGATTGACTAATCATTCCTTCAAGTAATTAACAAATGCTTCATCAATCAGGAAGAGATTAAATATCAATGTATTAAAACTGGAGTTACCGCAAAGTGTTTTTTTCGGGATGGAAGACGACTGATTGTCACTGTATCATGAAAAGTTTACATGCATAATTTTAACGTTTGAACAAAATAGCTACTAAGTCCTTAAAAAAGAAAGAATTCAAACACGCTCATAGATATTGAAATTAACGTCCAAATTAACCGATCATGAACTAAACATCCCGCGCATTCAAACTTAGAAAAAGCGAGAGAAAAAAAAGAGTATAAAATTGCATCTGAATAGCTGTAAGATTGATTTGTCTGTATCCTTGTCATCCTTAATGTTGCCTAAAATAGTTGTGTTTACTTGTAATCACAGTATGATCAGATCGCCAATAAGAAAAAGTATTTCTTGGTTTTATTTTCTATAAGCACTCATAGTCTGACATATGCGTAAGAAATAATTCATGGAAGCCAAAGATTATTGGAAATTTACACATGGCCTGATATTCGTTGATTTCATCCCTCGTTAAAGCTCAGGATAAAATTCGAATATCACGGCCCAGGACATGTGTAAATTTCCATCAATCTTTGGCTTCAATGAATTATTTCGATTCTAATATGACAAAGACGGTCATTAAAAAACTGAAGAGAGGGTGAGTATACTGTGTATGTGGCTGGTCTTTTTACTCCCTGTTAGAAATGGTAAAACATTCTTATAAATCTGTAGCTTGCATAGATTAATTCGTGAATAACCGCTAGGAAAAATCTGTTTAATTCTTTTAATAATCAAACCCAATATTTCCCATGTTTAATTTACACGTTTTCTCGAAAGCTACCGTCAATTCCAAAGTTGAAATTTTGTAACTAAGGAGCCGCCATGTTGACTTGCTGAATTCAGAAAAAATGCGAATAATGCAATGGCATAGAAAATAAAACAAGACCTGCCTCAAAAATTGGATGCAATATTATACCAATTTCGATGGTTCACGTAACAGAAAACATTCCGGCAACTCTGGCGTTTTCATTTGTATGACGTCATGTTTTGAAATGACCTAAATGCGCCAAAAACATAATTAGACTTTCGGGGAACGTTATTTTACTTTTATTTTATTGATTTCTCCGAGCTCTTGTGCATTACTTATTTTTATTATGCATTTATCTGAAGTAGAATAAAAGTTTTTTTTGTTTTTTTTTAAATTTCAATTTTTAAAACAATAAAATCAGCGAAGAGTTTGTAAATAGGTTCCAATACATGTGGATTTACGTGGGAAGTACAATGTAACAGCATTCATGATGTATATCTCTGAGTCTGCGCTAGGTATAGATATATCGAGAATTTTATCACGGTGTTGTTTACAAAGCGAAAGAAGCACGTCATATTCGAATGTATATTAACAATGTACAAAGTTGAAGATGCAAACAAGGACAGGAGGATCCTATTCGTGACAATAATGTATAAGACCAACTAAATAAAAATGGCGTCTGCGAAACGTTAACAAAGGTGACATTTACCACATTATTAGAAACCCGTTGGGCAATTGCTTTCATAATAATTTCAGGTAAATACGTACTGATGAACTTACTTTTCTTTTGATACCAGTTGCTTATGAAACTAATTAGTACTAATTGATAAGAGTTTTTATGTTATCTAAACCAACAAAAATATATTTGATTTCAACTTTGATTTTATTTTACAATAAAAAAAAAAAAAGAAAGAACGTTAAAATGTTTGAACAATCTTTAATGAATGAAATTACCCTTATCTCTGTCAATCTTACCACACATCCTGACTTCTATTACATAAATTAGTTTTTCCATGTCAACCATAGTAACAGCGTGCTGTTTCGTCAAGACGTTACACGTTTTGAAATTTAAAATTAAGTGACCATAAGGAACCTTACCATAATTTGACATTTGTTAGTTGATAACATATTGAGTTTTCTTTATAGGAGTGATAATGAAAGTACTCATTACTTTTTATTGGTTACTGTCTGATTTCGACATACATTGAATTGGTAGCTATATCATTAATGTTTCTAAAAGATTTTTTTCTCTTTTGTATATTTATAACGACAGCCTCAGAGTGGTGATTGTCATATTTTCTTAAATGGAATCCAGCAGACGTGTACATATACTAAGGTATATCGGTAACTTGTCCGCAAATTATCATCTGCATACTTTTTTTTATGGCTTTGAGAATATTTTTTGTTTAAATCAAACATACATTGAAAAGGGAACGGAAACATTCTATAATAAATGCATCAAGTGTTAACTATTTTGATTTTTCTTAATCTTTGCAAAAGTAACAACTATTTTTGATTTCCATATAAAATAATCAAATGATGAAAAATGACTTATCTAATCATACAAACTACATATATTTTAACATTTTGTACGCCAGGCGTTCGTCTCATCTATAAAAAAAAATTATCAGTGCCACTCGAGTCATATAAAGGAAACGGGTCAAATAAAGTACGGAGTTGGCGAGCATTGATGATCCGAAATTACGTCATAAATCAGTCATGATGTACCATAAAAGACGATAATTATCAAGTTAAACATATAAAATAACTATGTTGTATTGATATCCGTTTTCTGCAGGATTTCACATAATTAATATGTATTTGTCTGATTATATTAAATACGAGTTTCGTTTAACTTTTGTCGGACCTTATCCAGGACTCTTAGGCTAGAAAACTGAGTTAGTTTTCAATGCATTTCTTTTAAACATATCACATGTTGCACTGTAACAGCCCTCTCACAGGTTAATTGAGGGTATGACAACTAGTTTACTGGATAACCCCGCCACATTCTTCATGTGTATTTCAATTGTTATTGGTTAATGTTTGGCACATTTGTATTTTTTGTTGTTGTTGTTAATTCTATTGTATAATAATTTTTTATGTTTTTGTGTCGGGACCTTTTAATAGCCGACTGGCTTTTCTCATTGCTTAAGGCACCATGGTTGAATATAATTGTATACATGAAATTGGGTAGTTGTTTCACTGGCAGTAATACAACATCCCCTTATCTTTTATTGAATTCAATTATACTGCATTTCATGTTTTTAAATAGCCTAACGATGTTTCTAAACAGTATTTGGTTTTGAGGTTTTACAAGTATGAACTAGAGGAAATTTTGGTTAGACAAGGGACATTGCAATATAAGAATACGGCGTTAATAAACGGACTACTGGCTCTGAAAAACAGACAATTCAAATTGTAGAAAGAATATAGAATATTTATTACTAATAATACAACAAGTATATGTACAAAATATGTATGTGTGGATATTTGATAAGCCGCAGATAAAATGTTTAACCAGTTCCAGGGAGACAAACAAACCGATAGCAAAAGGATTGAAAAGAGCATATCGGTGACCCTATGAAAACATAAGTGTAAAAACATCACTCCTACGTGCAAGAGTGGACTGGACGGAGAACCCCCTCTGTGTACACAGACCTGAAAACAACAGTCTCTCCTCCGATTTTTTTAATGCAAACAACCTGAATTACGTGTACTGCGGAGATGACACCTCCCTTCTGATACCAGAAGTGGAGGGGATTCCTCCTGATGACAAGCGTGAACCCTAGGAAATTATTTAATACCCTCCACTAAAGAGCCGGTAGGGTAGAGATATGTGTCAGTGGGAGACAGTTCCAAGTCCATTTATTGTCTCCCTGAAGCGCCAAATGAATGGGGGTCTTATAAATCCCCATTCACCGCTAAAAATTCTCTGCGCTTATTTTTCTGGTGGGAAAATCTTAGCAACACCGAGTACGAAAGTTTCAATGGCAGCCTGAATGTTGTTAAGGAAAATGCCAATACCGACTTGTGACAGGTGGAGGCCGTCATGTCTAAACAAATTGTGTTCAGAGGTTTAATAGCTGGATACCTCGAAATATATTGGCCTTCGGTCTTTATAAACGATCTTACGGCACAATTGACTCTTTTTTTTTTAGCTATTTCCACTAACTTTGGCCTTAATGTTCCATGCCAATAGGGCCTTGGTAAATTGTCTGACCATATTATTCTGATGTCAGGTGCAAAAACCTTTATTCTCAAAATTGAATATTTGTTGTTCTCTATTACTTCTTTTGATTTCATAAATACTAAATCATTTGCATCTAGATGTATAAATATATAATTAGGGGCTGGCCACTTTTAAATTTCACTTTCAAAAGATGAATCCAGATCTTTCCATTTCATTCCTGATTTAGTTATCCATTTAACTTGTACTCCTAGCCTATCCAAATTAAGTTTTTTCCCACCAGATCGGCTAGCAGCTGTTATGCCAGCCCAATGGGGAATAAGATCCCATTATCCAAACAGTTGACTGCAGCTCATGACCTACAAACCGAAAACTATTTAAAGTAGATTCATGGTATAACGCCATCTTGGATTGTACAATCACAGTACAAAATCGGTCTAGTTATTTGCCCAAATCAGCAAATTTGGAAACAGATTTGCAATTTAATGGTTAGACTGTTTATTTATATAAAGAAAACTAGTTAATTTATTGTATTATTCATAATATTTTTACAAATGATAATCTTTTTGGTTTTTAAAATAATTTTTTTCAAATGAACCATTTAAGGGGAGATAACTTTTTTAGTACAAAATTTATACTGGGCTAATAGGGAAATTTTTTATTTTTACTTGTGGCAAGAAAAAAGATCGGTGACACCATGTTTTCTTTTTACTTTATTAAAACATATTATGAAACCTTTCTTCTCACAATTTATTTCAAAAATCTTTCTCATTGATTTTTTTTATGCACACGTCTAATGAGTTTATTCAAGGACAAACTAACCAAATTTAGGCAATTTTTTCAACGACTCATAGCTTGAAAAATAGCACGGTGACCCATACTTTTAATTATATTTTTGAAAAAAGCATAGTAAAATCTTCAGTTTGGTAAATTATAGGAAAATTCTGTCTCAAAAAACATTTGCTTATGATCTACCTTAAGGAGTTTGTTATAATGTTGTTTATTTCTGTTTTATATGTAAAAATTTTGAAATTATTTTCACCAAGGAATCCTGATCATGATGTGACGCTCAAATGCACCTGACGACCACCTTCCCCATTTTTCAATAGCTTCGTCATTAATACCACGTTTGCTCGCCTCTGTGGCGGCTCCAATTCTAAATGAATGCGATTTCAAAAGGTTAGGGTTTGGAATGTTACAAAAATTAACTGACTTTCTTAGCATAGCTGACAGTTGATAACGGGTTAGCGGTGACCCGTCAAAATGCATGAATAAATGACAGCCTGAAACCGCAGGACATGCAGCTAAATATTTCTTCAAGGTTAACACAGAGCAAACGCTCGCGTTATCTCTGTATTTATTTATCACAATGAACGTTGAATAACCTCTTTGATCTGTTTTACTTTTCTTAATGTTAATTTTAGATTAACAATTTGACACGACCACATCCGACAATTGCAGTGCCGGTACTAGAATCAAATTTATTTTTTGTCGTAAATTCACTTACACGTAACATAGCGAAAAATGCCAAAATAAATGAAGATTTAAATAATAAAGATTCATACGTAGATGAACAAATACTAGGGAGAGCGTCTGTAATCTGTCGTAATAATGATAATGTTACAGGGGCCCTATTGTCTCTCTGTGGGTGATTTCTGTGTAAACCTTCAAGCAATTTCGATACCACAAAATTCTTAGTAGTATCCTCTAAATACGTTCCTTGTCAGAAAAAGAAATGCCACTTATATTTAATCGAACTGTAGCTGGAGAAAAATGCTTCAATGATAAATAAGCGATGAATTGTACTAACTGTTCAACAGGAACTGGCCATACTGTATCCAGTGTATATAGAAGTTGGAATGAATCAAGAGCAGATCTCGCTCTTGAATAGCTTTTCCATGTATTTCCGGCTAACGAATCGGAAAAAAGTCTAGCTAATTCCGCTGTTATAGAATCCATACTTGGTTCGGAATTGGAGTTGGTGTCAGAGATGCATTTGGTGCTAGGTTCCGGAAACGGGACCACTGGCAACGAGAAATAGCATCTGCTATAGTATTGATCTTACCTGGGACGTGATCTGCTTTAATTAATATGTTATGATGTAATGTTTCTAGACCTAAGCGTCTAACTAAAGTCTCGACATCTGATGATTTTGATGATTTCTTATTAATAATATGCACTGCTTCTTCGTTGTCAATATGAAACAACACCTTTTTATTTCTAAGTTCAGACCCCCACAGAATGATCGCTACCATGACTGGAAATAGTTCTAAAAATGTAATGTTAGACAATAAACTGCGCTTATGCCACGTTCTCGGCGATAACCCGTGAGGCCATCTACCCTTAAAATATATGCGGAAACCAAGTGTGGTCCGCCCGGCACTGTCTGTGTAAAATTCGAGCGCCTCGTTAGAGGTCCATAATCTATCTGGCATAAGAGTAAGACCGTTAACATTTTTCAAAAATGATTTCCACATCAAACGATCAGCTTTTATGTTCGAAGTTATTCTTATTCTGTAATGTGGTTTATTCAAATTAATCGTTGAGTCAATCAATATTCTGCAAAAAGCTCTCCCCGGCGCGACAAAACGACATGGAAAGTTTAATAAACCCAAAAGGGATTGCAATTCTCTTAGCGTGACCTTCTTGCATTTTAAAACAAAGGAATTTTTTTGAAGCAATTCATCAAGCTTATCTGAAGGTAAGCGGAGAGTCATGTCGGAAGTGTCAATTTCTACACCCAAGAATGTAAGCCGATTCGTGGGAGAGATTGTTTTCTCATCCGCTAAAGGAATTCCCAGATCATTGCAAATATCCTTGAAAGTATGAAGCAGGTCAGCACATTGACTGGTTCCGCCCCTTCCCAAAAATAGAAAGTCGTCAAGATAATGTACAATGGCGCCCTCAGATTGTCTTACAGAAACCGCCCAGTGTAGAAATGACGCAGACCTGTCAAACAAAGCACAGCTAATTGAGGCTCCAAAAGGGAGGATTTAATCAAAATAAAATTCTTTATTAATTTTGAAACCAAGAAGATCAAAATCTATCGGCGAGATAGGGAGTAATCTAAAAATGCTGAGTGTCGTCGGACTTGCTGGCTAATGTTTTATTTCCGTATAATTTTATAACATCGACAGCGTCATCAATATTTGAGTAGACAACTGAACATTTCTTTGGATCAATAAAATCATTGACGGATGAATTTTCGGGATAAGATAAGTGGTGAATAACTCTAAACTGACCGTCCTTCCCTTTTGGAACCAAGCCCAATGACGAGGTTCGTAAAGTAGGAATAGACCTAAACTTAAAGGGACCAGCAACACGCCCTGCATTTATGTCTCTTTTAATTTTTTAAGAAGTATATCTGGTCTCTCAATAGCACTTTTTAAGTTTTTGGAATCTGTAGGTAAACGAGGTCCCGAGGAATGTAAAGAAAAACCAAATTTGAGACTGGACAATAAATACGAGGGATTTTCTAAAAGGGGATAACCATTTAAATATATTTCTAAATTTTCAACCTTAACTGGGGAAAAACCAAGTGAAAATGTGTCTCTCTGTTTTGTCATTTTAATGTCTCTTACAAAAGTAAGCTGGGTGTTGACCTCCGTATGCTGAGCATCCATGTTTGAATCTGCAGGGGTTAACATTACACTGCTTCCCTTTTGTGCTGTATGCATTGAATGTTCTAGGTGGCTGAACATTTTGTTGGCCTGATGACTGACGAAAGGAATGAAGAGGCACACTTTGAGAACTGAAACCTACCTTACTTCCATTACTTTGACCTTGATCTCTCATAGCTGTTGTTATATGAAATGACCATACGTCTTGGTTTATGACAGTCCAAGATGACTGTGGTCTTTGTGCTTTGCGGAATCTAAACTGTTCATCGTATGTTCCCCAACCGTGTGATTTATTTTCTGCAAAACGAATATCTCTCATGTACTTTAGCAATTCTTGAGCCCAAAAACTCTGTTTCTCTAGCAAAACACTCATATAAAACATGAAAGCGCTTGTCCATGTGTGTATATTTGGTATAGCGCGACATGGTAAAGATTCAATCCGCAAGTGACCCCCTTTAACAACTAAATCACCTTCATGGTCAGGAAAATTTGCCAGTTCTCTAGGAGATTTAATCAACAAATTTAGGTCGATAAATTCATGTTTCCAAATCGTATCGTTTAGTTTCATGGTTACATAACACCCGATTTGGTCAAACAAACTTTCCTCAAGACAGGGAAGACATTGTGAAAACTGAATGTTTTCGTTAAATATGTTAGATTCTGTCCCAGTTGACGTTTGGGAGGGCCCTGGGTCACTACTAAAATCAATAACCGACTCACCAGATGATCTTGGATTAACTACACTGGCTATAGCTTGTTCCTTCTCCTTAAGGTCGGTTATTCTTCGTCGTTTGACCCCCTGCCCTTTCTTTGAATTCCCTCTTGGCATGGTAGATTGGAAAACTGGTCAGCAAATGAAAAACTAGGATGGCACTAAATTTAGAAACTGGCAGCAAACAAACAGCTAGGATGGTTCCTAATTTAGACAATGAACGTCACACTTATATATATATGGCTAATGTTTTTTCGTTATAAAAACTCTAAAGTCAACAAAAAGTTTTTTTGCGATGATACTCCGGCAATAATAACTACAAGTTTTTGTTATAACAAAATGTTTGTATGAAGCTAAACAGATGCTATGTGAGAAAGTTATAACGTGATTAACACTCTTAAGAACAAAATGCACGTGATAGTAATCATTCTTAACAGAAAGAGAAATGTAAGACAGTGTAAGCGGACACTTTTGATTTATAATACAAACACATAATCCAAAAACAACATACGCCAGTAGCCTCATTAAATTCAATTATCTGATAAACAATAATTGCTGCTATATTTGTTAATAAGGGTTTCTCAGTACAGAATCTCGATATGAAAAGGCTAGTGTGGTAATTTGCTTAGTGGTGTTTCATGGGTAGATATTGTAAGTCTGTCTACACTAGATTTTTTTTATAATCTCCAGCACCTTATTTGCATATATTATTCTATCTTCTATGATTTTTGTCATTGTAAAAGAGGGACAAAAGATACCAGAGGGAGAGTCAAACTCATAGACAGAAAATAAACTGACAACGCCATGGCTAAAAATTTGAAAGACAAACATACTAACAATAGTACAGAAGACACATCATAGAAAATTAAAGACTAAGCACGAACCCCACCAAAAACTGGGGGTGATCTCAGGTGCTCCGGAAGTGTAAGCAGATCCTGCTCCACATGTAATACCCGTCGTGTTGCTTATGTTATTACATAGTTAATAGTCTAATTCGGTAGGTCACATTTGTAAAAAGGGAAGAATATTGTAGTAACGACATTAGGAACATATCCGATATAATCTGTGAAACGGTTATTCCATAACTGTCAACCAACTCGTACTGGCGTCCGTAAAATTTAGGAAGGGATTTATGTTTTAAATATTTGAAATGCATGACTTACTCACTTACGTCAAATTTCAATTTCTAGGAATTGACTTAATATAAAAAAAATGAAAACAAGTTTGTGATTGTCCATGAGTCATGTCCTTTTTAATATTTTATAATGTTCAAACATATTACGACGAGATACTGGTTATGGAAAAAAAAACATAAGCATAGAACCTTAGGTAATTTATTTTCATAAAAATCTAGTAATACTATAAAAAATAAAGCAATGATTTAGTAAAATCTTAAAGTACAGCAAATATAAAAAAAAAAAAACAACATGACAGTTATGTCTATGCTAGTTCTAAAAATAATATCAACGATTATTACTTTGTCTGAAGGTTGTATCAATGCTTGACGTCATGTTATTCTGACAAACAAAAACAAAAATTGCAAAAAACGCCATACATCAGATACAATTAGCGTCAACGAAAACCAAGGTTTTCCAAGCCTCAACATATAACTTCCATTATTGGCTTACATACGTGTCGTTTACACTACTTACAGAAAATCTGCACAGTAACAAAAGGCAATGTCATTTTACATTAATTCTTCTTTTTTTAAATAAATAGTTAAGCAGACGTTTGATCTGGTGTTGTTTGCTACAGATATACAAATACATGAAATAGATATTTCCATTATAAGTAGGCTTGCTTTCAGAAACTGCGAGCACGTTTTTTGCGGTTTTCTTTGACTCAGTTGTGTTTTTAACGTCTGTATAACCAATATTGAAAGTGAATTGCCTGTAATGATTTCTCTATGCACTATTGTGATTCAGCTAATTCAGGTTAATAAATATATGAAATAGGAGTGTATTTTATATTTTAGAAAAATGGTATTTCTATCCTTTGTCTTTGAGTCTGCTCTAAGTCCGGAACTTAAGGTAGATTCATACCGCCATCTTGAATTGTACAAGCACAGTACAAAATCGGTCTGGTTATTTGCCCAAATCAGCAATTTTGAAACACATTTGCAATTTAATGGTTAGACTGTTTATTTATATTAAGAAAACTTGTTAATTTATTGTATTATACAAAATATTTTAACAAATACATGAAATATCTACCTTTTCGGTTTTTAAAATCAACTTTTTCAAATGTGCCATTTAAGGGGAGCTAACTCTTTTAGTACAGCATTTATACTGGGCTAATAGGGAAATTTTTTATTTTTACTTGTGGCAAGAAAACAAGTTCGGTGACACCATGTTTTCTTTTTATTTTCCTCAAAGATATAATGAAATCTATCTTCTCACAATTTATTTCAAAATTCTATCTCATATAATTTTTTTATGTACTCTTATGTGTTTTTTCATGAACAAACTAACCAAATTTAGGCAATTTTCAACGACTCATAGCTTGAAAAATAGCAACGTCACCCATACTTTTTATTATATTTTTGAAAAAAGCATAGTTAAATCTTCATTATGGCAAATTATAAGAAAATTCTGTCTCAAAAAACATTTACTTATGATCTACCTTAATTGGTTGTTGTCTTCGGTTTGTAAAGAACAATGGCTTATATTTAATAATAACTCATGCTGATGTAAACACTCGTTTGTCTTATCAATTCACTCCGTATTTTCTGCAATCATAGATTTATAGAAATGAACACATGACAGTTCATTCTATCATCTCTGATGAATCTTTTGTAGATTGCAGTTCTGTAAATGAAGACAATGCAATTTTCAATTGGAACTCCTTTTACGTCTATAACGGGACCATTTTACTATGACTTTTCGTAAATTAATCCTCACTTGGAAAGTTCCTTTACACTATTATGTTTTTAAAGGTTAAAATAAAGGGCTGTGCGTATCTATTTTGGTAACATTCCCAAGTTATGTCTCATCGAGATTAAACATGGTGGTCATATTTGAGAACCATTAGGTAAACTAATGAATATCTATTAATATCATATATCTCACCCCAAATAGTTACCAAAGGTACCAGGGTTATAATTTAGTACACCAGACGCGCGTTTCGTCTACATAAGACGTATCAGTTACGCTCAAATCTAAATTATTTATAAACCCAAACAAGTACAAAGTTTAAGAGCATTGAGGATCCAAAATTCCAAAAGGTTGTGCCAAATACGGCTAAGGTAATCTATGCCTGGGATAAGAAAATCCTTAGTTTTTCAAAAAGTTCAAAGTTTTGTATACAGGAAATTTATAAAAATGACCACATTATTGATATTCATGTCAGCACCGAAGTATTGACTACTGGGCTGGTGATACCCTCGGAGACGAAACGTCCACCAGCCAATCAATTACAACAACAACAACAAATAGATCAGACCCATTCCTTTGAATGAACACATAAAATAATCTTAATGGAAAGTGTTTTTGGAAAGTCGGACAAAACAACAAACTTCATATTCGACAAATAACAAGAAAACAATTCGGAGGATGAATTCCTTGTTATACTAAGATATTTGTTAGATACATTTAATGGCATTAGCATCATGATAAAAGACATTATCAAACTAGCTGTTTAAGACGTTTTAGACGAGGAAATTTTATTTGAGTCGAGTCGGCTAGCGCGCCGTAGATAATGCAACACGATTTTGTGCCACGATATCTCAGTAGCATGAGTTGGAATCCCGGCTAGGGAAGAACAAACATTTTTCGCAAATTTACAGATCCAATATTGTTGGGCTGTTATTTAAACAAATTGATATATCATTAAGCTTGATCGTTTATGAAGAAGCATAATTTTATTTGTCATATAAACAAATACTTCACAAAGTCAATGCCCTCGATGTTAACCTTTTATAGATAACTCGTAGCATCTTTGCCTTGTACATCATTGTTATAATCAAACTTTAAACAAACACGAAAACACACTTTATTTACTTAAGGATATAACTGGAATAACTAATATATCTGTAATCAGTAAACTAAACAATCACACCCATTCAAGGACTATTTTGATTGCACCATCAAGGTTAGCTAAAGACAAATTTAGGATTTTCTTATCATAGGCCTAGGCATAGATAAACTTAGCCGTATTTGGCACATTTATTTTAGAATTTTGGATTTTCAATGCTCTTCAACTTTAAGTAAAAAATAGGACTGATTCGCTTATATAGTAAACATTTTCAAAATAAGCCACCGTCTTTCATTCATTAAATATATTATGTTCGATTTCAACAAGTTTTGATTCAGATCAACTTGGTGAAAATGAAAAAGAAGATAGTTATGAAAGGACAATGACACCATAGCATCATGTATTGACATTTCAGGGGTGTCAAATTCATAATGACGTGGTATGATTGAAAATGAAACAATTCTTCAACACAAATCAAAATGACATTTAAATTAACAATTACAAGCCATCACACGGCCTTCAACGATAATCACAACAAGCATTAGCCTTTCAAAAAGGGCTAGTCGACTCTTAGCTGATGAAAATGGAAAGTGCTCTCGCTTTGTAGATTAATTCATTTACTAGAATAGCCACGTGCATCAATCAACAAATTTTACCACACACGTGAGGTCACACGTTATGAAGTAGTATATATCACTTAACGTTGTTGTTTACGAAACTCCAGAAGAATCGACTATTTATAGATAAAAGTTACCTGTGTACCAATATCATGAATATGCATGATTAATGACCAGGCAAAATCTAATTGCTAAAATAGAGAGGACAAATCCGATACTCTACGGGATTGAAGGACATTTACTAGGTTTGGATTGTCCTAACCAATCAATAAACTTTGATTATTCACGTCTCGTAATATCTTTTCATCAGGTAGCAAGAATAATTCACGCACTAACTGTCCATCGTTCAATTCTTAATATCGACTCCTAGGAGTCGATAATGTATACCGCATTGTTAAAACCCAATCCTCTAGTGTATCAGTGCTGGTCATGTTTTTCGTCTGATGAGAATACAATAGGACATGCCGTAAACAACTACTGATAGGTTTAAAACATTTATTTTGTATTTCACAAAAGATATAAAAAAACAAACAAAAAACGAAAAACACGAACGCACATCGTGACACAAGGCAACATTGAAATTAGGGGGAAATAAGCTAAACTGAAATTTCTGACATTAAGAAAACATATTTCTGCACTAACCGACAGGGGAAATAGATTCTGATAAACTAAAGGTACATGACTTGAATAAACTATAGAATTTAATAAAATCTACAGTAGACCAGACTGATCATACCATTGGGTCCTACTTAATAAGCAATGACATCAACCACACGTTAGCATCAGACATCAGTCTCAAATTAATTGCGTTTGAAGGTAATATTTGTAACATAGATATATAATTATATATTTGATAGATTGGTGGTTGGCTCCTGACCAATGGCAAATAATTCTTCACAGGATGCCGACATAACGTGATTATATAAGCAAAGACGATTATTTTTCAAAGATTATCATAAACAGGAAATACCCATTGGATAAATGTCGTCATTCACATATCAGTCCTGTTTTGAAAACATTTTATCAGTAAGTACTCAACCTACACGAAATATAACTAAATAAGTATCGATATATACAACATGAACATATAGATTATGCAAATTATACATGTACATTTTGTATGCCTATAAACAACATTTTTTGCAACAATACTTCACGTCAGGGTTCAATTTGATAAATATCGATGCATATAGTAAGCCCAATTATTTTACATGCAAGCATGTCTCAAAATTTATATTTAGTAATTGTATAATCGTCATATTTTTTATAACCAAATGGCAGAGTAAGACTTTACAATTAATAATTGGTTCGTTTTCCTCCCGTCTTTTTACACGTTCAGCTGTGTGGGATGTATGAATATACAGCCGCTTCCGATCAGTTCAAATTCTGGTCTCTTTTTGTTTATTCATTCACATTGCAGCATCAACTTATAGATCTAGAATTGTCATTCTCGTCCTGATCGTACCTAAAGTGGCAAAAGAAATAATAAATGTTCCGGACCAAAAATAGCGTCTATGTTAACATTGCCATATAAGCGGGAGGTTTGGCTAGCCATAAAACCAGGTTCAACCCACCATTTTTTCTTAAAATGTCCTGTACCAAGTTAGAAATATGGCAGTTGTTATGAAATAGTTCATTTCTATGTTCTATATATGTTTCTATGTATATTTTTGTTGTACTGACAGTGTTTCTGTAGTTAAGTTGTTATCCTCTTATAGTTGATGTTTTCCCTCGGTTTTAGTTTGTAACCCAGTTTTCCCTCGGTTTTATTTTGTTTTCTCGCAATCGATTTATGACATTTGAACAGCAGTATACTACTGTGGCTTTTATTTGGAACGGGACAGACATGTTGCCAAGCATCGGCCCAACTACATTGTAAGAATCCAAAATGAATACTATTATTACTATGATCTCGTTAAATAAAAGAGTTATTACAATGGTTCTTGAGAGAACAGATATTCTGCCACCCTACATGCAAGTTGAAGAGGCCTTACTCTGATCAGGCGTAGCTGTGTATTTTTATTTAAAGCAAGCAACGATCAGCCAATTATCCATATTTACAACACTATTTAATTCAATATGTTATTTCGAACATCTTTTAGTATTACATTGTATTGTCTTCAGCCTACAATTCAGCTGCCACTCATTAATAGTGTCAAATATGTCAGGTTTATTCTTGTAAAGGTTTTGATTCTGTTCCGTACATACCTACATTAATAAAAACAGTTCATAAACAGTACAGTTGATAAATACGATATGACTGATTGATCCATTCTGAACAGTTATGACATGATTCACCTTTTCCTAGTCTCATTTCTCTCTCCTTTCATTTTTATGATTGTGACTTACATGTATAATTTTTTTTGAAGGAACAAATAAATAGTTACTGTCGTTACTGTTAAGCTATTGCAACATGAAGTATTTACCTTTATGAGAATCACCGCGATGTCTTATGGGGTTAGTGTGATCAATTTTCAAATTTCTGTGTAGTACACTGTTTTGTAGACGGTTGTTCTTGTTATTCGTCTCTTGTTTTCTTTTGTCATCAGGTTGTCTTTTCTTATTAGCTTGTGTTTTTTACTATTCCTTTGGTATCTTCCAGTTTTGTTTAAACATATCTTATTCACTATATTAAAGGAAAATTAAACAAAAGTAAATCATACTTATGAAGTATTCTCCATAATAACATATAAATATATACATTAATCGTATGATGAGCATGTAGAGCAAACAGTTTATAGAATATAATACGAGATGTAGTAAAAAAAGAAAAGAAAAAAAAAGAAGGAAAGATTGACAAGTCATATCATTCTGTGATGATGGCGTGGGTGTTGATGATGATGATGTTCCGTCGCAGTATCAATAACGTTTTATGAAGGTACAATAAATATGTTTGACCTTTTGATAACATTTTGAACATGTTTGAAAATTCGGATGTTTTGTATATTCCTACTTGTGTAACGCCATGTTTATTTTATTACTTATCTGCTCTAGATATTTTATTTCGTTTTCGTATTACAATGTATACATTAAAAAGCTATTAGAAATTCACGTAGAATATCTTATATAAAACCATTTTTTTTTCAAATAATTATAAATTTCAAGACATTGATGGGTTTTCAAAAGATTTTATCTGTTGAAAAGCACATACTTTTCTTAAGCATATTTGTTTAATTTGTCATATTATTGCCTTCAATTGTTGTGTTTTCTCCCGGATTATGTATATATTTTGATTATTAAATTTGATTAAAATATCAAAACAAATGTTCGAACAAGAATAAAAACATGTGTTTAAATCAACTTATGGGAACGATTCACGACAAAAATATAAACAAAAAATAAACACAAACAATGTTAAGAATTCTGCATCTATTGGTATGCAGATGACTAACATTCAATCATTAATTACCTCACAATAATGTGTATAAAAACGTAGTTTTATATACTAAATACAGTAAATTTCAAGTTGTAGGTGACGATTGCTTCTTAGACACCACTGCACTAACCAACAACATAGATTGACATTTTGAATCTGTTTAAAGACCAAAGAAGAACAAAAATTAAAAAAATTAAAAACCAATTGTTCAGAGAACAATTGAAGGTCTTTCCATCAAAACAATGTATTTTGATATGAAAAGTTGTGAAACTAAGTTTAAAATGTCATTTCAATCGTCAAATGATAGCTCCTAGTAAGCTGATTCCAAAAATATATTGTTTCCATACATTTTTTTTAAATAAGGGAGATAATTTGTTACTTCCGGTTTGAAAAATGTTACTTCCGATTATATTTGAATATTTACTTGACACTGATTCCAAAAATATCTGGTTCTATATACTTTTATATTAATAAAGTACAAAAAAATAACTACTTCCGGTTTACAAAAAGTCACTTCCGGTTGGTTTTTTTCAAGGTTAAATGGTTTGATACCTTTTTCTAAAAGTTGTATATCTTTATCATGTATACATATAGAATAAAAGCAAAGGTCAAAATCTAGAACGTCAAATTAAGCTATGACCTTGAGATCAATTTCAAGGTCATAAACCAAGGACCTCAAATCAAAAGACCATAGGTCTTAATTATATTCAGTTAATGAGTTATATCACCAAACGCGTATTTTTAAATACAAGAGGGGAGAAAACTCCCTTTTACATTCAACGTACGCTTGCAATCAAAATTTACATCTTACGACATGTCGCAACTAACAATTTAGTAAAAATAATTTGTTGATATCTTATACAATCTTTGGATATAAGTGAAAATAAGCCAAATTCAAATATTAGAATATGACCTTGACCTTTGACCTTGACCTAATTTTCATTTTTTGGGACCAAGGACCTCAAATCAAAAGATCCTAGGTCTCTATCACTTATGATTTATAAGATAGAAATTCATATCACTTATATCAGATGCATAAGGGGAAATAACTCTCATATGGAGCGGTCATATCGCTTCGGTCAAAATAGGACAAATCATGCGAAGGATATAACGAGCAATTTTGTAAAATAAATTTGTCTTAATCTTTTACGGTTGCGAAGGAGATGCGATAACAAGGAAAACAGTGTTTGGGGAGATAACTCCTACAAAGAAAAGTATTCATTTACGCAGGGTAAATTTCAAAAGCGCATAAACTGTTCCATATCATATACAAAATATCTAAGCGACATATTGCGAAACAAATGTTTATCGCAAGAACAAAATTAGGCGGAAGAAAAAAAAAAATAATCAGAAGAAAAACAATAGGTCTTTCCACAGAAAAGTGGAAAGACCTAAAAATGTATAAAAATATATATAAATACCAATAAATCTACAAAAGCATAATATTATATTAAATACGCTCATATAAACTGCCATATACATATTATTAAATATTTACATACATATTATAAAAATTGTATTATTAAATTTGTCTCAACTTTGTACCAGTTCTGCACAGGACAATGATTCTTTTTTTTATCAATGTGTCTGCTAAATTTACCATATCAGGAACGGTTTACTGAATGATCGCGTATACCTTTGTTGGCCCAATGCTAAACATATAGAAGTTTTATAGAAAATCCGCAGCCTTCTATCTATACTGTAAAATCTAAACATTCAGTACTAAATCAATTGATAATTACTGAATACAATCCTTCAAGTTATTTCCGACAAACAAGTTCATAAATAAGTGTATATTAAAACAAGCACTAATATAAACTTATTTAAACACACCTTGTAGAGCGCCCAATTTTCCGGACAGTGAGAGGTTTTCTTTGTAGCTAAAAAACGGTTACATAACATTACCAGACCAATGAGTAACCTGTATTCAAAGTAGTATTACGAATAAACTAATAAAGTATGAATGTTTTTAATTCGTATAAGGGACTACCACGTTATTTTCCGGGGAGGGGGGATTTTATTTTGAGGATGAAATATTTCTTTGGACCGGAATCATTTTTATCCTTTTTAGAACAAACGTATTTCGTCAGTTATTAACAGAACATAATATTCATTTCCAAAATCCTCCTGCTCCGTCCCCGAATGTGAAATAGTAATCCCCTAAATCCCCAATTTCCATGTAATGCAATGGTTAAGGAACTATACATGTCATTGCTGTGAATGATATTACTTCTAAGTTTAAACTGTCATGCCATTTTATTAATTTCTTAGTGATTTTGATGTTATTGCACAATAAATGTTATAATACATAGCCTTTAAAAGACACCATAAAGAGTTCGTACTATTGTACTCCAGTTAACATACAATTATCGTATGCTTGATACACGATTTCAAAATCTTATGAACTAATCTTCATTATATTAATACATTTTCTAGAAGCCACAATTATTGATATTATGGACTTTTGACGTGCCAAAAATGATTTACAATTTCTATCTTCTACATGCATTATTGAGAGCAGTCTTGGGAATTTCAAAAAGGTACCTCATATGTTAAACGATCAATTAATGCAACCCAAAACGAATACATCGTTCCTACACGTCATGTTATTTATAAACTATTAGTTAAATTGTCAGACTAAATTAAATTTTATGCAGATAAGAGCTAAATGTTTATTCACAAGACTGCACATCTCATACAGAATTATGTCTATCACATTGTCGTGTAGGATAAAGACTATAATAATAAATAAGACTTATCTTTACATTATACTTGTGCAAACAAGAAGTCACAAGCCAAATTGCATGCAGGATAATTGAATTCTTATGATTATTGAAAAAAATGGAAAATGATAACGTACATATACATGTTAACCATTTTCGCAAATATCAATTGCTTTTTAACATTTGTTATGGACTCAATTCTGTATTTCTTAGACAAGTTAAACTTTTATTCAAGAACGTTGTGATGATATAAAAAAGAAGATGTGGTATAATTGCCAATGAGACAATTCTCCACAAGAGACCAAATGACACAGAAATTAACAAATATAGGTGTTTTCGGGGTAGAAAGCAGTTAAAGTTACTTTGTTTCAAACGTTTTTTAAACTGAAGGAAATTTATTATTAGTATTTTCAAGTTAACATATTTTTGTCAGTTGGACTTTTTTCTGTGACTTGTTAAAATGTCACTTGTAGAAAAAATGTCTGATCAGCTAATAGACTGAAAGCTACAATTTAACGCTCAGGATATAATTCGAATATCACGGCCTATGCGTAAATTTCCTACAAATCTATGGCTTCCATTCCTTATTTCTTAATTATAATAATGCTAGTATTATAATAAGATATTAGGTGAGTGTTAAAAATTCGTTTGCAGTTCTTGATAAGCAACACTCCTCTTATATATTTTTCGCGATGATAGAGATTAACTTCATACATTTTCTAAGATCATGTCTTTCTCTTCTTTTTATGACGTTTTTTGTATAGAATCTACTTCCAAATATAGCCCACGATATTACTGTATATGACAAAACGATGTCATATAAGAACTGTGTGCATTATTTGATACTTGATACTCTATTGTTTTGATTTGACTGTATAGACTAAGTGCTTGTTCTGTGTTCAGTTGTATTACAATCTTTATATGTTCTTTTATGTACCTTTTATTATTTCAGTGATTAAATATTGTCATCCTTCCTTATTACTGTATCTGATTACCGAGCATCGCCGTTAAACTCCTTATCACGTAAGCGCTTGCACTGAGTAGACATAATCAAGTGATACGTACTTACCCACAAATTCTCCTACGATTTTGTCATTTATTGTAATGTTGTCAAGTCACCAACACTATTGTTATGATCAAATAGATTTAACTTGCATTGAATATGAACCTTCCTATTTAAGGAAATACAAAAACATTATTGTGAATTGTGATAATTCCTTCAATAGCAACACAATAAAGATTACTTTGCCTATGCGTAAATGTCCTACAAATCTATGGCTTCCATTACATATTTCTTAATTATAACAATGCTTGTACTATAATAAGATATTGCGTGAGTGTTAAAAATTCGTTTGCAGTTCTTGATAATCAACACTCTTCTTATATATTTTTCGCGATGATAGAGATTAACTTTATACATTTTCTAAGATCATGTCTTTCTCTACTTTTTATGAAGTTTTTGTATAGAATCTACTTGTATAGAATCTACTTCCAAATATAACCCACGATATTACTGTATATGACAAAACGATTTCATACAAGAACTGTGTGCATTATTTGATACTTGATACTCTATTGTTTTGATTTGATTGTATAGACTAAGTGCTTGTTCTGTGTTCAGTTGTATTATAATCTTTATATGTTCTTTTATGTACCTTTTATTATTTCAGTGATTAAATAGTGTCATCCTTCCTTATTACTGTATCTGATTACCGAGCATCGCCGTTAAACTCCTTATCACGTAAGCGCTTGCACTGAGTAGACATAATCAAGTGATACGTACTTACCCACAAATTCTCCTACGATTTTGTCATTTATTGTAATGTTGTCAAGTCACCAACACTATTGTTATGATCAAATAGATTTAACTTGCATTGAATATGAATCTTCCCATTTAAGGAAATACAAAAACATTATTGTGAATTGTGATAATTCCTTCAACAGCAACACAATAAAGATTACTTTGCCTATGCGTAAATTTCCTACAAATCTATGGCTTCCATTACATATTTCTTAATTATAACAATGCTTGTACTATAATAAGATATTGCGTGAGTGTTAAAAAATCGTTTGCAGTTCATGATAAGCAACACTCCTCTTATATATTTTTCGCGATGATAGAGATTAACTTCATACATTTTCTAAGATCATGTCTTTCTCTTCTTTTTATGACGTTTTTGTATATAATCTACTTCCAAATATAGCCCATGATATAACTGTATATGACAAAACGATTTCATATAAGAACTGTGTGCATTATTTGATACTTTATACTCTATTGTTTTGATTTGATTGTATAGACTAAGTGCTTGTTCTGTGTTCAGTTGTATTACAATCTTTACATGTTCTTTTCTGTACCTTTTATTATTTCAGTGATTAAATATTGTCATCCTTCCTTATTACTGTATCTTATTACCGAGCATCGCCGTTAAACTCCTTATCACGTACGCGCTTGCACTGAGTCGACATAATCAAGTGATACGTACTTACCAACAAATTCTCCTACGATTTTGTCATTTATTGTAATGTTGTCAAGTCACCAACACTATTGTTATGATCAAATAGATTTTACTTGCATTGAATATGAACCTTCCCATTTAAGGAAATACAAAAACATTATTGTGATAACTCCTTCAATAGCAACACAATAAAGATTACTTTGCCTATGCGTAAATTTTCTACAAATCTATGGCTTCCATTACATATTTCTTAATTATAACAATGCTTGTACTATAATAAGATATTGCGTGAGTGTTAAAAAATCGTTTGCAGTTCATGATAAGCAACACTCCTCTTATATATTTTTCGCGATGATAGAGATTAACTTCATACATTTTCTAAGATCATGTCTTTCTCTTCTTTTTATGACGTTTTTGTATATAATCTACTTCCAAATATAGCCCATGATATAACTGTATATGACAAAACGATTTCATATAAGAACTGTGTGCATTATTTGATACTTTATACTCTATTGTTTTGATTTGATTGTATAGACTAAGTGCTTGTTCTGTGTTCAGTTGTATTACAATCTTTACATGTTCTTTTCTGTACCTTTTATTATTTCAGTGATTAAATATTGTCATCCTTCCTTATTACTGTATCTTATTACCGAGCATCGCCGTTAAACTCCTTATCACGTACGCGCTTGCACTGAGTCGACATAATCAAGTGATACGTACTTACCAACAAATTCTCCTACGATTTTGTCATTTATTGTAATGTTGTCAAGTCACCAACACTATTGTTATGATCAAATAGATTTTACTTGCATTGAATATGAACCTTCCCATTTAAGGAAATACAAAAACATTATTGTGATAACTCCTTCAATAGCAACACAATAAAGATTACTTTGCCTATGCGTAAATTTTCTACAAATCTATGGCTTCCATTACATATTTCTTAATTATAACAATGCTTGTATTATAATAAGATATTGCGTGAGTGTTAAAAAATCGTTTGCAGTTCATGATAAGCAACGCTTCTCTTATATATTTTTCGCGATGATAGAGATTAACTTCATACATTTTCTAAGATCATGTCTTTCTCTTCTTTTTATGACGTTTTTGTATATAATCTACTTCCAAATATAGCCCATGATATAACTGTATATGACAAAACGATTTCATATAAGAACTGTGTGCATTATTTGATACTTGATACTCTATTGTTTTGATTTGATTGTATATACTAAGTGCTTGTTCTGTGTTCAGTTGTATTACAATCTTTACATGTTCTTTTCTGTACCTTTTATTATTTTAGTGATTAAATATTGTCATCCTTCCTTATTACTGTATCTGATTACCGACCATCGCCGTTAAACTCCTTATCGCGTAAGCGCTTGCGCACTGAGTCGACATAATCAAGTGATACGTACTTACCAACAAATTCTCCTACGATTTTGTCATTTATTGTAATGTTGTCAAGTCACCAACACTATTGTTATGATCAAATAAATTTTACTTGCACTGAATATGAACCTTCCAATTTAAGGAAATACAAAAACATTATTGTGAATTGTGATAATTCCTTCAATAGCAACACAATAAAGATTACTTTGCCGATGCGTAAATATCCTACAAATCTATGGCTTCCATTACATATTTCTTAATTATAACAATGCTTGTATTATAATAAGATATTGTGTGAGTGTTGAAAATTCGTTTGAAGTTCTTGATAAGCAACACTCCTCTTATATATTTTTCGCGATGATAGAGATTAACTTTATACATTTTCTAAGATCATGTCTTTCTCTTCTTTTTATAACGTTTTTGTATAGAATCTACTTGTATAGAATCTACTTCCAAATATAGCCCACGATTTCATATAAGAACTGTGTGCATAATTTGATACTTGATACTCTATTGTTTTGATTTGATTGTATAGACTAAGTGCTTGTTCTGTGTTCAGTTGTATTACAAACCAATGTTACCAAAAAAGGATTTAAAGGCACATGCATTTACATTATACACTCTTGTTTGAACATTAAAATCAATGAAAATTCTGAAATAGAACAATTTCCTACCTCAAATAAAACCACCCTTTTCATGAGAAGTCTAAAGTATAAATTGCGTCTGCTAAATTTAAACAAAATTACTTGTTGGCTTCTGACAAAGATGCTCTAGAAGATAAATCTCGCAGAGATAATTCCATGGGTCAATTTTAGGGTATTGAACAAATGAAAGTCAAAACTTACGACAATGAACCATTGGAATCTTGAGATAACTGTTATACAAATGAACAATAAAGTGAAGTGGTTACCTTTTATTGGAATTACTTTGACTTTGTAGTACCAAGATATAGTGACGGCTATAAAAACCTTCATGTAATCTTACAGTACAATCAAACTGCTCAAGAACAACAAGTAAACCACTAATTACAAGTAAATGAGCAATTTGTAAACGACAGTGATAAGTATGAAGATATGTTATTGAACAAAATTAAAGTTACCAACCAACCAAAATATCACTCTCTCCCACTTAAAGAAATACGATAAAATTATTGTAATAATTCCCTTAGAAGCAACACAATAACGATTACTTTGACTTGTCAGTATCAAGATATAGTGATAACTATTACAAATCTTTATGTAGCCTTACAATTAAATCAAACGGCTTAAAAGCACATGCTGATAGCTAATCACAATTAGTTGAGCAAACTTTAACAGGCTGGTAATAGTGAATCAAAATAAAAGCTACAAAACCAAAATATCAGATCATGAGCGAATCAAAGAAGTCACAGATGATGAATTAGAATTATTCCATGAGGAGCAACAACAAAAAAGCAAATAAAGAAAGAAAAATTATATCTGATTTTAATAATGTTCAGTCAAACGTGAAAACAAAAGAAAAACTGCAGATATCTCTTTTGAAGAGTAAGACCGATTTTTTAGTTTTGTTCGTTATGGCAAGAAAGAAAACAGAGATTGAAATGGAACAAATGAATATGAACCGTCCTCACTTTCAACAATACAATACAGTATAGGTCGGTACCAAAACGATAAATATTACGAATTTCATCTAGTACTTTTGTGCGACATTTACTAATTTTTCGTGTCAAGATATATACAAACACGTACAGGATCACCTGAACATGCTGAACATATGAACGCTCTTCCATAACTGAAAACACCATTCATATGTTTATCCATGTAATGGGCATACTATTTACATATATCACCACTCCGATCGGATTCTTGAAAATGACTAAGGCAAGATGCGGTTTGTCAACGCATTTACATAGAGGAAAGTATTTTAATAATATTTGTACTCCTGATATGACGAATAAGAACAACGACTAGTTGCAGAGGTTTTATATTTTCATTCTTGATAACAAACTTCTTTAAATACGTCTTTAGAATTATTTTGTGAAGCTCATTAATAATTAGCAAGCATAAATGTTTCAAAGGATTTTATGATTAATGGATAATACATACTTCAAACCATTTATTGCTAAAAAATAGGATGACTGTGCATTATCCCTCTTGTCACCTCTTATTATAACATGTCATTCAGAGTTTTAACACGTTGCATAATATAAAATCGGTCATTTGTTTCAGAGTATATAATTGACTGTAACTAATTCAGTCATGGCCGCAAACGTATATCTTCATTACTGTGAATATCAAATTATGTAAGAGTGTTGTCTATCACCATAATTGTTATATCTCTGCAAGAATGCCCTCTAGAGTAATGAACTTCAATGAATAATGTCAGTGGTCAATTCATGATTGGAAAATGAAATTATTTTGATATCATTAATTGTATGAATTATATATATATTTTTCCATTTGATTGTTCCTGAATGTTTATAAATCATTGGCTCATATGGACGTAAAGTGCTTTTTTGAATGAAGTCATTTTGTTAATGATGAATGAAATTGTGTTTCTTTGTTTGTTTTATTGTAAATATGACATATAATGTACTTTTTATGTTTCGCATTAATTTGAAACATAAAATAAAACTATATTTGCTTTTAATAATTTTTTTATAAGTATCATACAACGCGATAAAAGTTATAACATTAAATTAGGAGGACATATCTCGTACTTTATAATTGGCTCAAACTTTTTCAGCACCAACTATTACAAGTAAGAGAATGAATATGGTCATTATTGTTAATTTTAAATTTGAGAATGGAAATGGGGAATGTGTTAAAGAGACAACAACCCGACCAAACAGCAGAAAACAGCCGACGGCCACCAATGGGTCTTTAACATAGCGAGAAAATCCCGGCACCAAAGGCGGGCTTCAGCTGGCCCCTTAACAAAATATGTACTAGTTCAATGAAAATCGACGTAATACTAAACTCCAAAACATATAAATGAACTAAAATTAAAAACAAAACAAAAAAAACAAAACATACAAGACTAATTAATAAAGGGACAGGCGCAAACATACGGCGGGGTTAAACATGTTTTGTGAGTTTTGTTGTCGTTGTTCCGGCAGATAAAGCCTCCATAATATTGTCTTCATATGTAAAAAACATTATTTGCAATGTCTCACTACAGAGCTTGGAATTGATAAAACTACTGGTAATCCTACATATTCTTTAACATCATTTACCAAGGATGAAATTTTACAAAATTACCTAACGTGACTTATTCCCGATTGTGACTGTTTTGCTGAATGTGAATTCGCATTACTATAAGACGTGTTTCTGTACTTGTTTATCCCAAATTCATGTATTTAGTTTACATGTTTAATGTTATATTTGTAATTCTCATCGGATTTTGTCAAATGTGTTGACGTCTTTTTATTATATTTAGGTGTTACGGATAGAAAAATTAATCACCGCCTTTATTAATTATATTAAATTTTGTACGATTATTTACGTTTGAAGTTGGATTCATAACAAACTGGACATATATATATATATTACAGTTAATTGCTATTAATAAGTATTGCAATATGCATTTTGTTTAAATTAATTATCAGTATTTAGTTCTGATATAATCTTAAATCAATCCTAATTCTATCTCACTTTGATAGTTTTTCATATTTGACGTCATGCTGTTTCTAAATTTCATAAATTCAAATGTGGCATAACGTTTGTACCTTTTCGCCATCGTATGTGACGTCACATTTTTGTAATTACGTTGACGCCTGGACTAATTCGGGTGTGTCTATTCTGTGTTAAACTTTAATAGCATTATGTATTCGGGTTTAGTTTTCTGTAATTAGTTAATACTTCAGTTTCATTATGTATATCTCTTTCATATTCATTTGTTAAAATTTACTGTTTGCAATAGCATGAATTGTTCTATATAATAAGGATGTTCTTATCCCGGGCATAAAAACAATGCCGTATTTGGCAAAACCTTTTCAACTTTTGATCTTCAGTGCTGTACAACTTTGTACCTTTTTCACTTTCGATCTTTTATATCTGGGCGTTATGTATTCGGGTTTAGTTTTCTGTAATTAGTTAATACTTCAGTTTCTTTATGTATATCTCTTTCATATTCATTTGATAAAATTTACTGTTTGCAATAGCATGAATTGTTCTATATAATAAGAATGTTCTTATCCCGGGCATAAAAACAATGCCGTATTTGGCGATACCTTTTCAACTTTTTATCTCCAGTGCTGTACAACTTTGTACTTTCTTCACTTTCGATCTTTTATATCTGGGCGTCACTTGTAAGTCCTGTGTGGACAAGGCGCGTTTTTGGCGTATTGAATTTTAAACCTGATGCTTTTTGTTATCTATTAATCATGTTTTTCTTTGTCTAATATGTTCTCCTATTTATTTGTATTGTAGTCCTGTAATATTATGTTGTCATTTCAATGTTATATTTAACTTTTCCATTAAAGTGCGAGGTTTTGCATGCCACAAAACCAGGTTCAACCCACCACTTTTATTCCCCTTTAAAAGTGTCCTGTACCAAGTCAGGAAGATGGCCATTGTTATATTATTGTTCGTTTCTGTGTGTGTTGCATTTTAACGTTGAGTCGTTTGTGTTTTCTCTTATTTTTGAGATATTGAGATCAGACGTGGCACGGTACTTGTCTATCCCAAATTCATGTATTTGGTTTTCTTGTTATATTTGTTATTCTCGTGGTATTTTGTCTGATGCTTGGTCCGTTTCTGTGTGTGTTACGTTTCGGTGTTATGTCGTTGTTCTCCTCTTATATTTAATGCGTTTCCCTCGGTTTTAGTTTGTTACCCCGATTTTGTTTTTTGTCCCTGGATTTATGAGTTTTGAACAGCGGTATACTACTGTTGCCTTTATTTGATTCTGTACTTTTTCTTTTAAATACTCTCACCGGGTGTACTTTTCCAAAAAGTTTAAAAGATTCAAGTGTTTAATCTGTTACTATTGCGATAGCTCGTATATAAAAAAAAGAAGTTGTGGGAATAACCTCAGAGGCTGAGAATGTAAACAACTATACCCTGCAATCAGCCAACTATTGAACAAATAAAAGGTACAATCAGCCAACTATTGTACAAATAAAAATTACAAAAATGAATGTTTGCTTTATTTTTACTTGAAATTTTTGTAGAAACTACAAAACACAAAACTTCTTAAATTTTGAATCAAGCTTTAGAAGATCCTGCTATACTAAGTGATGTTAATGTATATTTCCTGTTTACCGAATATTTATAGTTAGTTATCATTTATGACCGATGACTCTCAGTTCAACATGCTAAACCCCCACGTTAGGAAAGTGCTTTAATGGCGCTTTTATAAGAATATATACTAATAACGTCACGTTAGCACGACTTAAATATGCAATAATAACAGGGCGCGTACCACGCCCTCTGGATTTAAAAATAAACTTGCAATATCGATCTCTCTTAAGGACCATAATTGGGTTGTTACAAGTAACATTTCAATCCCTTTCCATAATATCGTCATTATCCAGAGACAGTCCAAACTTTCGCATTCATGGCGGTTGACATTCCTTGCAGAACCTTTCTGTTATAATAACTCTTAATTAAAAAACAAGGCACGATTTAAGGCCTCAACATAAATTGATCAGAAAATTTCTAAATGTATACAAATAAATGGTTTATTTATATACTTATACAAAACGTTTTAGTTTTTGTTAAAAATGTTTGCTTTCCATTGTCAATATAACCATGAAACGACACTAAATTCAGAAAAGATAGACGAATTTGCCGATTTTTCTTTACAATTTGACATTTGGGGGTCAATTTCCATATACAAGGGGATATGACGTGCGGTTGTAATAGGTCAAATGTTCGGCCAGATTGAAAATATGTGAAAAGGTGGGAAAAACTTTTAAAATATATAGGATAAGTTCAATAAAGTTCCCATTGCATGTTATATGAAAATCCCTGTATTGTGTTCACAGCTGAATGTCAAAAAGGAAACATGAAATAATAGAAAACCAAAGTAGTGACAGCGGATTATCATTATTTGAAGATTGTGCGTATTTAGACAAATCAAAAGAAAACTTTTAGAACTTTTATAGTTGGAATACTTCAAACAAGAGGCTCTCAAGAGCCTGTATCGCTCACCTGATTCTACTTGGGTTTTTGAAATCATATAAAAAAATATAAAATTTGGCTAAAAGTGACAACACAACCTCATTTATAAGGAAAGGAACATGTTTAATTTCATTCAAAAGTCCCCCACTGGCGGCCATCTTGGATGACGGATCGGCTACAAAGTAACAACACTTGGTCAGCACCTCATAAGGAACATTCATGCCATGTTTGGTTTTATTCCATTCAGTGGTTCTCTAAAAGAAGTCATTTGTATGCATTTCCCATAGGGTCCTATGTTAAACTAAGTCCCCTGCTGGCGGCCATCTTGGATGATGGATCGGCTACAAAGTAACAATACTTGGTCAGCACTCATAAGGAACATTCATGCAATGTTTGGTTTTATTCCATTCAGTGGTTCTCTAGAAGAAGTCATTTGTATGCATTTCCCATAGGGTCCTATGTTAAACTAAGTCCCCGGCTGGCGGCCATCTTGGATGATGGATCGGCAACAAAGTAACAACACTTGGTCAGCACCTCATAAGGAACATTCATGCCATGTTTGGTTTCATTCCATTCAGTGGTTCTCTAAAAGAAGTCATTTGTATGCATTTCCCATAGGGTCCTATGTTAAACTAAGTCCCCCGCTGGCGGTCATCTTGTATGATGGATCGGCTACAAAGTAACAACACTTGTCAGCACCCCATAAGGAACATTCATGCTATGTTTGGTTTTATTCCATTCAGTGGTTCTCTAAAAGAAGTCATTTGTATGCATTTCCCATAGGGTCCTATGTTAAACTAAGTCCCCCGCTGGCGGCCATCTTAGATGATGGATCAGCTACAAAGTAACAACACTTGTTCAGCACCACATAAGGAACATTCATGCCATGTTTGGTTTCATTCCATTCAGTGGTTCACTAGAAGAAGTCATTTGTATGCATTTCCAATAGGGTCCTATGTTAAACTAAGTCCCTGCTGGCGGCCATCTTGGATAATGGATCGGCTACAAAGTAACAACACTTGGTCAGCACTCCATAAGGAACATTCATGCTATGTTTGGTTTAATTCCATTTAGTGGTTCTTTAGAAGAAGTTATTTGTATGCATTTCCCGTAGGGTCCTATGTTAAACTAAGTCCCCCGCTGGCGGCCATCTTGGATGATGGATCGGCTACAAAGTAACAACACTTGGTCAGCACCCCATAAGGAACATTCATGCTATGTTTGGTTTTATTCCATTCAGTGGTTCTCTAAAAGAAGTGATTTGTATGCATTTCCCATAGGGTCCTATGTTAAACTAAGTCCCCGGCTGGCGGCCATCTTGGATGATGGATCGGCAACAAAGTAACAACACTTGGTCAGCACCTCATAAGGAACATTCATGCCATGTTTGGTTTCATTCCATTCAGTGGTTCTCTAGAAGAAGTTCAAAATGTAAATTGTTAACGACGACGACGACGGACGACGACGGACGACGCCGGACGACGCCGGACGACGCCGGACGACGGACGCCAAGTGGTGAGAAAAGCTCACTTGGCCCTTCGAATTTATTTCTGTGCTTTCTACAGTACCACGAAAACGATTCCCGTTATTATTTGAATGACTTAAAACTTGTTTACATCAACAAAATGATGTTTTATGTTTTCTTATTTTGAAATACATGCCAGACGAAAATTGTTTCCATTTAAGTAATGGAGAATACATTTCATCCTACTGAAAAAAAAGAAAGATCAGAATAAAAGTGTTTCATCTTCGGATATTTCCAATATTGATTTTGATGGACGGTATTCTTAGATAGTGCGTCCTGAAGGATGGAAGAAGCTTCCTCGATGATTAGAAAACAAATTCATTTAATTTATCTTTCTTAGGGAATCACAAGATATTTTTCCAATATATTTTCTTTACAACTTGTCAAACATTACAAATGGAACATATTTTTTATATTATGTATATTTTTAAAAATTCAACCACATGGACCCCCCTATTAATTGAAGCGGCCCTCCGGAATTTGTCACACAGATGTGAAGAAATAATAAAGAACAAATTCGTCGCATAATAAGATGTTTGTCCCCTATGAAAATTTAGCCGAAATATAGCATTTATTAAGATATAATTACTTTAATTAGCCTTTTCATTTTTTTTTATTCAAGCGTCACTGATGAGTCTTTCATAGACCAAATGCGCGTCTGGTGTACAACATATCAATCCAGGTTTCTTTAATTGTGTGCTTTTTCACATTTCTTGATCGGTGTGGGAAAAATATTTCTCCTTTCTAGTTAAATATCGGTTCTCGGCAAATGATTCGTCGAAATTTAGTAATGACGTCAAATTTTTTTTGTTTCTTCTGAGTTTTGGCGACGTCATGAAAAAAAGGCGACCATGCCTGATGACGTCACATATAAAGAACACATCTTTCTGCAAATCTTTTAAAAAGAAGGATAAAATCATTAGAGAATTAGGTTCCACCACTATAACTCGTGTATTACTAAAATATTTCTCCACACTCAACAGTTTAGTTTTGATTATTTAAAAAGCTCGATAAGCCTCGCGCTTTAAATACTAAAATTTAACTGTCTCGAGCGTAACACACTTGTTGCAGTGATGAAATCTATATATCTATGATGAATATATTTAGATAAATCACTTTTATGACGTCACTTCGATGGCTCTACACTTATATGTGAAGCCACTTTAAGCTAAGGATATCGCAATCGAATGTGTCATAAAAAAAAATAAGATTAAATTTTCAATCTGATATAGATTTTTATTTATAATTCTAAAATGCAAGAAATCATATCTACTGGACGTTAAGTAAGAAAAGATCAATCAATTTATACTATATTAAGGTGAATTAATTCACACCCAATAGTTTAACAATATGATTATATAAACTTCTGTAGCAGTAAATCCAATACAAAAATAATAGTCAGTTTTTTTCCTGCGGGAGTTGCCACGTCGCATCATTTCAACTTTCCATCAGATGAGTTGTGTATTGAGAGTGCCGCACTTTTTACACATAACATATTGCTAGCAAGCAATAACTTTTTCAAAGATTCGTAGGTAGCATGTTGCGAGATGTAATAGATTTTTCCCTTTGATACTTCCTTTTTCCTATAACAATACCCCTCCCCTTTTTCCCCTTATTTCACATTTCAGTCACCTCAGTCTGCAGACTCTAGTACTTAAAAATAATGGGTTTGAAATTGAACGTTTCAGCGACCACCAGGCGATCACATAATCTAGCTTGATTATAAATAGCATCTTGTTTTAATGCTTTCCTCTTATAATACATTTTTGACTATGTTCTTGATGCCAAACACTTTGGAAAAATTCTTGCTGGCTAAAATATTTATCATCAAATACAGTGCATAATGAAATATCGATTGGATAAAACATAAATGTTTCCTATAAAACATTACGAGCTTTGAACAATGGGCTGGTTGAGTTTAACCTCGTAACCTGTTTGTGAGTCTGTCGCAAGGAAACCTCGTAACCTGTTGGTGTGTCTGTCGCAAGTGAGGGAGCTCGTTATTTGCTTTTTCTGCCATATCTTCGTTTTTGTTTTTGTTTTAAAGAATCTGGCGTAGATAGCAGATATTTGATAGTGTTTGTTATATTTTTTTTTATTTACAGCTTTCTGTCGACTTTTTTACGATTTTGAACTTGAAATATTGTATAAAAACCCGTCTACTATTGTATGTTGACACTCATGCTTTTAATATTTGTCGTCTCATTCACATATACGTATCATCTTTTTCTATTCATACAGTACAACTGTACTTACATGGTAGGCAATCTGAACAAAATGGTCTGGTATTTGTTTTAGCTTGGTAATGTGGTTTGCATTGCCATTTAATGAAATTGTATTATCTTTTCGAAGAATTGTTCAGTCATCTATAATTAATCTAAGCTAGGACAGAGTATTAGATTATAGCTGCGTTGTTAAGGAGAAGCTGCATTCATTAGGGATAGATAAAGCCCAGGTATTGACCGATGTAGTATGAAATATCAGATGCTATCCATCTACCTACCAGACGATACCCATAGTTATACAAAAACATAAGTTTTTATTTGCTGGAATGAACTTTGAAAGCTGTTTTGATATTAATTACATCAAAAATTAATCGACATTAATGAGAGATTATATTGGATATTTGATTAATTTCCTTATGTTTGTTATTTTAGACAACAACCAATTAATTGCAAAACGGCAAATAAACTTCAAAAAGGTGTATGGCATCTCCCGTTAAATAAAAACCTTCATGTAATCTTACAGTACAATCAAACTGCTCAAAAACAAAAAGTGGACCACTAAGTACAAGTAAATGAGAATTTTCAAACGACAATGATAAGTATGAAGATATGTTATTGCACAAAATCAAAATTACCAAACCAAAATATCAGATCATGAGCTGTAATGGCCTTACCATTAAGTTTAACCGACGATAGGGCTTAAGCAACAAGACTACCAGGTGCTGATAATTTATTCTCAAACCAATCTAACAAATGGTAAAAAAGCTGAAAATACAAATAAAATACAATAAAACAATGTGTTCAATTAATGTTATTCAAACGAAATGTCAAAAATAATAGATAGCACAGTCCGTTGAATGGGAGAAAATATTGTACTTCAAGAACGGTTAAGGTTCATGTGGACCCTATGGCTAAAATGGCTGTATTTTCAACTCAAAATTTACTCTGAGTACAGAAAAACCTGCGCATCTATAAAAAATTTAAAGCATAGCATGCCCTAGATAAATAAATTTCAAACATGTTTTATGTTTTAGAAAAATAAAAACTTACCAGAATTTTGCCGTGCACTTTTTTTCATTCCTCCAGAAGGTGCCAAAATAAACTAAGTTGGGAAACAGGTAATAATTGAAGTGAGCTGTATTCAATGACATGGACAATAGATGGACAATATAGACCTGATAATAATTGGTTATTTAAACTGTGTACCTGAGTGACCATATCAAGGTAAACTCAACTGTTTGTTAATTTTATCATCTTCTGCAGGGACGAAAAAAAGTGTACGGCAAAATCCAGTTAAGTAATGAATTTTCTAAATCATACAATGCATTTGAATTCTATTTATCTAGGGCATGCTATGCCTTAAAACTTTTTCAGGTGCATATGTTTGCCTGTGCTCAGAGTAAATTTAGAGGTAAAAATACGTCCATTTTAGCCATAGGGTCCACATGAACCTTACATTTCAAGTATTTCACGGTGAAAAGGTTCAAATATGTAGAGAGCAATTTGAAGGGTTCAAATACAATGTTGTAGAATTAACTCACTCTGTTGTTAGCCAGGAATTGTGTCCAAAACGACGTCTCAACGAAATGTTTCTCGTGATCGTAATGACCCTGCAATTTTCCTGTAACGAATACGTATGAGAGAGGGAAAGGTAGCGACGGTACGATGTTTTAACGTTAAAGATGAATAATCCTCCTACACTGGAACACGTAAATAGATTAAGAATATAATCAAACGAACTATATTAATAACGAAACGGCGTAACAGAATATGAGCGATTCAAACAAGTCACAGGTGCTTAATTGGAATAATTTCGAAAGATAGGAACACACCAAGAAATAAAAACAAATCGGATTTCAATAATGTTCCATCATTCCTTAAAACAAAACTCATGGAGGAAAGAAATATTGTAGATATCCCTTCGGAAGAGCTAGACAGATATTTAAATTTTTATTTTAAGTGTAACAAAAGAGAGAGGGAGTGAAACAAATGGGCAAAATTCATTTTTTTTTTACATATATAAGGCCGTTAGTTTTCTCCTTTGAATTGTTTTACATTGTCTTATCAGGGCCTTTTATAGCTGACTATGCGGTATGGGCTTTGCTCATTGTTGTAGGCCGTATGGTGACCTATAGTTGTTAATGTCTGTGTCATTTTGTTCTCTTGTGGATAGTTGTCTCATTGGCATTCATACCACATCTTCTTTTTTATAACTTCCCACTTAAAAACATACAATGACATTATTGTGATAATTCCTTCAATAGCAACACAATAAAGATGACTTTGACTTGTTAGAATCAAGATATAGTGATAACTATAACAAATCTTAATGTACCCTTACAATTAAATTAAATGGCTCAGAAGCACATGATGATAGCTAATCACAAGTATTGGAGCAAACTTTAACATGCTGGTAATAATGAATCAAAATAAAAGCTACAAAACCAAAATATCAGATCATGAGCGATCCAAAGAATTCACAGATGATGAATAAGAATTATTCCATAAGGAGCAACAAACTAAAAGCAAACAGAGAAACAAAAATTATATCTGATTTTAATAATGTTCAGTCAAACGTGAAAACAAAAGAAAAATTGAAGTTATCTCTCCTGAAGAGTAAAACAGATTGTTTAGTTTTGTTCGTTAGGGCAAAAGGAAACAAAGACTGAAATGGAACAATTGAATATGAACCGTCCTCACTTTAAACAATACATTACAGTATAGGTCAGTACCAAAAGGAAAAACATAACTAATTTTATCTAGCAGGTTTGTACGACATTCACTAATTTTTCGGGTCAAGATATATATACAAACACATACAGGAAAGGTTCACCTGAACATGCTGAACGCTCTTTCTTAACTTAAAACATCAATTACATGTTAATCCATGTGATGGGGATAATATTAATACATATCACCACTTACAAAATGTACCTACGATCCGCTTCTTGAAAATGACAGGTGCAAGATGCACTTTTACATAGAGAAGAGATATTTTAACAATCTGTGTACTTCTGATATGAGCTTTTTATTTACGAGTTACGACTAGTTGCACAGGTTTTCTATTTTCATTCTTGATAACAAACTTCTTTCAATGCGTTTTTTTTTAAATTATTTTATGAAGCTCATGCACGGAAATGATTAGCAAGTATAAATGGTTCGAAGGATTTTATGATTAATGGATTATACATGTTTTAAACCATTTATTGCTAGAAACTAAGATGACTGTGGATTATCCATCTTGTCACCTCTTACTATATCATGCCATTCAAAGTTTTAACACGTTGCATAAAGTTGGTCATTTGTATAAGAGTATATAGTTAACTTTGTAACTAATTCAGTCATGACCTTAAAAGTACATCTTCATTACTGGAAATATCAAATTATGTAAGAGTGTTGTCTATCACCATAATTGTTATATCTCTGCAAAAAAGTCTCTCTAGAGTAATGAACTACAATGAATAATGTCAGTGGTCAATTCATGATAGGAAAATTATATTACCTTCGCCATGTTTTCCAACTTTGATGTCATGAATTGTATGAAATATATATACGTTTTCTATTTAATTGGTCCTTTATGTTTGTAAGCCATTGCCAATGTATTTATTAATGAAGTTATGTTGAATGCAATGAATAATGTCAGTGGTCAATTCATGATAGGAAAATGAAATTACTTTGATATCACTAATTGTATGAATAATATATGTTTTTTTTTCCGTTTGAGTGTTCCTGTATATTAGTAAGCCATTGCCCCATTTGAACCTAAATTGCTTTTTTTCAATGACATACTTTTGTTAATGGTGTCTGGAATTAATTTTCATGTTTTTTTTTATTGTAAATATGGCATATAATGTATTTTTCATGTTTCTTATTGATTTAAAACATAAAATAAAACTCTATTTTCTTATATATTTTTTTATAAGTATCATACAACGCGATAAAAGTGGCACCCGTCGATACTTATTCCATTTCTAAGTAGCAACATTCCAGCAGCACCTGCATACGGGGTATATATCTCCCAATTGATACGATATTCCCGTGCTTGCATTTCCTATCATGATTTTCTTGATAGAGGTTTGCTGCTCACAAGGAAGCTATTAAACCATGAGTTCCAAATAGTGAAGTTGAAATCATCCCTTCGTAAATTTTACGGACGCCATCACGAGTTGGTTGACCGTTATGGAATAACCGTTTCACAAATGATATCGGATATGTTCCTTACGTCGTAACTACAATCCCCTTCCCTTTCATGAATATGACCTACCGAATTAGACTATTTACCGGATTTGTAATCACATAAGCAACACGACGGGTGCCACATGTGGAGCAGGATCTGCTTACCCTTCCGGAGCACCTGCGATCACCCCTAGTTTTTGGTGGGGTTCGTGTTGTTTATTCTTTAGTTTTCTATGTTGTGTCGTGTGTACTATTGTTTTTCTGTTTGTCTTTTTCATTTTTAGCCATGGAGTTGTCAGTTTGTTTTAGATTTATGAGTTTGACTGTCCCTTTGGTATCTTTCGTCCCTCTTTTATAACATTGAATAAGGAGGACATATCTTGAATTTATTCATTGGCTCAAACTTTTTCAACACCAACTATTACAAATAAGAGGATGCATATGGTCATTATTGATAATTTAATTTATTAGTCAGTACAACTGTTTTTCCGTTTTTGAAAAAATTGAGAATTGAAATGGGGAATGTGTCAAAGAGACAACAACCCGACCAAAGAGCAGAAAACAGCCGACGGCCATCAATTGGTCTTCAACATAGCGGGAAAATCCCGGAACCAAAGGCGGGGTTCAGCTGGCCCCTTAACAAAAAAGTACTAGTTAAATGAAAATTGACGTCATACTAAACTCCAAAACATATAAATGAACTAAAATTTAAAAAACATACAAGACTAATAAAGGCCAGAGGTTCCTGAATTGGGATTGGCGCAAACATACGGCGGAGTTAAACATGTTTTGTGAGTTTTGATTCTGTACTTTTACCTTTAAATACACTCACCGGGTGTACTTTTCCCAAAAGTTTAAAAGATTCAAGTACTTTATAATATGTTAATATTGTGATCGCTCGTATATAAAAATAAGAAGTTGTGGGAATAACCTTAGAGACCGAGAATGTAAAGACTATACCCTGTAACCAGCCAACTATTGTACAAATAATAGGTACACAAATAAATGTTTGCTATATTTTTACTTGTACAAATACAGTCTCCTGTTACTCACCTCCAATATCGAATCAAAAAATAATGTGAATATATATTTTTGTGAAACAGCTCATTTTGGGGTCCTCTTCTCGGTCCGCTATGTCGATTTCTTTGAAAAAAACTATTTACATTTACAAAAAATAAAAAGTAACGTTTGTAACTTGCCGTATACAATCACAATAAGTTTTATGTACATTATCGGAAATATAAAATGTATATGTACTCGCTAGAAAACAAGGGGACAGCTTTTCACCGTAATTCTAAAGCATCATACAAACAAGTTGTATATTTTCCGACAATGTAAATGTTTTGCAAATTAGGATTCAACTACAGTTTTCAACAATGAGTAGTAAAACCCATAACGTAAACATGTTGTAGTATGCTGTAGTAGTCCCTGACATGGCATGCTGTAATTTAATTCAAAAGACGAAACAAACGTCCGAATTATAAAAAAAACAACAACAAAAAAAACCAGGATAAAGCAGAGAGTTCCAAACGTTGATTTAAAAAGAAATTTGTTTTGACACGCTATTTTAAGCTACATGACTGTTGCTTCCTTTGAATACTAGGTGTCGTAAACAGTTATATCGATTAGTATGTCTCTCTAGATACTGTATTGTCTATTTCTCTCTCCATTTATATTTCAATTAACCTGTTTGCTCTATACTGTATTTCTCGACAACAAAAAAATGCAAGAAAAAAATGTTAATGTTTATTTATTATGATAGATTTACAAATTAAACCAGACATGTATTTGATTTGAAACCTAGTTACTGAAGATTGAAAGCATGAATCCTCATTATTGTGAATATCAAATTATGTAAGAGTGTTGTCTGTCACCCTAATGGTTGTCTCTGTGTAGCATTGTCTCTCCAGAGTGCTATGATTCGCAATGACTGATGTTACTGAAAGAACTTTATGATGACAAAATATGTAATTATTCGGAGAGTATTTTCAGGATAAGAAAACATATCAAGTTCCTACTGTATTTGATATTTCTGTAAACGAAATGTTTTAATATAGATTCTTCCGTTGGGAGTGCGTAATGTTTATTTTTATAAAAAATTGATAAAGATTAATTTTACAACAGCTAGTTATAGTACCTAAGTTTATATCTAAAACTATGCTTAAATTTAAAACTAACTATTGAAGGATTGATAATCTTATGAGTCTCCTACGTGTTCAGCTTTTTTTTTTAAAGTAACCCATTGAAAGCAGAGAAATAACTAGTTTACTATTGAAATCGACAATTCATAAGTTTTAAGGTCACTATATCTTTGTGGTTAATCGGTACGCTGTGGTTAATTGGTACGTTGTGGTTATTCGGTACGCTGTGATTAATCGGTACGCTGTGGTAAAACGGTTGGCTGTGGTTAATCGGTACGCTGTAGTTAATCGGTACGCAGTGGTTAATCGGTACACTGTGTTAAATCGGTACTCTGTGGTTAATCGGTACGCTGTGGTTAATCGGGACGCTGTGGATAATCGGTACGCTGTGGCGATGTCTCAACTCACTTTGGAGATGTTTTCGACGTCTTCGATTTTCAGGTTTCAGTACAGTCATCTGATCTATAAATGAAGCGATTTGATCATATTCCCGAGTGTCTGACAAATTTACTGGATAATTCAAATAACGAGTGATGCATGCACAACATGAGATGCTTACCCTGTCGACGCCCTCGGTCTCACACCTTTTGAAGTCCATGCGACGCCCTCGGTCTCATTCCTTTTGGAGTCTATGCGACGTCCTCGGTCTCACTCCTTTCGGAGTGCATGCGACGACCTCGGTCTAACTCCTTTTGGAGTTCAAGCGATACCCTAAGTTAATTTTGTTACCTTGACTTGTCTCAATTGTTTGTTATCGATTGACGAGATTTGACCATCGGTAAATTACTGTCGTCTCAATATACGTATGTCTACACGCCGTATAAAATTTTAGTCTCATTCACTGGAAACTACAAATTAGAGCTCTATGAAGTATTTATTCCATCTGCATGAGATCATATTATACTGTGCGTTTTTCATCCATTACTCAGCTAATACTTATATTTTTATACACAATGTCCTTGTATTACATTTTTATGAACTTTTCGTAGAAACTACAAAACACAAAGCTTCTTAAATTTTGAATCAACTTTTAGAAAATCCTGCTATACTGAGTGATGTTAATGTATATTTCCTGATTATCGAAAACTTATAGTGGTTTATCATTAATGACCGATGACTCTCAGTTCAACATGCTAAACCCCCACGTTTGGAAAGTGCTTCAATGGTGCTTCAATCAATATTTAGAAGATCCTGCTATACTGAGTAATGTTAATGTATATTTCCTGTTTACCGAATACTTATAGTAATTTATCATTAATGCCCGATGACTCTCAGTTCAACATGCTAAACCCCACGTTTGAAAAGTGCTTCAATGGCGATTCAATCAACCTTTAGAATATCCTGCTATACTGAGTGATGTTAATGTATATTTCCTGTTTACCGAATACTTATAGTAATTTATCATTAATGACCGATGACTCTCAGTTCAACATGCCAAAACCCCCACGTTTGGAAACTGCTTCAATGGCGCTTTTATAAGAATATATACTAACAACATCACGTTAGCACGACTTTAATTTGCCATAACAGGGCGCGTACCACGCCCTCTGGATTTAAAAATAAACTTGCAATATCGATCTCTCTTAAGGACCTTTTGTTGGGTTGTTACAAGTAAACATTTCAATCCCTTTCCATGATATCGTCATTATCCAGTGACAGTCCAAACTTTCGCATTCATGGCGGTTGACATTCCTTGCAGAACCTTTCTGTTATAATAATTGTAAATTAAAAAACAAAACACGATTTAAGGCCTCAACATAAATCGATTCGAAAATTTCTAAAACGGTACAAATAAATGGTTAATTTATATTTCTATTTAAAATGTTTTAGTTTTAGTTAAAAATGTTTGCTTTCTATTGTCAATAGAACCATGAAACGACACTAAATTCAGAAAAAATAGACGAATTTGCCGCTTTTTTATTACAATTTGAAACTCGGGGGCATTTTCTATATACAAGGGGATATGACGTGCGGCTGGAATAGGTAAAATTTTTGGCCTGATTGAACATATGTGAATACGTGGGAATTTTTTTTAAAATATATATGATAAGTTAGATAAAGTTTCCAGTGCATATTATATGAAAATCCTTGTATTGTGTTCACAGCCGAATGTCAAAAAGGAAACATAACATAATAGAAAACCGAAGTAGTGACAGCGGATTATCATTATTTGAAGACTATGCGTATTTAGACAAATCAGAAGAAAACCTTTTTAGAACTTTTAGAGTAGGAATACTACTAAAAATGAGAAGGGCAATTAGCAGAAGAAATGTTAAATACGAAAAAGCTGTTTCTTTTTTCTGAAAGTTTTTTTTCTCTGTGCTTCCTATAATACCACGAGAAAGATTCCCGTTATTATACGAATGACTTAAAACTTGTTGACATCAACGAAATGATATTTATGTTTTCTGTGTTTGAAATATACGCAAGACGAAAATTGTTTCCATTTAAGTAATGGAAAATACATTTCATCCTACTAAAAAAAGAAAGGATCAGAATAAAAGTTTTCAACTTCGGATATTTCCAATATAGATTTTGATTGACGGTATTCTTAGAAAGTGCGTCCTGAAGGATTGGAGAAGCTTCATCGAGGATAAGAAAACAAATACATTTAATCTATCTTTCTTAGGAAATCACAAGACAATTTAAGATATTTTTCCAATAGATTTTCTTTACAATTTGTCAAAACATTACAAATGGAACATACTTTTTATATTATGTATATATTTTAAAATTCAACCACATAGATGGTTTTAAAAGTTGCAATATTGATATTGAAATGAGATTGCTCATAGAATTTTGTAAGATAGATATTATTTTTGGTATGTTTAATGTTTATAAAATACATTTCACTGAAAACTTTATTTATTGTTTGTGTTCTAAAATAATAAATGATAATAATTTTAGCATTAGTTTTCAAGTTCAAGTGTACTATGTTTTTTTTTATAATTTATGTTTCTTCAAATCTTTTGAAAAGAAGGATAAAAATCATTAGAGAAACAGGTTCCACCACTATAACTAGTGTTTTACTGAAATATTTATCCACACTCAACAGTTAAATGTTGATTATTTAAAAAGCTCGACAAGCCTCGCGCTTTAAACACTATAATTTAACTGTCTGGAGTGGAAAAATATCGTAACACACTTGTTGCAGTGATGAAATCTTTATATCTATGATGACTTTATTTAGATAAATCACTTTTATCACGTCACTTTGATGACATTACTCTTATACGTGAAGTCACTTCAAGGATATCGCAATTGAATGTGTCATAAAAAATAAGCTTAAATTTTCAATTTTATATAGATTTTCATTTATAATTCTAAAATGCAAGAAATCGTTTCTACTGAACGTAAAGTAAGAAAAGATCGATCAATATATATTATATTAAGGTGAATTAATTCACGCCCAATAGTTTACCAATATGATTACAATAACTTCTGTAGCAGTAAATCTTATATAAGAATAATAGTCTGTTTTTTTCCGCGGGAGTTGCTACTTAGTATAAATTCAATTTTCCATCAGCATGATCGGATGACTTATGTATTGAGAGTGCCGCACTTTATACACATAACATATTGCTATCAAGCAAATAACTATTTCAGAGATTCGTAGGCACCATGTTGCGAGGTATAATCGATTATTCCCTTTGATACTTCCCTGTTCCTATAACAATACCCCCTCCCCACTTTTTCCCTTTATTTCACATTTCAGGCACCTCAGTCTGCAGATCCTAGTACTTAAAAATAATGTGTTTGAAATTGAACGTTTCAGCAACCACCAAGTGTTCACATAATCTAGCTCGATTACAAATAGCAACTTGTATTAATGCTTTCCTCGAGTAAACTGTGCAAGAGTTTTTTTGACTACGTTCGTGATACCGACAACTTTGGACAAATTCTTGCTGGCTGAATTATTTATCATCAAATACTGTGCATAATGAAATATCGATCGGATAAAACATATATATTTCCTAGAAAACATTACGAGCTTTGAATAATGGGTTGGTTGAGTTAAACCTCGTAACCTGTTTGTGTGTCTGTCGCAAGTGAGGGAGCTCTTCACATGCTTTTTCTGCCATATCTTCGTTTTTGTTTTAAAGAATCTGGCGTAGATAGCAGATATTTGATAGTGTTTGTTATATTTTACTTATTTACAGCTTTCTGTCGACTTTTTTTACAGTTTAGAACTTGAAATATTGTAAGAAACCTGTCTACTATTGTACGTTGACCCTCATGCTTTTGGTATTTGTCGTCTCATTCACATATACTTATCATCCTTTTTATTTATACAGTACAACTGTACTTACATGGTAGGCAATCTGAACAAAATGGACTGGTATTGGTTTACCTTGGTACAGTGCCATTTAATGAATGTATTATCTTTTCGAAAAATTGTTTAGTCATCTATAATTAATCTAAGTTAGGACAGAGTATTAGATTAAAGCTGCGTTGTTAACGAGAAGCTGTACTAATTAGTTATAAATAAAGCTCAGGTATTGACCGAATTAGTATGAAATATCAGATGCTATCCATCTACATACCGGACGATACCCATAGAAATACAATAAAATAAGTTTATATTTGCTGGAATGAACTTAGAGAAATAAAAGACATTTTGATATTAATTACATGAAACCTTTAATCGACAATAATGAGAGATTATAGTGGATATTTGATTAATTACCTTATGTTTGTTATTTTAGACAACAACCAATTAATTGCAAAACGGCAAATACACAGTAAAAAGGTTATATTAGTTAATATTGCAGAGAAGAATCGTTAAAACTATTGGAATTATGAAAATTTACGTAAAGCATCAACAGAACAAGATTATAAAAATAAAAGAAAAGAACAGAGTTCTGATGTCCTCCGCGTTGCACACATTTTATCTATCCAAGGTATACGTACAAGGGCAATAACTAAAAAAAGCCCTTTTATTTGTTCTTTAAAACTTATTATTAATATCTTACAGAAATGAAGAATTAAGAGAAAATGCAATGTGATTTCCATTATAAATAATATTTCCAAGGGGCATAACTCTTTGACAATATTTTATCAGCAATTATTTTGGAAAGTGCCAAAGACATTGCTGGTATAAGCCTACGATATAAGTTTCATAAAATTCTGGCAATAATTGTACACATGGGAACGCTGACAATGTAATTTTCCATATAATTCATATTTCCAAGGGGTCGAAAAAAGTCGATCGGCCACCATTATAAAACCTGTCCGAGATATTGCTGATATTAACCTTAGGTATAAGTTTTATAAATTGTACCCGTGGGAGCGCTAACGAGCCCATTTTCCATAAATTGATATTTCCAAAGGACATAACTCTTTAAAAAAAGTCGATCGACCACCATTATAGGAGATATTGCTGATATTGACCTATAGTATAAGTTTTATATAAAAATCTTGCAAGAATTGCACCCGCGATATAAGTTTTATAAAAATCTGGCAAGAAATGTACCAGTGAGAGCGCTAACGAGACCATTTTCCATCAATTCAATATATTCAAGGGGCATAACTCTTTCAAAAAAGATAATCGGCCGCCATTATAGAACTTGACCGAGTTTTTGCTGATATTAACTTAAAGTATAAGTTTTATGAAAATCTGGCAAGAATTGTACTAGTGAGACCTCTAACAAAATCGGACGGACGGACGCATGGACGGACGGACGGACCGACGGACTCCCGGTATTTCTATGTCCCCCACAAAAGCGTGCGAGGGGGACGATAACATTACAAAATTAATTAAAAACATTTATTTCTATAACTGTATGGGTTCTCACTTCCCTCAGTTTCGATGGCTGTTCCTCAAATTTGTCAACGACCTTCAAATATCATATGATGGAAAAAAGTTATGATTATAATTTATATTTTTTTAACGATGTCTGTGTAACCGAATTTTCAAAATCAATTTGTTTTTCAAACTACCACCTAATAAGATAACGACAACATTAACTTACACATTTTAGTAAAATCAACTTTAATGTAACGTTACCATTTTTTTTTTAAATAAAGTTCTTATACATCTACCAAACTTTTCTTGCAAGAAAGCGTGACGTGTTTCGATACTTATACATCGTTGGCTTTCAAATGTTTTATCTTGATCTTAATTCTATGAAATCAAATCCAGAAAAGCGCTTCGGAAGCACTGAATTTTTCAGGTGATATTTTTATTTTACCAACATTTTACATATTTCTATTTTCAAAATCATTTTGAAGAATATATTTGTCAAATTATCTTTAAAATCTTATTTATACTTAATAATATTTATAAAACCTTAAAAAAATATGAGAGGCTGTAATTATACTAAATACATTTTACAATTCAACGGACTTTTAAAAACGACCATGACATAGAAATAATTATAGGTAAGTAGGTTAATGGGTTTTGCACAATTGTTTTCGTGGAAATGAACAAAAGAAAGAAAAAACCAAACACTGGATTGATAGTTTTTGTTCATAGGTTAAAAGTAATTTATAAATTTGTAATTTTTCTAAAATTGATATTTTTTTCATTAAAAAAAAATCAAAACAATATTCATGTTAAGCAAAAGTAAAAGATGAACCCAGACATTCTTGAGCATTCTTTTTAAATATAATTTGGTAATGTTGTCCTTTCTTACCACGTTCAACGGGGTTATACATGGTTATGACAATATATATATACTATTTTTTTGTTTTAATTGTTTTTTAATACCTTGATTTCAAATTCAATTGCTTTAATTTCCCGGGGACCTTGGTGGCTGAATGGTAGTTCAGCTAAAGCGACCACCAGCCTGTCAACACTGAGGATTTGACTTCGAACTCCGCTTGTGGCAGCACGGTATGTCGGCTCCTATCTGAATTAATTAAGAATGTCAGTGTTTCAGGCAGAAGTCGATGGTTCTCTCCGGCTTCCTCCTGGCCGCCGTGACATAACCAAGCGTGTCAAAATTGGCGTTAAAACAGTTAATCAATCAACCAATCATTAATTTCTAGTAATGAAATTCAAGTTGAAACATACCTCTAAATAATAATTTGATTGTTAATCCCATTCGGTTACTAATGCCTACGTGACGTAAACCCCATATCTTTTATTTTAAATTGAATATGCTTTGTTTATACACTCGCGTGACTTTTCAAAAACTTGTAATTACGTCCACCAAATTCAACATGTACTTGTAAAAATTGTCAGTGTACTTAACGTGGAAGCCTTAGACATGGCTTCTTTGCTATATTGACAGAACCGATGTCTTTCTATATAAACAGAGATTTTAATTCAGTTCATTATTTGGAATAATGTTGCAGGGTTTCATTTTACACTATAATGAACAACTTTAAATTTACATCTTCGTTTATATTATGTAATTTCTATGTTATGCGATAGTGCCCTGCTAATCGTGCATTTGTACGTTTTATTCTTTAATTTAATTGTTGGCGTGTATTGGACATGATTTTTGACAACACATTAATTAATTCCTTTGATACTTGTGATGTCTGGATAAAACTGCATCAAAGTTACAGTTATAACCAAAGGCAGATTAGGAAGCACGTGACTGCTTTGTTAAAGAATTCTTTAAAAGTACATGTACTGTCTAAGGTGGATTTCATTATCATTGGTTTGTTAATAGTCAGTAACAAATACTTCATGCATTTTGAGGACGGAAAGTAGCCTATGAAACGTGGTCATGAAGTGTAGGGAAACGAAGTTGATAAAAAAAATGCGTACATTGAATGCGTCCGAAGAGCTTTTCTGGATTTACCTTCATCAGGAATGCTCAAAGCCGAATATTTGAAAGCCAATGATGTATAAAACCGAAACCGTTGAAGAGCTATATGACCAAAAATAAACTTAAATAATAGCCAAATCCTTCAAAGGCCAACTTTGCCCGAGGGAGTTGAAACCTTAGTTTCTTAATAATGTCAAAAACGGGCAAATTTAAAAAGGTTTGTTATTAATCATATCTATACCGAAGTACTGCTAAGTTAGACTGCTATTGGAAAAGCCCGAAGGTAAATTAGTTTGACAAAGTTAGAGAAGGCTAAGATAATACATACAATTATTATTACATGAGAACTTTGACCACTTTTGAGCAGAATAGAGATCCAGATTTACCCCGATTATTTTTCAGGTTCGATTTGTTTATAGTTTTCTGTGATATGTTTTGTACGATTGTGTCGTCAACATTCTTTAGTGTCTTGTTTAATGTTTTGCCAATATTGTGATTACAATCTTTGGGTTTCTTTGTAATGCTTTGTCATGTTTTCAACGTAATATCTTTGACTAATTATTACTTACGAGATAACTGTATTGTATTTTAAGCTCCGACGGCATCAATTGGTGATTTAATGGTCGCAAATTAAGTTTACTGGCGACGCGTTAGCGGAGATAGTAAACGGGTATTTGCGACCATCAAATCACCAATTGATGTCGTCGCAGCTTAAAATACAATATTGTTATCTCCATTCTAATAAAACTGACAGAAAACAACGTTAAAACATGTATTTAACATCTGTCATATATCGTCTGCGCTTGCACGTACGTTCCATGGCATCAATTGTCAATTGTCAATTGATGCCATGAAAATTAGTGACGTTATCCAATCAAAATGAACGTTACAAACGTTGTTGCATTCGAATGTCTGTTTTATTTTGACTCATGAGTAAAAGTTGCTCGTTTGTATATGTATATTCTGTTTCACGCACTTAATATTTCTATGGATATTGTTATTGACGCAATATATTTTAAGCTTAAACAATTTGAATTTAACAAAAATACAAAACAAAATTGACTGTTACAACAGTGGTAATTCTTCATACACATTGAAGACGGAAACAATAAATGAAATAGGAAAGGTCAGTAAAGTGGTTCGACCAGAATGAAAGACAAGAAATTAGAATGACACTTGACATATATACTAAAAGTAAGGAAATTAACAGGCCTCATACGGACTTCTGAAAAAGTTGGTGAAAAATTTCTTTAACGTGCACTCAGTTTTTACTATCTAGGCATCTTTTTGGCAAAATTTAGCCGGCCGTTTCAAATATATCCTTATTTTGCAGTGGTAGTCGAAAATTGAAGTAAAAAATCAGTAGATCAACTTTGAAAAACTTATCTTATGGACAAATTACATTTGAATGAAATACTTGCCATAAGACGTTAAGCAAACAACACCCAATTTATTTGCATATGTTATGTAGAATGATATATACTAAAGGTTACTCAAAGTTTCAGATTACTAATAGTTTGTGCTAGTCAGTTTTAGAAAAGATAATTTATATTCTAACTATTTGGTGAGTTCAATTTGCATGCTGTTCTATGTAGCACCTGTATGACCAAAAAATGTTCATGTATTCTTTCAAATATTGAGGTAATGAAAGTACATATATATTTTATAGAAACTTGCATAGCAACAGGCCACTTATGAACCCCTCAACAAGTTGTTACAAGAGTTCTTAGTTTGCAAACAGAGTGGTACTCACTCTACACGAGGCATCGGATTTAAATTCCCCATTCATTTCCCGCACAGCCAAACGGAGGCTCCACTTTGACAATGTTTTTTTTTAGCAGATCGGAATTATACCTTATTCTGAATGGTAAATTTTTTTGTACTAAGTGAAAAAAAATACCTTGTCCAAAACACGATGAAAATGAATAGTTTGTTCTAAAAGATGCAGGATTTTACGAGAAAAGGGAGAATACAATTTTATTAATTAAATAATCCGTACTATCAACAGGTGTAAGATAAATTTACCATCAGCATAGACCCCCCTTCCACTGAGAACCAAATGGTCCACTAAGGCTATCTTAATAAAATTTTATTTTTCTGTGCAATTTTTTAGCCTTTGTAATAAACATAGGTAAACCATGTAAACAACGTTATTCCTAATATTATGATTATAATCATTTTTATTCAATATATGTAACCAGTAAATATTCATAATACAATCCAGGTTCTTAAGAACGTTTATGTACGCTTAACCCACGCAAGGGCCACATTGAATATCGACTACATGTGGTCGAAGACTACATTGAGTATCGACTGCATTAGGTCAAAGAATTCATTGAGTATCGACTGCATGTGGTCAAAGGCTACATTGAGTATCGACTGCATTTGGTAAAAGGCTACATTGAGTATCAACTTCATTTGGTGAAGGGCTACACTGAGTATCGACTGCATGTGGTCAAAACCTGATGTAAACATTAATTTTTGTCAATGGGAACGTGATAGAGTTTAGTTTAAGTGTTGAATAACAACGAGTTTAGCTCAATGAGAACACGGCCTATGTTGAATGTTTATGATTTTTTTTAGTAAAAAATGTTCACAATAAAATTGAAAATAGAATATTTTGTAGTGAATGGAGTTGTTTCTTGTAACCATGGCCAAGGTCATGTGGACGTTCTAATTAACTTTACCAATAATAAAAATAGTTTAAACGTTCTTTGCTCTTTGGTCGGGTTGTTGTCTCTTTGACATATTCCCCATTACAATTTTCAATTTTATTTGTAATTAAATGTTCAACTCCAAATTCAATCATGAAGCATCTTTTTAAGTAACACATTACTTTAAGATATTATATTATTTATTTATGACTGTCTGTAGCTATTTTGATATCAAATTCAATCGTTCGTTGTCATTGGTTCTCATTTTCGCAATTCTCTTGTTTTAAGTTATTTTCATTCCAATATTGCTCTAGACTTTTATTCAGTATTTTTCTATAAAGCATCTTCCAGATGTGACAACTGAATACAGTTTTAAAATACATCTCTTCTTTAGTAATATGATAAATGAGCGGGTTGTCTATGATTATCGGCGAACTAATAGATTAATTATATTTTTGTAGAAGATGAAAATGTCATTTCAAACCTCGAGGTGTCAGTGAAATCGAAGAATTATGGTATAACTTTGTCTTAAAGCTTCTAACCGATATTGTTAGATAGGAATTTTTCAGTGCACTTGAATATTTGAAATGAACTCTAGATCGATAACAATGTTTTTCATTTGCAAGTATTCTCATACATTTGCAATTTGCAAAGTATTTTGATACAAAGCGTCCATCGAAAACCCTTAAAGGAGAATACTGTCCACTGATTGAAGGATTGCTCCTTGTTTAACGTCTAGTAACAAACGATTATTCATATTCAGGACGAAATTAATTAAAATAATACATCAAATTGTAGTTGGTGCAAAGTGAACCAAACGGGAGGAAATTCAAGTCAAGTATTAAGTCAGGAATATGACAGTTGTTAACCGTTCGTTTGATCTGATTGAGCATTTGATTTTGCCATTTGATTAGAGACTTTCCGTTTTGAATTTTCCTCGGTATAGTTGGAGATGATTATGGTATAGTAAGATGGTTAAATAATGATGTTTCATGATTGAATTTGGAGTTGAACATTTAATTTTATTTTGTCGTTCTGCTGCAATACTCTCAAGTTCTACATTTGATTTTGCTATACCATAATCATCTCCAACTATACCATAATCATCTCCAACTATACCATAATCATCCTTTATCATGTTTATGATGCCTGAAATATTGTAAAAAGTTTAAATGTCTATACTATACCATAATCATCTCCAACTATACCATAATCATCTCCAACTATACCATAATCATCTCCAACTATACCATAATCATCTCCAACTATACCATAATCATCTCCAACTATACCATAATCATCTCCAACTATACCATAATCATCCTTTATCATGTTTATGATGCCTGAAATATTGTAAAAAGTTTAAATGTCTATACTATACCATAATCATCTCCAACTATACCATAATCATCCTTTATCATGTTTATGATGCCTGAAATATTGTAAAAAGTTTAAATGTCTATACTATACCATAATCATCTCCAACTATACCATAATCATCTCCAACTATACCATAATCATCCTTTATCATGTTTATGATGCCTGAAATATTGTAAAAAGTTTAAATGTCTATACTATACCATAATCATCTCCAACTATACCATAATCATCTCCAACTATACCATAATCATCTCCAACTATACCATAATCATCTCCAACTATACCATAATCATCTCCAACTATACCATAATCATCTCCAACTATACCATAATCATCCTTTATCATGTTTATGATGTCTGAAATATTGTAAAAAGTTTAAATGTCTATACTATACCATAATCATCTCCAACTATACCATAATCATCCTGTATCATGTTTATGATGCCTGAAAATTTTTTAAAAGTTTAAATGTCTACATGGACAATAAAAAAAAAATTTGGTCGAAAAAGGACGTCAGGATGTAAAGACAGGGTAATCATGACACTATACACAAAAGTAATGGTTTAACAGTCAACTGATACTAGGAGAAGCATAAGCTGATCATAAAGTGTAATACTAGCGGCGTACATTGTCTTACCACTGAATTATACTAACCAGGTACATTCCATCAGTCCCGGAGGGTATCATCAGCTCAGAAGTCAGTATTTCGGTACTGACATGATTTATAACAAACCTTTCTGAACTTTTCCGTGTATAAATTTTGAAATCATTTAGAAACTAAGGTTTCAACTCCCTCAGGCAAAGTTTATCTAAGATGGATTTGGCTATTTTTTAGGTCGTTGTTGGTCGTATAGCTCTCCAACTGATTTGGCTCTTTTACTTCCTTGGCTTTCAAATATTTGGCATTGAACGTTCCTGATGAAGGTAAATCCAGGAAAGCGCTTTGGACGCATGTAATTTAAAACGTGTTGTTTTTACGACTAGTCAGACACGAGGAAAGGGGATCATGATTGTGATATCGTACGTTTGAAAAATTTAGATTGGGGTCTGTAAAACGGTAGTAAAGATGAAAATAACCTCTTTGTTGAGAACACTTGTGACAGCTGCTTCCATGTCAGCATCAAAGGAAATCAAAAATGCATCTCCGTTTTCTATTTATGCCCAATTATACCAAAACAGTTACATAATAAACTTAGATAATGCCGATTATATGCAATATAGAATCACTTAAATATTTTCACTAAATATTTGATTTCATTTGACAATTACGGTATAGAGAGTATGTAAGAATGTTCAAATAGTCTGTAATGAATGAAATTAACTTGTCTTACTGCCAATCATACTACATATAGTAACTTTTACATGGTCAATCATACCACATACTCTTACTTTATATTGTCAATTACTAGTATACTGAAGATCAACCAAAGTAATCGCTGTTTCTTCAAAAGAAAATGATAGTCTTTATTGTTCATTATTATGCATTATTGATTGATGTTAACAAAGTGTTCCCTGCTCATTATATATCGTGTAATCGCCGTTTTTGTTTCGCAATTTGGTATTGCGTATATTCACGTAAATACCACGTCCTTGCTGGATTATTGTCTTTTTTCCATAAATTTATCAGTGATGTTTTATAACATGTTTTGTTTTTGTATCTCTTTATATATAGAGCAACCATCTGATTATCTAGGGTGGGGCAGGGATTTGTTCCCCGAGTCATTCCATTTTTTACCCAGAACAAAACAGAAAATATGCTTTTATTTTATGGCTAATCATAGACACAATTTTATTATGTTTTTTATCATAATTATTCAACACATTTTTTTTCACTTAGTACATATCATATTTCTATGTTGGTTTTAAATATAATTGCATTTATATATCTTTACTATATTTGATACATTTACATGTATATACCAAGCCAAGTCAGTTTATCTATTGTTTCTCGCCCGACTATTTCAAAGACCAGGAGAGCTTTGGCCATCATTTGTCTGTCGTCCTTTTTTTTAATTGATATATTAGGTTGACAAGCTGTCTACATAAAGTGATAAAGCAATAGCACGCAGAAATCACCACATCACCCACATGCAATACACAAAATACATCCAGAGCTTGACACATGGTCTTCAGTGGTGCAGGAACTACCAACTGACAAGCAGTCGGCTCTGAAAGACCCCGAACACAATTAGAGCAATCAAATCAAAAGGCACAACAAAATTTCAAACATTTCATTAAAACTAACAAGGTTCACTATGACGCATCAATAATAAACATAATCATACTGCAAATTAAATAATCTAATGGACTGGTCATTTTCTGTCATTTTGGGACCTGGTAGAAAACATTTGAATTTCTCATATCTGTTTCACGTCCCCACCCTGGGGAAGGGACATGAATACAGGACCCCCTTCCAAAGACATACAAATTTCACCTCAGTACTTTTAAATTTGTTCTTTATAACAAAAATTCATACGAACAATTTCCGGAGAATCTGAGATCACCCTCGGTTTTTAAAAGGGTTCTTGTTGCTCTGTTTCTTAATTTCTATGTTGTATTTCTGTATACTGTTGTCTGATATTGCTGTTCTCCGTGTCTTACAAACAAACAGAATATGGCCTTGACTCACGTGAAACAAACATTGCAATATAAGTTGAAACCAAAAATGATGACACAAGATATATAGATATAACATCTGAATTAAGTGTTAAGACACTTCTGCTGAATACTACTATATTCATTTATAATATCAACAAAACGACACACAAAATAAAAAACGTTACCAATTGTACTGCACCAGATGCACATTTCGACAATTAATGTGTCTTCAGTAATGCGTGTGTTTTTATCAAATTAGCTATATTTTTAGTATGCTTAAAATACAAAATTGTTCAAACTTGTAAAACCTTTGCGATTCCCCCCTCTCATCTGAAGTATTGAACAATTGGACAACCCACTTTCATTTCCAAAACATGTTCAAGGCCCCCTCATTTTCCCACCAACAATTTTAGCTTACAAAGGACCAGTCCCTAATATTTACAATTGCAAAATTTGATGAATAATAGTACCTTCCTTATGCCAAATAATTCATTCATATTCCAGACGATCTAACATTAACAATAAGTTAAACCTTTTGTTCAATAGCAAAGGTCTGTAAAGAAGGCCAATCAATATGAAGGGTGTGAAACTGACACTAAAGACAGATATATTTTAGACAAATCATATGAATAGCGCAGCAAATTTATTCTTGATACAGGCCATCTACCAACTCCTCAAAATTTAAATGCCCGTTTCAAATTTTCCTCTTTTTTCCAGTTGAAATCAAATTTCTTAACATGGGTCGATCAACTTAACTATGTAACAAATTAATTCTATTTTTCAATTGCATGAAATTAATGTTTCTGGACTTTAAGCAGGCAATAACTATTAGTTTTCTAAACAATGTCCGGAAATTATCTTCTTATTCTCTGTTTATGTCCTCGTGTAACTTATTGTCAAATACCCAATTGCTTATTTTCATATTGTAGGCGTGTTTGATTTCTTTTCAAGTAAAACTTCGGAAATGTTAATGCCTGTTTTACAGCATTGTTAAATCTTGTATGATTACTTGTCAAATATGTTATATCGAATGAAAGTATCATCTTGTAACCAGATCAAGTCAAGTAGGACACAGTTGGTTATGATTCTACCAATGATAATGATTTAGTAAATTTAATCTTTTTTAGTATTATTTTTTGGGGTTATTTTTGTTTTGTTTTTTTGTTGTTGTTTTTTTTTTTTTTTGGGGGGGGGGGGGGGGGGTAAATACAAAATGTTCAACTCTAAAACCAATAAAAAACACACGTTACTCTCAGATAATGTATCTATTTAAGAGGGTCTATAGGTAATTTGGTATCAAATTCGACCGTTCGTTCACATTGGTTCGTACTTTAGCAGTTTTCTTGGTATAATGTATTTCCATTCCAAAGAAGTTGTAGATATTTATTCAATTGTTCTTATAAGGTATTCTCCAGATGTGACAACTAAATACAGTTAAAAACATCTCTCCCTTACGTAATATGATAAATGAACGGTATGTCTATGAATAACAGCGAACTAATAGATTAAATATATTTTCGTAGACTATGAATATGTCTTTTTATGAACCTCGAGGTGTCAGTAAAAGCGAATATTAATTGTATAACTGTCTGTTTAATTTGATAGCCAATATTTATAGATCCGCATTTGTGAGTGCACTTTTATGATTTGAAAATAACCTTAGGTCTTAATGAATTTTGTTCCATGCAAGTGGCCTAAGAAATTTCAAATTTGCGAAGTAAGTTAATACTAACCAGCAATCAAAAATCATAAAAAAGAAGACAGCGTACTGTTCTTTGATTGATTGGTAGTTCCTTGGTTAACGTCAAGTAATACATTTTTAATCATTCAAGACGACACTAATTAAACATTGCATTAAATATGTAGTTGGTGCAACGTGAGACGATCGGGATGGAAGGCAACAAAATGTGACTGTAACTGGAAAACGATGACACGCAGAAAATTTGCCTTTCAACAATACAGTTACGAAATCATTCAAAACAGAAAGTGAGTCACTTTCAACGCGAAGATCAAATTGAACGTTGTGATTCCATAGAACTACGTATTTATACATCATGCACAGTCAAACATAAGACAGATATAAGAAGACAAATTACCCATTTTTTATGTATACTGTATGTATTCGTGTATATTAAATACAAATTAAATTAAAAAACAAATATCAAACAAAATATGCTTGTTTTTTTATTCAATGAAATAGAATAGCGGCAAATATATTATTAATATTCAAGAGGAAAACACATTTACGATCACTTCAAAAGCAAGGGTTTGTACAGTGGATCCATTAAAATGAACGTCGGGGAACTATCGACAATTACAGAAAATAAAGTTGAGAATTGAAACGGTGAATGTGTCAAAGAGACAACCCCATCAAAGAATTTTGGCAAATGTACTTTAATTTACCATCTATCTCTACTTGCCAAAACTGGATATTTAGCCAAATTTATCTGCCCTGTTCTTTACCGTAAGTTTCCAGTGGGAGTCAAACTTCTAAGCGTCAGTCGATTTTTTTTTTAAAAACTTAACTATTGCGCTGATTATTTAATTTGATGTAATTTCGTCAATTTCCATGAAATATTTGTTACTGGACGTTTAGCATGCAAAAATGAATCAATTTATACATGTTATTTAGAATAGTATGCTTATTAAGTAACGGTCAGATGCAGACTACAAGTTGATTGTGCTAGCGAGTTGGACAAACATAATCAGTATTCTCACAACTTTGTTAGTACTTTTTTATGCTGTTATTTTTAGATCGGGTATGACTAAACGATGTCCAAAGATTTCATCTAATTTTCTGTTCATGTCCTCGTGTAAGATTAACTTAATATCTACAAATACTGACTTGATGCTTTTTCTATTCATGATATTGTAGGCGTGTGTGATTTCTTTCGAAGTAAAACTTCGGAAATATTAATTTTCGTTTGTAATACGCGATAAAATTAAAATAGAATAATGTAAGGTAAATTCTATCGAATGAAATTATCCTGTAACCATACCAACCAGGTCAAGTGAAACAAGGTTGATGTTCAGGACTGTACCAATGAAAGAAATTAAGTGAATTCAAACATTTTTTAAAAACATAATGTTCAAATCTAAAACCAATATGAAAAAAAGACTCTTCAAGTTACATGTTACTTCAAGATATTTTATCTGTTTGAGAGTGTCTGTAGTTATTTTGATTGACAATTCGACCGTTCGTTGACACTGGTTTTCACTTTCGAAATTTTCTAGTTTTAATTTAGGAAGCTGTAGACATTAATTCAATCTTTCCTTTAGAGTAACCGCCAGATGTGACAACTACATATAGTTAAATACATCTCTCCCTTATGTAATATGTTAACTGAACGGTCTGTCTATGAATACCAGCGAACTAATATATTAATTACATTTTCGTTGAAGATGAAAAAGTCATTTTAAGCCTCAAGGTGTCAGTAAAGGCGAATAAGTATTGTATAACTCTGTCTTGAAGCTATTAGACGGTCTTGTTAGACCAGCATTTTGCAGTGCACTTTTATGATTTGAAAAGAAACCTAGGTCTAATTGAGTTTTTTCCTATGCAAGTATTCTAATAAATTTCAAATTTGCTAAATAAATGTATACCAAGCATCTATCGAAAATCATAAAAGAGACAGCGTACCGTACTTTAATTGATTAATTATTCCTTGTTGAACGTCAAGTAATTAACAAGTACTTAATCAATCAGGAAGAAATTAATTAAACAATGCATCAAACATGTAATGTAGTTAATGCAAAGTTGAACGAGCGGGATGGGAGACAAATTGTGACTGTTACTGGAAAAAGTTGACATGCAAAAACTTTACCTTACAACAATACAGCTACTAAGTCCTTAGAGTACACGGAACGCAACACTCTCATAGCAAATATTGAATTAAACGTCCCATTCCAACCGGACGTGACAGCGTAATTAAACATCCCGCACATTCAGCCCTAGAAAAAGAACTGTAACAAGATTGAGTTTAACCATTTTTCTCTATCCTGGTCACATGTTATGTTGCCCGAATATTTTAGTATTATATCCCCCCCCCCCCACCCCTCCCTTCTTTTTTTTCGCTAAAAACTCAAATTAAAATATCTTTTTTCCAGTTTTCACATTTGAAAAAATCAAAAATAGCAGAACAAAAACACTAGTCAAAAAGAAATAAAAGATGTTATCACTATGCAGAAGGGTTAAGATTGAGCCTTCCATTGAGACTAAAAAATGTAGAAGCGTCAGATTCTCTTTAGGTAGTTCTTAATAATATAATACACAATATACAATACATACAGGCAATATTAACACATACTTTGTAAAATATGATGGCATTTTATGAGTGTAGTACCCTTAAGTGTATGGAAAAAAAATTGCTGATATTTTATCAGGGATAACCCATGAAAGCTCTAAAGCTGGTTAACTGGGGTCCCTTCGTGTAAACGGCTTAATAGTTTCGACATACAAAAAAATAATAGCACACAAATCATTATGACAAAAAAACTTCATATAAAAGATCATAAGAATAATTTAAATAAATTAAAAGTTAAATAATACAAAAAGAAGTCTAATGAAGCCGCACTATAACTATTGGTAAATTGAGAAAGGAAATTGGGAATGTGTCAAAGCGACAACAACCCGACCATAGAGCAGACAACAGCCGAAGGTCACCAATGGGTCTTCAATGTAGCAAGAATTCCCGCACCCGTAGGTGTCCTTCAGCTTGCCCCTAAAATATGTATACTAGTTCAGCGATAATGAACGCCATACTAATTTCCAAATTGTACACAAGAAACTAAAATTAAAATAATACAAGACTAACAAAGGCCAGAGGCTCCTGACTTAGGACAGGCGCAAAAATGTGGCGGGGTTAAATAGAACATAACCCGTGTCATGCCAATAACTGTTTAAAAAAAAGTCTTTCTATTGGCACACATCGTCTTACAAATGCATTATATAAACAAAGTAAAAAGTCGAAATACATCAATGTACATCTATAATACAGATATTAATTTACGGAAATTGTAATACAGATACATGTAATATGCATTTACACTATCCTTCCTGAGCACCTAAAATTACTGCCAGTTTTTTTGGTTAGGTTCGTGTTTTGTTTTCGTTGTAGTATTTAGTGTACTGTTTGTCTTTCGTTTCTTTGTTTTGTCATTACATTGTCAGTTTGTTATCGATTTATGAATTTGAATATCCCGTTGGAATCTGTCTTTTACGGTCAATTAGATCAGGATGGGGTCTCTGAAACGTTAATAAAGATGACATTAACCACATCTTTGAGAACCCTTGGGGCAGTTGCTTCTTTATCAACTTACAATAAATCCGGATGGATTTTCGTTTTTTTTTATATATATTTTGCATATTAAATTAAGTACTAAGTGACAAGTAATTTAAACCTACCAAAATATTTTGACTAAAACTCTGATTTCATTTGACAATGAAGTTCTATTTTGTATAGAGAGAATGTTAAAATGTCAAACAATCTTTAATGAGTGACACATGTTGATGTCTGTATTGGAAATTAGTTTGCAGATCAACCAAAGTAATCATGCGCTGTTTCAAACAAAAATAAAAGTCTTTATTGCCCGTTATTGTACACTACTGATTAATGTAAAACAAAATCTTTACTTATCTCATATAGCCGTATAACGTTTTCCAAAGTTAACATTACGTTTCCAAAACTAAATATAATACATAACTGCGAGATTATTTTTTTCTTTTTAGCAATGTTTGTTATTGATGTCTATTAAATACTTAGTGTCCGTTTTTTTTATTTTTTTTAATTCAGTCTTGTAAACCTGTTGCACCTACACATCCACGGGATTGAGGAGAATAGAACTCTAGATGTTAGATTTGTTAAACGTATTTTGATTTCTAGACACAAAAAAGGGGCCTAATAATACCTCCACTTTTGTAAGTTGATAAAATATTGCGTTTTCCTTATGCAAGTGATAATGATAGTAATCTCAATAGTTTGTATTGCTTTCTGTCTCGTTTCGACACACAATGAATTGGTAGCTATAACGTTTCTAGAAAGTTTATTTTTCTGTTTACTATATTTATTAACGGCAACGTGAGGATAGTAATTTTTTTTTCGTAAATAAAATACAGCAGACGTGTACATATACTCAGAACTCGGGAACTGGTCCTCAAATTATCATTGGCATACTTAGGGATGGCTTTTATATTTTTTATGTCAAACATACATCAATGAAGGGAACAGAAACCCTACCCGTGGCAACGTGCTCCAATCCAAAACTTCTATGATACAAGCATCAAGACTTTTTTTTATATTTTTCAAAAGTACCCATTATCATTGATGTCCATAAAAATAGCCTGACATATTGTACGCCAGGCGCGCGTCTTGTTTCATCCATGAAAGATACACCAATGACGCTCGAGTCGAAAGAAGTAAGAGGGCAATATAAAGTATGAAGTTAGTGAGCATTGAGAATCCAAAATAACGTCACAAATCAGTCATGAAATACCATAGGAGAGTATTTTTCTAAGTTGATAAGAAAATGGGCAGGTAACTGATAATAAGGTGGTGTGTAGTGCACGTGTTTGTGGAACCATGACACACTTTTTGGGGGAAAGAAGAACTGTATTTCTCAAATTTATAGGAAATCTATTACGTCATGTGTAAAGTGGGAACTTGTATGTGATTATTGTTGTTTGTATTAAAGTGTTATTCAAAGTGCCGACGATTAAAATCAACATACAAATACAATTTACTAGTAGGATTTGAAATAATGAAAGAATATTTTGTGTGTATGACAAATTAAAGCGAGTCTCGTTCCACTTTCGTCCTACCTTATCTAGGACTCTTAGGCCAGAGAACACAATTATTTTGTAATGCATTTCTTTTAAACATCTCTTATGTGGTACTGTAACATACCTGTCCAAGGCTAAGGGAGAGTTTGGCACCGGTAAACAAGTTTAACCCCGCTATTTTTTTTTCTTTCTGTCTGAAGTCAGATGCGTGTATTTCAATGGTTGTCGTTGGTTATGTTTGACAAATTTGTTTTTTACAATACAATGCATATTTATCGGGTACTAGCATCATTAGCTCATGCTAAATTGCTGAAATCTTCACAATATTAACACTGGAATTAAATTTTAGACGGTTTCCGTCTTGAATGGAAGTGGCCGCATCTGTGTTCGTTTTTAATATTTAAATGTAAGTTGTATTTGATGATAATACATAAAATATATAAAGGTTAAGAGTGAACACGGATGCGGCCACTTTCATTTTTGACAACAAAAAAACATCTGAAAAGTGACATATTATGGCATATTTTGATATATTTTTCATATTTAAGCTTGAATTTGAGTGTCTTGAATGATAGAATCAGTCCAAATCTTTAAAATAAACTAAGTAAATCGACTGAAGTACGCACGTATAAGTGTTTAAAAAGTGTCAGATTATCTGAAATTTGAGGCCAAAATCGGCCCTTACCCGACCTACTTCTTTCCCATTTGTTTCTTTTTATTTTAGGCATGTAATTTAAAAAATAAATGTACCTTTAATAACTATGTGACTCTCAGTTTTGTTGGTGTTCTGTATCACTCATAATTTCAACAAGAATACACAAAACTCTCTTACTTTACGATAGATTGAGTGCACCTTTGTATTTCTGTAACTAATTCATATATTAAAAAAAAAATAACGAGTTAACGACAAATATATCCAAGAAAGTATAAAATCTATTATCATACAAATGTGGGGATGAATGAAGGAATTGAAATTTCGTAAACGAAATCTTAACTCTTTCCTTGGTTTTTTTTATATATTTTTTGATTCAAGTTGCTTTACACTTATACATATATTTACATGAGTCAGTATATATGAAAAAAATTGTGATGGCTAACGAGTTTTTGTTTTTGATTTAGACATACTAGCTTACTACCTTTGTTAACGAAATGAAAAAAAATCATTTCTTTGTGACATTCAAAATATTTGTTTTTGTTATTTGTCCACAAAATAGGATTGGATAATATTACTCTACTTTGTGTGAACTTTCAGAACTAGCTAAGACCATGTGCACTGCTGATATATTATAGTCTTGGTTGGCTATTAATCATTCCTGCATAAAATGTAGTTAACCGCTGTAAACGGACCATCCTTAGATTCATATCTGTAACTTATAGTGTATTCAGACTATATCTTAATACCAACATAAACTTGATACCATCATAAACTTAATACCAACATAACATAACTTTTATCTTCGGCACTATCAAAGGTGTGTTCACTGACAGTATACCCCATCTATATCTCTTTAGAAAAAAGCCCTGTTGGTTTCGTGTAGATAAAAAGTTGTGGTTTTGAAAGTCAAGTGCGTTTTGGATGTTAAGTCTAGCGCTGTATATTAAAGTCCAGCGCTGGAGATATATATAAATCGGCAGCTCTAGACTTTACATTTCCAAAGCTACATCTACAGCGCTAGACGTTATATCTACAGCACTTGCCTTTAGATCTACAGCGCTGGACTTTTCAGCTACAGCGCTAGAAGTTATATCTAAAGCGCTGGACTTTAAATCTACAGCGCTTGACTCTACATCTACCGCTCTAGACGTTATATCTCTAGCGCTTGACTTTACATCTACAGCTCTAGACGTTGTATCTACAGCGCTTGACTTTACATATACAGCTCTAGACGTTATATCTACATCGCTGCTTGACTTTACATCTACAGCGCTAGATGTTTTACCTACAGCACTTGCCTTTAGATCCTGCTGGATTCTTTATTTTAGGAGACATCATTTACACAAACACTCCTCCTCTAATTGTTCCTTATAAGACCGCAAAGATTTTTCGGGCAGATGCACGAGAAAAAAAGCGCATGAAAGAATTTAAAAGATTACATCAGAGCAGGTATGTGTACATGTCCGTAGAACATGTAATTAAAAAATTGAAAACATTTAGAGTCGTTGTACCGTAACCCAAGATGACAATTTTCTTGTGTTGTAGAACCTTGTGTTGGGTTATCAAAAAGACGTGTGAATATAATAAATGAAACATATTAAAGTTGTGTCATCTCAATCACTTTTCAATCCATTATCAAATGCTAATCTCGTCGTGATAAACATGGAATACTTGCCACTGAACATTTAACATCCAACAATCAGTTTATCAAATGCAAACCAGATGAGCGAATTTTTTTTTAACAACAACATTACAAAAAAGTGTTCTTTATCTAGTAGATAAGGGATTCAAATGCATATACGACACGTAACAAAACGAAACTCAACGTAAGATTACGCAACATTCAATAACACAGAACGAATTCAAACACTTTTTACCACAACAATAAAATGCAAGGATGCAAAAAGAATATCAAATTGTTAGCTGTTGTTTTTAAACACACTGTCATATCGGTACAAATTTGTTACTAAACAAAGTTACTGTTCCTTAACGATACGTTCGTTGATTTCGTCCGTTTGTCAAATGGTGAGAGCCTAATAAAGAGTTTCTTGGTAAAGAATCTCAATATGAAATTGTACAATGTGGTAATTTTTTTAGTGTAGTTGGATGGTTAAATATTTTAAGCCATTGTAATCTTAAATTTTTTTTAATATCCAGCATGATATTTTCTTATCATCATATTTACCATAATTTTTTTTATTGTAAGACTCATATTTGATTATTTGAATAAATAAAGACAACAGTAGTATACCGCTGTTCAAAATTCATAAATCGATAGAGAAAAAAAACCACCAAATCCAGGTTACAAACTAAAACTGATGGAAACGTATCAAATATAAGAGAATTACGACACAACAGACACACAACACAGAAACGTAACACAGAGAGAAAAGAACTATAATGTAACAATGGCCATTTTCCTGACTTGGTACAGGGCATTTTATTAAAAAAATGGTGGGTTGAACCTGATTTTGTGGCATGCCAAACCTCCCGCTTTAATGGCAGTGTTAATTATACTATTAAAATTACAACATACACGACAGGGTTACAATAGATAAACAGATAATTTGGAGAAAATATAGGACAGAGACACAAACGAATAATAGCCATCCAAAGGTAACAGGTTAAACAATATTTGTATACACCAGAAGCTCGCTACGTCCACACAAAACTATGCTCAGATGTCAAAAGTTTGAAAGCCATTACAACTCTTCCAAGTTGAAGATCGCCGAGGACCAAAAGTTCCAAAAAGTTGCGAGGCCAGGGTTGTCCGCCTTGGACAAAACATCATTATTATCAAGAATAATACATAGTTTTGCAAACAGTAAATTTTATAAAATGACTATATAATAAATATTATAATACATGATTAAACTGAAGTGGTGACTAGCTATAGAATAAACTAGAGGGTCCAAGGACCCTGTGTCGCTCACCTGATATTTTTATTTACAATTGATGCATGATAAATGCAACTGTTATACTGTCGTTAAGTTTCAGAGATATAATACTAAAAAGTGCGTTTGAAAGCTATGTTTTATTTCAGCCATGTGGGCACGCAGGGTCATCATACACAGTGGTCCCTGGATATCCTAGTGGTGATTTAAACCAAGTTTGTTTAAATTTGACAGATGTTTCAGGGGTGAATTTTTGTAAAATTTATCTAACAAAAAATGCAAAGTAATCAGAAAGTTGTGAAGTTGTTTTGTTGTTGCGCACCCCCCCCCCCTTTTGCCCAAAAAAACCAAGAAGGTAATAAAAAATTATCATATAAGGGCAATATATCCTATAAATGATTTTTGCAAAATTCAGTTGATTGTGCAAGGGTTGTATAGCCAGCTGAGGTCGTTAAAAACTCTCTTTTGTTGTTGCAGATAGATCTTGACCTGATAAACAATTTTACCACATGTCAGATTTGCTCTAAATGTTTTGGTTTTTGAGTGATAAGCCAAAAACTGCATTTTACCCCTATGTTCTATTTTTAGCCATGGCGGCCATCGTTGTTGGTTGGCCGGGTCACCGGACACAATTTTTAGACTACATACCCGAATGATGATTGTGGCCAAGTTTAGTTTAACGTGGTCCAGTAGTTTCAGAGGAGAAGATTTTTGTAAAAGAAAACTAAGATTTACGAAAAATGGTTAAAAATTGACTATAAAGGGCAATAACTCCTAAAGAGGTCAACAGACCATTTTGGTCATGTTGACTTATTTGACGATCTTACTTTGCTGAACATTTTTGCTGTTTACAGTTTATCTCTATCTATAATAATATTCAAGATAATAACAAAAAAAACAGCAAAATTTCCTTAAAATTACCAATTCAGAGGCAGCAACCTATCAACAGGTTGTCCGATTCATCTCAAAATTTCAGGGCAGATAGATCTTACCCTGATAAACAATTTTACCACATGACAGATTTGCTCTAAATGCTTTGGTTTTTGAGTGATAAGCCAAAAACTGCATTTTACCCCTCTGTTCTATTTTTAGCCATAGCGGCCATCTTGGTTGGTTGGCTGGGTCACCGGACACAATTTTTTAACTAGATACCCGAATGATATTTGTGGCCAAGTTTGATTTAATTTGGTCAAGTAGTTTCAGAGGAGAAGATTTTTGTAAAAGTTAACTAAGATTTACGAAAAATGGTTAAAAATTGACTATAAAGAGCAATAACTCCTAAAGGGGTCAACAGACCATTTTGGTCCTTTGTCTTTTTTGTAGATCTTACTTTGCTGAACATTTTTGCTGTTTACAGTTTATCTCTATCTATAATAATATTCAAGATAATAACCAAAAACAGCAACTTTTCCTTAAAATTACCAATTCAGGGGCAGCAACTTATCAACGGGTTGTCCGATTCATCTCAAAATTTCAGGGCAGATAGATCTTGACCTGATAAACAATTTTACCACGTGTCAGATTTGCTCTAAATGCTTTGGTTTTTTTAGTTATAAGCCAAAAACTGCATTTTACCCCTCTGTTCTATTTTTAGCCATGGCGGCCATCTTGGTTAGGCGGGCGGGTCACCGAACACAATTTTAAAACTAAATACCCTAATAATGATTTTGGCCACGTTTGGTTAAATTTGGCCTAGCAGTTTCAGAGGAGAAGATTTTTGTAAAAATTAACGACGACGGACGCCGCACGCCAAGTGATGAGAAAAGCTCACTTGGCCCTTCGGCCCAGGTGAGCTAAAACCGAATAAACTACAAAGTCACAGCCCTGTTAGCCAAAGCTATAGAATAAAAAACGAAGAAATTACAAAATCACAGCCCTGTTAGCCATAGTCTATGCAACGCCCAAAGTGACGTCACGTATAAATTAAAAAAAATATTGAAATACACGTGTTACTGACTTGCGTCAAATTTCAACTTCTAAAAAATGATTTCATATAAAAAATAAAAACGGGTGGGATGATTGTCAATTATACAAAAAGTCACATGTCCTTTTCACGATTTAGTGTATGTATTTAAAATATTTTATTAAGCTCAAACATATAGTAATTACATTATATAACGACAAGATAATACGAATTGTTTTTATCTTACAATGCTTGAAACATATTTTCGTCAATAATTTAGTAATATCATTTGAAATCAAGAAATGCTATCAATAAGAATCATCAAGTACAGCACAGATAAAAAAAAATAACAGCAATTTCTCTGTGCATTCTAACAAATACAGAGTATCATTCACTATTGACATATAAATTGTGACAACCTGTTATTTACGATCATTTGAACTGTAGCCCTGTCTGAAGGTTGCATCATTGCTTGACGTTATGGCATTATGACTTTTTTTTAAGCAAAACTGCTTTAAATCAGATACAATTACCATCAAACTAAACCAAGGTTTTCTCGTCTTAACTGACAGCATATAATTTCCATTAATGGCTTGTATACGTGACGTTTACACACCATACAGGATTACTGCACAGTAACAAAAGTCAATGTCGTTTCACATTAAGCCTTTTCTTAAGAAACAAATAAATAAAAAGACTTTTCATGTGGTGTTATTTAGTACAGATCTGTTATTTGATATTTCCATTATTAGTCTAGGCTTGATATCAGTAACTGCAAGCATTTTTTTATGCGGTATTATTTGACTAAGGTGTGTTTTTAATGTCTATAAACAATATTTCATTATGAAGTGCATATTCTGTAATGGTTTCCTCTATGTGATTCTACTAATTGAGATAAAAAAAGGGGAATGGGATTTTACTGTAAAAAACTACTGTATTCCCATCACATAAAAATGAGCGTGCGCTAAGTCTTGGATTTGGTAACTTATTGTCTTTGGTTGTATCGAAGATTATTTTATACTTTATCGAAATTCGTATATGTTGATGTCAAAAACCGTTTTCCAATCAATTAAATCCGTATTTCCCGCAATTATCTATTTGTAAAAACAAACACGTGAAATTTCATTCGATCGTCAGTGATGAGTCTTTTTCAGACGAAATATTAATCCTGCAAGTGTCTATAATAATTTTATTTATATTACTATAGCTAATTTCAGCAATGAAATTTCGTAAATTCTGATCTTGTTTGACAGTTTGAAACAAAACATAATCGAAATATATATGCAATAACGGTCGGAAATATAAATCAACGCCAAACAATTCCAACTAAAACAACGAATATAATTATCACACTCCTCGCTTGGAGTACATAATATAATATAATCTTGATGGAAAGAGTTTTTTGGAAAGCCGGATAAACAACAGAACATGAAAAATACTGAACTTCAAATTCGACAAATGACAAGAAACTAATCAGCGGAATGAATTCCTTTGTGAACTGATATATTTGCAGTTACTTTTTATGACATTAGTATCATGACAAAACACATATATTAAAATGTAATTAACCTAGCTGTTTAAGACGGTTTTGGCTTAATCAAAACCAAAACAAACAAAACAAAGCGCAGAGTTTAATGTTTTGTGTACTTAAAAGTTGGTAATGCATGTTTGTCATTTAGTAGTTCCTACAAAGGAAATCATACATGTATCATCAAATATGTTCTTGTTAACGATGAAACTTCGGCAAGATCCGTTTATCAAAGTTTTTATACGCCTGTAAAAATTTTGACGGGACGTATTATGTTATACAAATGTCCGGTGTCCGTCCGTCCGTCCGTCTGTCCGTCTGACTGTCTGTCAGGCGTAAACATGTCGCACCGTAACTTGAAAGCGACTTATCCAAATTTCATGAAACGTATTATAGTAACTGTTGTTTCTTATGATGGTCAAATGATCGGTATACGTTTTGGTGGTAATAAGATTAAAACTTTTTGAGTTACGGCACTTTGTAACTAAAACAGGGGTGTTTTTTTCACATGTCGCACCGTATATCAAAAACGATTCTAGATTATAGTTGCTTAAAACTTAACACACTTCTTAGTTATAGTAAATTGAAGATCTGTATTCTTTATGATGCAAAATTTCATTTTTGAGTTATTGAGTATTTTTTTTTAAAAAGGGGGAGGGGGTTTTTACAAGTCGCGCCGTATCTCAAAAACAATTTATGATTATTGCTTAAAACTTTACACAATTCTTCGTTATATTAATCAACAGATCTGTATACTTTTTGGTGTTTGTCAATTTTTATCGCATAAACGGATTTTATGTCTTTTTCGTTTATTTAAAAACACGTGTTATTTTTTCAACGACAAACTTCAGTCTTTTAGAATGAGACAATTATGTATAATATCGTTTTATATGTATAAATATTTTGATGACCGCTGAATAAATAGTTTTGAAAAGGAAGAAGTTCTTATAAGTAACATTTTCTATCTTTTTGGGGTTTTTAAATTTACAAACATAATTTTAGACGGAAATGGTTAAGTACGCATTTAGGTCATAAAAGATAATTTTATCATATTACACCAAACTTTAAAATACATTTTAATGACTTCATAATGTGACATTTGTAAATGTAGTGATAACAAAAATAGATCAGAAAGTCCTTTTTGCAAAGTTGTATAAAAGTGAAAAGCCCATACAACAGTTACAAGAAGACACATTTTTTTAAAGAAGGTTTAGAGTAAATAAAACCGGTAAGTTTGTTAATAACTAACCCAAAATTTCAACAAAAAAAGTAAGTATTCTGATATTTTTAATTGATAATACAAGTTATAAGTCCTCCACTTTGTGTTTTAAGCTACATGTTATGAAATATTGATATTCAAAATTTGTCTTTCAATAAATTACTATATTTGAATTAAGAATAACCCGTACGGCAGTAAAATGGCATGTGTTTTGTCATCGCGTCCCGCCATTTTTTTGGAAGCTGTCAGGCGACTGAAGCCGAATTATCTGATTGCTTCTAGCATGCCTATATTATATTACATTGACAAAGTTTTGTTTTTCTTTTTAAAGAAAAACAACATTCAATATCCAATGTTATGTCATTAGTAGAAGAGTGACAAACGATACCAGAGGAGAAAGTAGAAAATAAAATCACAACGCCATGGCTAAGAAAGAAAAAGACAAACAGACAAACAATAGTACACAAAACACAACAAGGAAAAGTAAAAACTAAGACACACGAACCCCACCAAAAACTGGAGGTGATCTAAGGTTCTCCGAAAGGATAAGCAGATCCTGCTTCACATGTGACACGCGTTGTGTTGCTCATGTAACGCCTAACCAAGTAACAGTAGCTTAAGTTTACAAATCGAATGTTGTTCTGTTTGACATGGTACATTTTGTCGTCTAAAAATACAAAAAAGGAAATGATTAATTTTTTTTTTATAATTTTTTTGCAAACCACATATTAAATGTATTAGAATACTACAATTACTTAGGTTGTTTAACCCATCTAGAGAACGTTAAGTGTTAAGAGCTGTTGATTAGAAAACGTGAATTTTCTTGAATCTAATACAAAATCAACATCAAATTAAATCATTATATATAATTTATATGTCGCTCGGTTGTTATCCATTCGTTTGATGTGGATTTTCCTCGGAGTTTGGAATGTTTGTTATTTTACTTTTTTTGTATTAAAAAAAGAAAAAAAGAAAAGATAGTTCTCAGATATAATGGATCAATACTAGTATTTAAAAATTGCAACTTGTTTGGAAAAAATAGAAATAGATCTTGTGAATTGACATCAACATTTATCAACGTCTTGAAAATCCCCATTTCTCCAAACTATATTTAACCTAATTGTAGTAAATGATTAATATTCCAAACATAAAGACATTATATATACTATATATTATAGTTGTCAATCGACATACCACGGATTTCCGTAGTACTTAAAAACAGCTTTCATCTGAAACTTTTCTTATTTATAAAAATAGATTTATTCACATGTCAAAGTATTTTTAGTAATACATGTGACAATTTAATAAAAACACCTAACAATTACGAAACTATTGAAGTTAAATTTACGTTTACTTTTCGTATTGTACCATGTTTTCCCTACTTGGATCAACTTACTGTTTATTAAATATTAGCACATGAGCAGAATAACCAAACATCTAATGTGAGTGAAATAGTTTGTTTTCCTAAGAAGAACAAAATATAATATGCATGTCACTGGTTTTTTTTTGCAATATGTATCATACATTTAAAACAAACACTGCCATTTTAAAGTATCCATAATATGCCTTTTTTGGTATCGAAAATTGTTTTACTTTCATACATGACTTGTGGAGTACTTGTATTGTTGACAGTTTTAACAACTACCTTTGTTATCCAGTTAAAATTAAGCACATGTGATAGTCATGAATGCAATACATACATACATCCAAGAAATAGACAATAATAGTGCATTGACTTTACATATCAACGATATAAGGATGAGGCTTAGAAACGGGGAAATGCATTATTATTGTCTTTATACTGCAATCTAAAAAAACATTTTCAATTGTTGTTTATTGTGTTAATGCTCTTTACTTGATTTAAATATTGGGAAAAATCCCCCTTTAAAAATGCCTCATATCACACAGACACAGACGGAGAAATATAAAACACGATGAAATGTACATCATTACCGCAATCAATGATGAACGAATTCGTTGCAGACTAATATATCAACAATAAACATAAAACATAATGATTTATAGGTTGCAAACAAAAAAATATTAATAAGTGAAATATGTTTTCCCGAAAATTGCAAAAGAAACAAGTTTGAGTCGTTAAATGCATCGTTGTTTACATTGGAAACAAGAACAGGTTGACGAGGTCGTATGAATAATTAAATATAATTTCGACAATTTCTATTTAAATATTCATGAGGAAAAGTGACCGTATATGGCATAGAAATATACAGTCAACGCATTTTGACTGCTCAAATAGAACGAGTGCAGTATAAATATTAATATATTCAACATAGTGCTTTGTATTATTGGGATTGTATCACTTTTCTTATATTTCATTTTATGGTCGGTAAACGAAAAGAATGAAGAAACCGTTCAAGTGAGACAAGACAAGGGTAAAACAGATATGTTGGCAAAAGTATTCATGTGGATATTCACATTCTTCATATCAATATTTTCGACAATAACAATTCTTAATGTAAAAGAAAAAATGAATCACTTCAAAGAGCTAAATTCAACGGGGAAAATTTACAGCACTTGCAAGTACAATTTATCGTATGATGAATCGATATTCCATTTTAGTGGTGTTCAAATTATCTTTTGTTTAATTCAAAGTATGTTTTTACAGTTGACCTTTGGTATTCGATTTAACCGTTCCATAATGATAAATATTGTTACATTTTTTTATATTTTGGGCGAATGCAAGTCATTTCGTTTTGATACTAGTTAATGCCTATAGATCATCGGAAGATAGTTCTAGTAACAGTTATAAGGAATGAAAACTTAAGCAAACATCAGATTGGAGTGTAAAACAGGCGTACGACGTATTTGCTCATTTTTGTAAACCTATGGAGGGACAATACTCCGTTCTTTGTATGTTACAAATATTCGAAATTTCGTCAATTGGAGTCCGTTATAGCTGTACATCAAAACAAGATAACCAAAATCACAAATATATCAAGAGCTGAACATTCGAATGGCGACGAGAGACCACTCTTGTCCAAATATAAAACAGATAATGAAGATGCTCACTCAAAAAACCTACACAAAGACCGTCTAACAAGTGACAGAAATGAAAATGCATGTAAATACGCTGAAATCCAAACCGTGAATGCAGATCGTACGAAAGCATTGAAAGAATTAGCTTTTCAACGATACACACAAATGAGTGGTATTGCTGTAATTTTCCTCTTTATTCCAGATTGTGCCACATCAATATATTCCTTTAGTATAAATAAGATAAATGAATCGTATGTTAATTAAACTCCAGTCAGAAGACTGAATGATGTTGAAACTGGTTATTTTGTCTACCATATACTGCTGCATGCTTTCATGCTTCTCCTTTTTATGTTTTGCTTTTACATGCTTTATGGATCAAAAACATACTTTGAGAAACTTCCAGATGAATCTATTCCATCTTTCAAACCAAGTTGTTTTATTATATCACTGAGTTTTCTTGCATCTTTCACCTTTTATTGTGTTACCTTAACAGCATACGTTTTATTTACACAGTCAACTCCGATTACAATTCTAATAGTTGAAAATATATTTTCCGTTCTACAGATATCAATACAAATATTTCTGATTTTAAAAGTAAACGAATTTAAAAAAGCAAAGACTTCGTCATCGTTTTCACAAGTTTCAACGACGCACTTATTTCTGATCATTTCTGTGACGAATCTAGGGTTTTGGTTTGCAAGTAATTTTATGGGATTGTCAAACTATACGAAATTTGTTCTGAAAGAAATTTTGGGTGATAAAACGCAACGTGCTTTGTGTCATATCTATATAGCATTTCTTTGTTTCTTTCATTTTAAATCTTGTGCTAAATTTTATGAGTTATTCCGTGATCAGTATGATTTTTGACAGTCGATCCTCGTCATGTTGTAAGAGCACTGTGGGTAATGAGCATGTAATACTGAGGTAATAACACACAAGGGAAGTAACTGTGTACTTTACTCATTACTTTATTCATTGATTTCTTGAGGACAAATGTCAGTAAATTGTTTTTATATAAGAAACACATCAGCATAATGAATAATAATATCTATCCATATTTTATATTGTTAATTTTTAAGCTTTGAAACAGAACGTGAATTGTACCATGTTGTTATTACTAATGCTATCTTGAACATGAAATTAAATGTGTTTGTAGATAGATGTTTTTGTGTTCTATTAAATTGTTCCTTTTAAAATTGTTACACGATGATGACTGCTGTACCAATTTTTTGACTATTTCATTTATTATGTCTGTTTAGTTAACGCATCATTGGAAATATAACTGCACTTGATGGTACTGTCATCAACGTGAGAGGGTCAGCGCTATAAAACTAGGTTTATTCCACCATTTTCTACATTTGAAAATGCCTGTACCAAGTCAGGAATATGACAGTACTTGTCCATCCGTTTTTGATGTGTTTTGTTATGAGATTTTGCCATGTGATTGTGGACTTTCCGATAAGTTTTTCCTCTAAGTTCAGTATTTTTGTGATTTTACTTTTAACGTGTTTATTGCAAATTTCCAAAAACGGTTGTTAATTTAAAAATATGTATTTATAGTGGATTAGGAAACAAGTTATTTCAACTTATATTAACCAAATCCTCTATAAATTAGAGACTACTTTTATGTAATTTCAACCGTTGTTTTGATAATTATGTTGTTAATGAGTGAATGCATATAATTATCACTAGGTCGATACGTCTGCTTGTGGAACAAGGATATCATTAATCCAATAGCCAGTACATTAAATTGCGGATATTGAATGCATTTGCTGCTATAAAATTATGGAAATAATTCAAAATCAAGGAATATATTTCTCTCATGCAGAGCTCCAATTCTTAATCATGATTTTACTATAGATAATATTTGCTTTTATAAGCCATCAACGTTAATGTTTCAGCCTCGAGCATCACTGAAGACCCATCAACTGTTGGTGAAGTAAATTAAAACCGTTAAAGCGATTTACAAGGTGTGTTGATAATTCAGTCTTCACAAGTTTCTTAATTAGGTTTAACCTGGGTTTCTGTAAAGTATAATTAGTGACGCTAGAAAAAGCGGTTATTGTTATACTATACATGATATAATATAACAAAATGACAAAATATAGACTGTCAAATGATACAAAAGATATGTCATTAAGTGTTTGAAATATCAGCTATACTGTATCTACTTGATTTATGTAAAATAAAAATAGATGTTTATAGTATCCTTTATATTTAGTGAATACGATAGAAACATTAATCATGTTAATTGAATGAGCTTCAAGACAAAAAAAAAAAGACAGTGACCATCAACAGGCATCCGCATTTGTGTGTTTTGAAAAAACCTCGATCACACTTTTATAGAAGAAAACGTTGTTTATCCATGATCTTTTTTACGACATCGGGTCAAACGTCGCAAAACGCGATCACTATATAAGATTATGTCGCATCTTGCATCGTGTAACCAGTAAATTAACTTATTTAAATCATAAGTAAGTGGCAGTGTCACATATACATTTTGTACATTGACCTTGTAAGGATTGCAAAAAAATGTATTGTTAGGCAATAATCACATGACGCTCGATTAAACAGGAAATTTGTACAATACATGTGTGATATTTCTCCCTCGTGTTCATTTTATCTGGCTATCTGATTTCGATTTATCAAAACTTATAAATCAGTGTTCATCCGTTATTTCTCCTTCTTATGATTTTTTTCTTCAATTGGAGGTAATGACAAAGAATTTGTATGTTTAATGATGAAACTTATTCTTTTGATACAGAAATTTGACTGAAACAACACTAGAACTTACTACAAAATTATAATATACAAATATAGCCTTTGTATGAGGTCGATACATAGAGAATAATACATGGCAAAATCCGTATCATATGCCGTATCATCCCGAGATATCAATATCAGCCCGTGGGCCTTTAGGCCCAAGGGATGATATTGGTCGAGGGTGATACGGCATGTGATACGGATTTCGCCATGTATTATTCTGTTTATCATATATTTTATAGAATCAGACTCATGGGATGTCCATTTTTTTTAAATCGTCCGAAATTATAAGCAAGAAAAGAACATTATGATTTATTTTCCCAGCTGACCTTTACGGAAGCGTATATTACCCTCGTTTTAATACTTATAATCCAAGATGGCGATATAACTTTTAGCGAGAAAATGCTTTATTTCTCATTACTGCGATTTATTTTTTTCGACAAAATGCCTAACAAGGCATTTAGGCGCTTTGTTTTTTATCGCCTTAAAAATAAATCGTTTTAAATAACGCGACATATTATCAAAACGAGAAAAAAAATTACGATTAATTTATAAGTCAATAAAAATATCATGCAATAATAATAAATTGCCTTTTTTTTCTTATTACTGCGATTTATTTTTTTCGACAAAATGCCTAACAAGGCATTTAGCCGATTTGTTTTTTATCGCCATAAAAATAAATCGTTTTAAATAACGCGACAAATTATCAAAACGAGAAAACATTTTAAGATTAATTCATAAGTCAATAAAAATATCATGCAATAATAATAAATTGCCTTTTTTTCTTCGATATATTGTTTTATAAAGCAACAAATTGTTTTAAATTAAGGCGAGCAACGGGAAAGTTTTCAGCTAAATCGAGATAAATATGGCACGATTTTAACCTGTTCATTTTCATTTTGATTTTGGAAGGATCAGGTCGCCATCACATTTGAGCATTTTATTTCAAGCAAATGGAGGTAAGATAAGAAACAATTTATTAAATGATATCTCGCCGCGATATAGCCTTGTTGTGCTCATGTGGCGTTAAACAAACAACAATCAATCAATCAATCATTAAGTTATTGTTGTAAAAAAACTTCTATAAAAAGGCTTTTACACGTGTCTGCCGTAGTATACACACGTTAGGGGAATTAAGTTTTTGGTGCATAAAAAACCCAACCCTTTTTCCCCAGCTGTGAAAGTATAATGGTCGCTTTAAAAAATAATCAGGTTTGACTATAAATTAACATAGGGTGTCACGAAATTTACGTTGAAGAGAGCCAGTCGAGTTCTAATTTTTTTAATTCACAGTTGCGGCAAAATAAGATCCTTTGATGTTTTAACTCTGAGACACCACAAATTCATTTGAACTATATAGACCCCCTCCCCCCTATATATAGTTCCAATGACTGTTCTTGTGACTATTGTTACTTTGAAGTTTTCAGTGAGAAAAAAAATCTCGTGCAGTACTAAAAAAATGACGGGGCAGATTAATTATTGTTCGGTTAATATAAAAAAGAAGATGTGGTGTAATTGCCAATGAGACAACTCTTCACAAGAGACCAAATGACACAGAAATTAACAACTATAATAGGTCACCGTACGACCTTTAACAATGATCAAAGCCCATACCGCAATGTTTTTGTATGTGCAATACACAGTACAAAGACGACAAATTTTATCAGTGTTTCGGCTGTTTTCTGTTCTTTAGTCAGGTTGTTGTCTCTTTGACACATTCCCAATTTCCATTCTCAGATTAAGTAAACAAAAATTTCCCTCTATGATATATATAAAAAAGAAGATTTGGTGTAATTGCCAATGAGACAACTCTAAACAAGAGACCAAATGACACAGAAATTAACAACTATAGGTAACCGTACGGCCTTCAACAATGAGCAAAGCCCATACCGCATAGTCAGCTATAAAAGGCCCCGAAATAACAAATGTAAAACAATTCAAAGGAGAAAACTAACGGCCAAATTAATGTACAAATAAATGAACGAAAAACAAATACATGTAACACAGCAACAAACGACAACCACTGAATTACAGGCTCCTGACTTGGGACAGGCACATACATACATAATGTGGCGGGGTTAAACATGTTAGCGGGATCCCAACCCTCCCCCTAACCTGGGACAGTGGTGAAACAGTACAACATAAGAACGAAAGAACATGACACAGAAATTACCAATTATAGGTCACCGTACGCGTACGGTACAAAACCAATACCGCATAGTCAGCTATAAAAGGCCCTAAATGACAAATGTAACACAATGAACAAAACATAAATATGTAACACAACAACAAACGACAACCACTGAATTACAGGCTCCTGACTTAGGACAGGCACATACATACATTATGTGGCGGGGTTAAACATGTTAGCGGGATCCCAACCCTCCCCCTAACCTTGGACAGTGGTGTAACAGTACAACATATAGGAACGAACTATAAAAATCAGTTGAAAAAGGCTTAACACATCAGATGGATAGAAATACATCTAACAAAAACAGAGTGGCTCAGCACTTATACATCCCAACAACAAAAAGACTATTGGGGAATATTGTCCCTTGTACACTCACAAGCTCGTGCAATAATATTAAATTCTACTCCGGACAATTCCCCAATATTCATACAATAACCCTACATAATATAGGATTCGTTTTCTGAGACAAGTGCCTGTGCCGCCATATATACATGTCTGGATCACAGGGGCCGGTAACATACTGTTTGAAAAAAAAATGTTTACACTGATATGTAATAATACGTATTATTATACTTTACTATAGTAACCACTATAATAAAATAACCTTCACAAATAACCCCTCTTTCCCGCGGGTAACTGCGCATAGGCAGAATAACTGTTAGGGAATATGCACGTTGTCAAAATAACCCCATATTTCCCGCGGGCAACTGCGCGTATGCAAAATAACTGTGTGGGAATGAGCGCGTAGGCAAAATAACTCATTTGGTGGCAATTTGCACGACGTCTTTCAAATAACAACTTAACGTTCAGTTCAGTATAATAATACAGTTATGGCCTTTATAAAAGTTAATATCCAAAATTATTAAATCTCGAAAAAGATTATTTTCCCTCGGTCCTACGGACCTCGAGGAAAATAACTCTTTTCTCGATTTAATAATTTTGGATATTAAAACTTTTGATGAAGGCCATAATTGTATATTATTACATATCAGTGTAATTTTTTTTTCAAACAGTATGTTACCGGCCCCTATGATATGGATCATGTGGATGATCGTACCTGGGGACAGTCAATACAGATCGTTTCATTCCCCTTTCACCGAATATTCCTCTGTGAGTTCCATCAAATGCGCTACAGTAGATATGTATAATCAGGTATATTTTAGTTACTATAAAAATAAAAAAATAAATAACATATGTATATAAATTGAATATCCGAATATTTTGTTTTGTGAAGGAGGGCGCACAAGAGAATATATATATATATATATGTATATATATAGTAGTATGATTTCTGTCTTTGGGGGCCACGGGGGGTAACTTCGATTTTATTTGGTAGGAGTGTGCCATTTTTGCCATTAAAAACTGTACCCATTCTTATATAGCATACACTGAAATTGGGAAAAAACAAATGTAAGGAAAAAAATCACAGGAAAAAAGTCACATACAAAAAAATCAGGGATAAAAAGTCAGAGGAAAAAAAGTCACAACTTTATTTTGAGATATTTTGTCTGCTTTTTCTTACAAAACTTATTTTATTTAAATTTCTTTTTGATTTTATTAATAAATAAGATGTTGTTCAACTTTGTATTCTTTTGTAAAGGGAAAAATTATCTTAAACTGAATAATTATAGCTCTTTATCATTTAAGCATTGTGATAAAGATTGAACTGAATTTTCTGCAATATAAACACTTGAAACTGCTTGAGAGAGGGAATTTATTTGCATCCCAAAAAATACAGAATAAGAAAAAAAGAATCACATGTAAAGAGAATAAATAATAATACATTGTGGCCTTTACATGTAGATGATTTCCAACCTTTTGAAATGAAGAAATACAAAATTTCTATTTCAATCTTTAAACAAAACTTATACACATGTAGACAACTTCAATGGGAAAAAAAACAATTCACCTGTACAGGTAAAGTACTGATGCAGGATAACATTTACACACCTTTTAAATAAATAGATAAAAAATAATGAAACTGATTAGCTTGACCACCAGTCCATGGTTTATGACCCCAATAAATGGCCAACATCCCAGGTTTTATGACCCCTCAAATAAATGGTCACCATTTGATGCGACTATAGCAGATGTTGACCATATACTAAGAGTTTGTTCCAGGTTGTACTCTGGGTTGTACTGTAAGAGGGAGGTAGGGGGTCTCAAGAATTTTTTGGGATGAGTTTTTTATTTTCACTTTTTGCGTGGTGGTTTATTTTTTGTGCACACGACCATTTATTTTCAACCTCATTTAAAACTAATTCCCCTCTTGTCATGCCAGATTATTTTTTTCCTGACAATTGGGCTCAAGTTATTAGGGCCCCGCCAAAGGCGGGTCGCCCTATAGTGATCAGTCCGTCTGTCCGTCGTATCGTCCGTCCGTCCGTCCGTCCGTCCATAACAAAATCTTGTCCGCTCCATATCTTGAAAACCGTTATTTTTTCAAAGTTTATACTTCACATTTATATTGACCAACACCAGAGGGTGTGTCATAATGTATGTTCAACTTTGTAGGTCAAAGGTCAAGGACAAAAACTTAGGTTTTAGTATAGAACCCCATGTCCTATGGGAAAGATCCTGTCCGCTCCATATCTCAAGAACTGTTATGATTTCAAAATTATACTTCACATGTATATTGACCAATACCAGAGAGTGTGTCATAATGTATGTTCAACTGTGTAGGTCAAAGGTCAAGGTCAAATACTTAGGTTTTGGTATAGAACCCCATGTCCTATGGGAAAGATCCTGTCCGCTCCATATCTTGAGAACCATTATGATTTCAAAGTTTATACTTAACATGTATATTAACCAACACAAGAGTTGTGTCATAATGTTTGTTCAAATTTGTAGGTCAACGGTCAAGGTCAAAAATTTAGATTTTATTATGGAACCCCATGACCTATGGGAAAGATCCTGTCCGCTCCATACCTTGAGAACCATTAGGATAAGTTTGTACTTGACATGTTTATTAAGCAACAATTTTGTAGGTCAAAGGTCAAGGTAAAACACTTACAGTTGGGAATCCCATGTCCTATGGTAAAGATTGTGTCTGTTATTGACAGCGGGCCCACAGTGATGGCTCCCAATGGCCATCTCACTGATATCTAGTTATTTTCAGCTTTTTTCAGGACAAGTTATTTATTATTCAAAATCCTCCTGGCCCTCAACATGGTCGTCCCCTTAAATAGTGTTTGAAGGTAGAATTTGCTAGATATTTTAATTTTTCTAATTTTGCCTTTTATAAAGAACTTCTAATATGAAGCCTACATACTTTTAAGCATTTTATCAAATTACTTTGAACTCATTTTCAACTTAGTAAAAAAGCTTGAAAAGTTGGATCCCTGTGTTTAAAAGTAATAAAAACTTTTTAAATGCATTTTTAGCTCACCTAGCCTAAAAGGCCATGTGAGCTTATGCCATCACTTGGCGTCGTCTGTCATCCGTTGTCCGTCGTCGTAAACTATTTCAAAGATCTTGGATCTTCTCTGAATCGCATTTATCCATACTCATAGTTGACTAAAGACTATATTATCATACAAAAATCACGTTTCTATACATAGAAGTCCATACATAAAGTATACCTGAGTTTGATTGCATTTTTTTAAGGACACAGAGAAGACAAAAATACCGTTAAAGATTTTTACGCATGACAGGAGGATAAGAAAAGGTGTATTTGCCTCTTCATTTGCAGATATGGTCAATAAATGTAAGTTTATACTGCTATGGTTTGAATTTGAATAGTAATAATAAACAAAACAAGAAGCTGGACATCCAGGGTGATGTATTGCCATCAACTTTGTCCTCTGTCCAACTGTCTCATCTGTTGCAAATTTTCCTTTAAAGAATTCTTCTTTTGTGAAACCTCTGAGTCCATTAAAAATACCTAAATGTAAAAATGCCCTACCCTACTAGTGAGGCTACCTAGCTAGAAAATAGCTGCCTACTCAAAATCTTTTATTGTCCTGATGTGAAAAAGTACACAATGCTTATTACCATTAAACACAGATCAGGTTCGAAATTGGAGAGTGTCACTTTAACTGTTACTGAGTTATGCCCCTTTTTAACATAAAAATTGCTAAATCTGTGGTTTCCAATCTCTAACGTTCTGTAGTTTGCCTCAACCAAATATTATGAAACTTACATACAATGCTTATTACCATAATACACAGATCAAGTAGTGCCACTTCTATCGTTCTTGGGTTATACCCACTTATAAACATAAAAATAGCTATAACTTTTAAGTTTCCGATCTCTAACTTAAGTTTGCTTCAATCAAATATTATGAAACTTATACACAATACTCATTATCATAACACACAGATAAACACACAGATAAAGTTCCAAATATGTGAGTGTCAAATTTACTGGTTGGTTAGTTATGCCCCTTTATAAACATAAAAAAAACAAAAACAAATATATTTACATGTGGGGGCATCTGTGGCCAATGGACACATTCTTCCATTTTTTACAACTCTGTTAGAAAGAAAAAGGACACAATATATATAAAGATTGTCTTAAATTCTAATGAAACAATTATCAAAATCCATCTAGGATAAAGATTGTTCATGAAGTAAGTAAATTGGTAGGAGCAACACAGGTCCTGTAGCAGTCTGTCAAAATTAAATTACTAAATATTAAATGAGCATGTCATTTGTTTAATTTTTGGAATTGGGATCATTTGCTGTAATTTACATAATATAATCACATTTATATGAATAAAGTCATTTCTTTTTAGGTAAGGAAAAGTTTACTATTGCAGAGGGCAACCATATAACATTTGTTCTAAATGAAGATGGTGTGGAAATAGATGACAAATTTTTTTCAACTCTCACACCAAACACAATCCTCATGATTTTGAACGAGGGTGAAACATGGAACAAGCAGTTTGGTATGATTTTTAAGTTTTGTTGTAAATTTGCATCAAGATGGTTAAAAGGTTCAAAATGGATGTTATAATTGCTTCCAATGTGCTTAATTATAGCATGGAGTTGTTGTAAAGATGAACAAACACTAAAAGCATCCAATTCTTTATTTTGTACAACCATAAACAAATGTCCTTAGCATTGTTTATAGACTTAGGGGATAACATTATTGTATTGTATTTTAACATCAATTCTCTATAAGAATCAACCAACAGGTGGCCACCAAAAAAAATTGAGAAAACTTGAAAATGTATTTTTCCATGCAATATAGTTGTGTTATCACTAGAAATAAAGAAGAAAATTTGATTCTATCATGATTTCTTTGTTGTTGCTAGGGACAAATTTTACCTTAGCAACCAGCTAAAAAATTTTACTCAAAACTGATATTCTAAATATGGTCAAACTATTTTTTAATTGCAATTAAGGTTAAAAACAGATAATCAGTGATGAACAACATGGTATTATTCGTAATAAAACATACAGATACTTTGATATTTGTGAAATCTTAACTAAGTATACATGACACAAAGTCAGGTCTAAACCGATAAGTTTAATTTGGCCGAAAATGGGCATGTTTTGACCCTTAAATATTTTTTTGCAGAAATGTAGACCATAAAGGACTTTAACTTCATTTGGAATCACCTTTTATTTACACATTTATTTAGAAAAATATTGCTAAAAAAGGTATCACAACCCCCCTTTTTCACACAAACATGATGTTATTATTAACACACTGTTTCACAGAGATCTGTAATTCACCAAATATTACTTCATGCTACTAACATTAATGAATTAATGGTTTAATTGTTGCATTTGTATGGGACTCTGGCCTAAGACAATGATATATTGCTAAATTTTAAAGGGCAGGCGGGCCAATGGTCGCCCTTAAAAGACCAGTATGTCCATCCTTGCCTATGTCCATAACACATCATGTCCACACGTATAATTAAGAAATAATTGATGCCAGCTATACTTTATTGCAGTTTTAACATGGGTAGGCATTATATTCGTGATTATTTTTGCCAGAGCGATAGCGAGGGCTAAAATAACACGAATATAATGCCTACCCATGTTAAAACTAAAATAAAGTATAGCTGGCATCAATTATTTCGATTCTGATTAGGACAATTACGGTAATTTCTATGTTCGCTGTGTATAAGTGTACGATCTTCGTGTAGGCTCTTCCATCAACCTCGCTGTCGATTTTTATCCAACTAGTTCAAACCAGTTTAATTTCGCAAAGTTGTAGGTTTCTAAAATTCAAAATTGAAACAGAAATTAACAAATTAATTTATCAGCCTAACTAAAACAATATTTGAGTCAAAATATAACAGAAAATTTATATTACAACAGTCTTTTCCTTTGAGGTCAATTTCTGACACGCACATTTTCAAGTCAGTTGTCAATGGCGGTGGACGCACAAGGAGAATCGGGTAGGTCTTTATTTTACTAAATTAATCGTAAATATTTCGCCGGTTAATAGTGTAGCATTGGTAAATATGTTTATATTTGATAGAGGATTCCTTGATAAAGTTGTGCTGACATTTGAGACTTGGAAGGAGGGGCCCTTTGACAGAGATCCATTTATACTTGCGATGGCTACACCTTGTAAAGTTGATCAAAGGGCACGCCTTTGTGCATCTGACGATTTCAAATGCTGTATTACATGATGATTAAAATTAATACTGGGTGACAATCTTGTTGCATTTGTAAAATGGATTGGAAACCTTAGTGGTATATTGGTAATTACGCCTATTTTTTTTTATAGGAGAATGGGGTTCGATTCCCTGCTAGGGTCAATCCATTTTATCAGAAATATATGAAACAATTTTGTCATTTCAGTACAACAGTAATAATAACCTATACTTGATTTTATATTTTATCATCGGAACATATGTTTCAATGAAATTATTCTATACAATGACATGCCTTTTTAAAAGGAGAGATGAAACGTGTTTTTCAGAGGGAGGGGTTTTGAAGTTAGAACAGCCAACATGAACGATGCGGTATCTAGGTCAAATATGTCAATTACGAATTGTAACACATTGTTGTCATTGTAAAAGTATAAGTAACAAAATGTGTATCATTTTAGTGTTTGAAAGTGGTTTAATTTAAGGAAATACATTAAATGCATATCAATTTGACGAAATTCATTTTTCTGCCGTAGTCAATATACGCATGTGCAAACTAATTTTATTGGATAATAAAGTATGGTTTCTTTACAAAGCTTAAGAAGCACGTCATATTAGAATTACAAATTTTATACATTGCATATATATTTATTTCCACTAGAAAATGTTTTTTAATGTATGTACAACTCTGTGGATCAAAGGTGAAGGTCTAAAACTTCGATCAGATAAGAAGAATGAAACTAAATTACTGCATTTATGTTGCGATTAAACGTCGAGGGTTTTCATTAATGTCCATTTTCAGATTTTTAGTTTATTACCGTTATTTGTAAACATAAAATTTGTAATCAATTCTAATAGGTATTGATTGCGTTTTTAAGAATGTGATAGGGGGTAACCTGGTATATCCAGCTTAAAAATGAGCCCCAAATACCCTATGTTACAATTAAACTTTGGGGTATTTAAAAAATTTCAAGTTTTAAGCAATTTTGGTTAAAAAATATACTTTTACCTCCAAAATAACAAAAAATGACTACCAAGATTAGTGTAGCAATTTTAGTATATATATGATAGTGGGCAATTTCAGCTGTAAAATGAGCCAAAAAAACATTATGTTGCAATTAAACTTAGAGGAATTTCATAAATTTCCGGTTTTCAGCGATTTTGGGTGAAAAACCAGACTTTTACCCCAAAAATAACCAAAATAAAAGACAACTTGGCTAAATGGGGATTTTTACTATGTGATAGTAGGCACTGCCATCTTAAAAAAAAGCCCAAAATACATTATGTTGCCATTTTTTCTTTGTTCGGTCAGCTTTGGCATAAATTGACAGGACAGAAAGGATTGTTTTTGCCTGTAGGGCGTTATTAATAAGCACCATGTAGTTGGTTTCAGGGGTATTTACCCAAAAAAATGTTTTGGTGAATTTGATAAGAAAACAACCTTTTCTTCATTTTTCATAATGATATTTGAGGGGAATTCTGCATTTGCAGTTAATCCCATATTCAAAATTATCAAAATTATCAAAATTCAACTATTTCTTCAGTTAGAAAAATATAGAGAACGGGCCTTAAATCTTATAATTAGACAGAAAATTTTATCAAATATGGTTTTAAGGATATATTACACCAATATTATCCACAACCCAACTTCTGTCGAGGAATTTCTTGTTTGTTTTAATTGTCTGATTTTATTCCTCAAATAGGTCAATTACTAGAATATATGCAAAAATACCTTTGAAACCAAGGAAAGTCTTGTTACCATGGCAACGAGACCACAGGGATGAAAATTTTGGTCAGATTCATGACCTTATTTATGGTTGAATACTTTAATTTGAACCCAAAAAGTATAATAATGAAAAAAAAAATGTGGCCAACATTTTTCATATTTGGGTGATTCTTACAGAGAATTATAAGATGTTTAAAAGCTCTGACAGCATCAATTGGGATTGGGAGTTTACTGGCAACATGTTAGCAGAGACATCCCCAATTGATGCCGTCGAGCATTAAAATACAATATTGTTATCTCCATTCTAATGAAACTGACAGAAATTAGCAATGTTAAATCAAACACTAAAAACTGTCAAATGCCGTCTGCACTTGCGTGACGTTTTCATAGCATCAATTTGACACTTTCTCATAATCTTTATTTTTTTTTGGGGGGGGGGGGCAGCATGACATTAATGTTGGACGATATAATACGTTAAAGACCCCTGCATATACAGGTATATGTTTAAAAAACTGTTTTATCCTTATGCTACAATTAAAGCTTGTCCATATTTCATAACTTCAACAGATGTGTTGCACCAATAATCTGTCAGACTTAATTGAGCTGTGAGAATGTTGTGATTGTCAACTGTGTCACCACACAGATATATATATATATAGATAATAAGATAGAGTGGATAAGTTTATTCTCTAAAACCAAATAACAATTAAAGGAACAGAGAGGTACATACTGACTTTGTGGGAGTCTAAGCAGACAAAATTTTAATTAATATTTATTTTAAGCATTAAAAATGCAACTTTGTACTGATTGATTGAGAAACTCAGTTCATAACTGAAAATGTGTTAAATGTCATTACTGAAGTTGCCAGCTCCTGGGTACAGTTCTTGAAACTAAAAAGATAAAAAAACAAAACACGAACATCTTTGTCCTAAAACACAGTTGATGGGAAACATTCAATTTATTGTAGAATCCAGTGGTAGAGAGCAAGACACATCAGCACCAGGCATGGAAGGTTAGTGAAATATTTTTATACCCCCGCTTAAGGAGTTATTGCCCTTTAAAGAGAATTTTACACAATTTTGTCATCATGTTTGCTAACATTTAAAAATCTTCTGCTCTGAAACAACTTGGCTAAATACTTTGAAACTTTAACTGAATTTTCCTTAGGTTATTGAGTTTATGAACTATATCTGAAGTTTTGCTCATCGACAAACATGGCTGCCATGTCTAAAAAAAGAATATAAGGGTCAAATGCAGTTTTTGTGGCTTGTTAATGATTTAACATGTTTAAGGGAAATTATGCAGTTTTTGGTTATTGTCTAGAATATTGTTATAGATAAAGATATAAACATCAAATATAATCATGATAAAATATTTAAGCAAAAAATTACAGGTGAGCGACTCAGGCTCTTGAGAGCCTCTTGTTTCTTAAAATCCTAAAATATTTCAACAAAGAACCAATTGTAGTGCATTTGAATTAAAAATGTCAAAATATTGACCATTTTGAGCTGCATTTTGGTTTACAAAATATGTCATTTTTTGCAAATATGGTCATTTTAATAGCCACTATATATTTTGAGAATACTTTTTAGCTCACATCTCCAAAAGAACATGTGATTCTGATGCATGTGGTTGAAATTATTAGTGTGCACCATGATCCGCAGAATTTTATTTATTCATTAAAAGAAGAGATGCTCCAACTAAAGTAACTGTTATACATGTACTTAGTTATTGTGATTTGTAATTAAATCACATTTTTAACTCCATTTCGTTTCTATTTCAGTGTCTACCTCAAAAATAATGGGTTTCATTGAACAAGCCAGAGCTTCAAAAAGAAAATGTGTAAGTTCTACTATATACTTCCGTCTGTCAGTCCTGTTCTTGTAATAAGGACATACTATGTAGATGTGCATATTGACAGCAAATTATGATCAAATTTTATTTCTATGAGTTATGCCCCCTTGAACCTTTTACCTCAATATACTACAGTCTGTCAGTCCTGTAATTGTCATCGTAACTCTTCTGAAACTACAATACAGAATTTCATGAACCTTTGTAGATAATAATAAGGACTTACTATGTAGATGTGCATATCGACAGGAAATTATGATTCATTTTTTTTATGATTATGCCCCTTTGAACTTATTGGCTTCAATATACTAGCTACTGCAACAGTTTGTCATGGCAACTTTTCCTGAAACCACACAACCGAATTTTATGAAATTTTGTATATAATAAGGACATACTATGTAGGTGTACATATCGACAGAAAAAACAAAGTTTTGTGGAGTATATAGAAATAATTCTGTACAACCGTCCTCCCTTCTGCCTGTCCGTCTGTCTATCTGCCTGTCTATCTGTCTGTCTGTCTGTCTGTCTGTCTGTCTGTCTGTCTGTCTGTCTGTCTGTCTATATTTCGTAAACGGATGGACCAATATTGATGAAACTTTACACAGTTGTAGTACACAATGTAACAATGTGCTTAAAGTAAAAAATTTCTGGTCGAAATTGTTTTAAGGGAGATAATTAAATTAACTTTGTTTTTATATAGCCATAAATGGCAACAGGTCTTTTAAGCGCAACTACTCCTTAACAGATCTATCAATATTGAAATAACTTTACACTGTTGTTGTATACAACCTGAAGATGTGCATGAAAGAAGATATTTCTTGTCAGATGTTTACAAGGGAGATAATTGCGATTTCTTAGTTTAAATTTCACAGTATTTGGCAATAGGTCTTGTAAGCACAACTCCTCCTAAATAGCTGTAGCAATATTAATGACACTTTACACAGTTGAATACATGACCAGAGAATATGCATAAAGGAAGATTTTCTTTGTCTGAAGTATTTAAAGGGAGATAATTGAACTTACTTTATATAGATGTAGTTATATTTATTTCCACACACTACTTAAAATATGCAAAGATAGATTACTCTAATCATTATTAATTTTAAATGTTCTGTCAGTTTAATATAGCTATATGTAAATGTATGCATATTCCCTTTATTTAAAGTCATTAATAGTAGTGACACATTCATTGTGTGTCAGAAATCAATGATGTATTAATTATTTAATCTCAATCCAAATTCAGAGCTGTATCAAGCTTGAATATAGTGTAGCAAATATGCAATAATGGCATGAGGAGTATCCTTAGTGAGTTGACTAACAGTTTTATGCAATACCCGGGTACTCTCATAATGCATAATACTTTCCACACTCATCTGTGTCCACTCTTGTTTTTCTATGAGTTATGACCCTTTGAACTTAGAGTTTTGGCCTAAATATACAACTGCAACAATTTGTAAGTGCAACTCCTCTGAAACCACATAACAGAATTTCATGAAACTTTGAAGTTAATGCGGACATGATATGTTAATGTGCATATCCAGAAAAATTTTATCAGTTGACTTTTGTAGAGTTGTGAGGCTTAGTACTTAGGATTCTTGTGAGATTTTGTTTTTCCAGTTACAATGTAGGCTTGCTTTAAATTATAAATAATATAATGCCTTTGTAAAAAATCTTTCTTCTTTTTACATGATTGTTGATTGAATGTTTCATAAATGTTAATACACATTTTTATCCGGATTGTTGAGGAAAATAACGTTATTGATTTTGGGATGTAAGGCATGTGGTAAGGCTGGTTGCAGTGAAATGTTGTCCGTGCATTTACTCATAAACTGTTCAACCAAGTCTTTTGAATTTTAATATGTTGTTACTGACATAATGGAGGTAAAGTTCAATTATGACGATTTTGCTTTTACCGTTAAGGATCGAGTTACAGTTCTTGAAATATTGAAAAAATGGCGTTTCCTGTTGTGTGTGTGTGTGCATTAACTCTTGAACTGTTCAACCAATGTTTATCTAATTTTAATATGTTGTTACTGATGACTAAATTGAGGTCAAGTTTGATATTGGTGATTGTAACTTTTACCATTTAGGAGTTTTGGTCCTTGTGATATTGATAATTGCCAGGACACAAATACATGTAAAAAATCTGGTTTAGCTGTCATTCTGATAGCTCTTGTTAAGTATAAATTTGCCAGATAAACATTTACCATTACTTTACACAAAACAAAGCTTAAGTACTAAAATTCTGTTAGACTGATATATTTTCCATTTATACTGAGTAAGGTAAGAATGGACAGTATATTGTTAACTCTTCTGCTTTTTAGCTCACTTGACTAAAAGCCAGTGTGAGCTTTTGCCATCATTTAGATTAGAAAAAAAATAGTATTCTCTATAACCACTGAGCCAAATGTTTTGAAACTTTAAAGTGATGATCTTTTTCATATCCTTTGCAAAATTTCCTAATTTCAATTCTGTAAAAAAAAAAGCAATTGGTCACAAGGGCTAAAAGTAGAACATTGAGGTAAAATTAAGTTTTTTGCTTATAGCTCAATAAAACTGAATCGGATATAGTAAATCTGGCCTAGGTAAAAATGATTGGAAATTGAAGATCGGTCTACTTTGAAATTTTCAGAAAAATCGTATACTAAATGTTTGAGTTATTGTCCCTTTTAAAAATTTAAATTTTGACAAATGTTTGAAGTGTTTTTCTATTATCTGGAAAACCATAGAAGATAGATGAAAGCTATGAAATGCAAAAATGACCAGAAGGATACAATCTATCAACCCACTATCTTTCCTACAAATCAGACAACCCATTTAAGAGTTATTGCTCTTGAAATCACATTATTTGAGGCTTTTGGCTTTTATGTCCAAATCTATGGAAGATACATGAAATGTATGATCAACACAAAATTATCTGAAGGAAAAATTTATTTCCCTGCTTCATAATAGAACAATCTGTCAACCCCTTCAGGAGTTGTGCCTCTTGAAATGACATTTTCGTTTAGGTTTTTGGCTTTTATCGCCAAATCCATAGCAGATGAAAGATTGGATATTAAAACAAAAATGATAAGTTGGACAAAATTTTTCTACCTGCCAAATTGGAATTTAACAGTGACTGGCCCTGAACAGCCCTGAAAATAATGTTCAGTTTATCTTAAAAGGTGACATAAGAGCAAATTTACTTCGGATTACCCCCCAGTAGATGTAAAACCTATATCCCATATGTAGTAATGTCACATCATAAGCAGGTAAAAAATCTCTTAATAGTGTCAGTTAGTATTTATCTGAACTAAGTATCTGCACCTTTTGTCAGTATGAATAAGATGGACTAGTTTTACTCTGTTTGTTTTGGTATGAGATTAAAATTTGATAAAGCTAAATTCATGGTATGCCAGATTGCTTGTACTAAATCTACAATTTCTTTCCTGATGGTGTAATGTCCTGTAGCGTAATTATTGGCGGCATCTTCTTTTCCTGTAACCAGTTGCTCTGGGTGGAAAAGTTGACGGTAGGTACCAGTACGAACTGTGCAATGTTCATAATTTAACTTTTCAAACTGTTGTATTATCTATATTGTTTCAGACCAATTTACCAGGAACATCTGCACAGAAACTGCCAAAACCAGATATAGTTAAACTAGGTATCGGTTGGCAGCATTATTCCTATAACACTTCATCTTATCACCAAGTAAGAAGCTCCCGAAATAAGCAGATTCCATCACATGATATCAACCTGGCATATAATAAAGACTTCGAAGAAACTCTTCAATGTTTACAAGACATTTTTTTCAAAAATGGCAGAAACTTTAAAGGCAGAATTAGTGAAATGGAGTTGAGGATTGGTAATAGTGCAGGGAGAGAAATCAGTAGGGATGGGTTCACTGCAAAACAATATTTTGAAAGTTGTCAGACACAAAAGAAACGAATCTACTTATTGACAAAAATCAAGGTAAAAAATATATAATTGTCCATCTTTTTAACAGGAATACAACATTGAATTATCACTTAACCATAATCAACGAGTGTTCAGTTTTATAGCAGTATTTGTAATTTTAATTTGCTGCAGAATATTGTCATAGACACATTTCAGAAAATTTATGACAATGTGATTACTACACTAGTTATTGTAAATACAAAATTTAATTATTATGAGCTCACTTCTTGATTCCAAAAACATCTATTTGTAGTTCACCTGAATAAAGATCAGGGTGAGCTGTTGCATGATCATTTGCTTTCAGATTCTGTCCGTGGTAAACTTTACTTTAAAGGTCTTCTTTTCTGAAACCACTTAAGAGATTGCTTTCAAACTCAATACACATCATCTTTAGGTTGGTGTATACTAATTTTGGTAAATTGATTACCACCAACTGTCATCTGACCTTGACCTGATTTCATGGTTCAGTGGTTAAAGTTAATTTTTTGTGTTTTGGTTATTTTTTTCAAATACTGTATGCAATATGTCAACTATTTGTAGTGTAATAATATTTTACAATGTACATGTCAGTCTGGCATATTTTATGTGACCTTGACCTCATTTTATTGTTCATTGCTCAATGTTAAGTTGGTTTTTTTTGTGTCTGTTTTTTTAATACTATAGGCAATAGGTCAACTATATTTGGTGTATGGAATGATTGTAAGGTTTATATGTGTGTCTGGCAATTATCATCTCACCATGACTTCATTTCATGGTTCCTTGGTCAATCTTAAATTTTTCTGGTTATGTTAGTTTCTAAGATACTAAATGCAAAAGGTTAATTATATTTATAGCATGTAAAGTGTTGTAAGGTGCACATGTCTGCCTTGCAGGGTTCATCTGACCTTGGCCTCATTTTCATGGTTTATTGATCAAAGATAAGTTTTCCTGGTAAAGTTAAAATTGTTTCTTGGATGTGAAAAAGTTCAACTATATTTCAAGCATATTTGGTGTATGGACTATGATTGTAGGGTGTATATGTATTTCAAATTTGGTTTATCTGACCTTGACCTCAATTTCTTGGATCATATTTAGTTAATGTGATAGTATATATTTAGGACTATCAACATAATATCAATTAGTAGTAAAGAAGGCAAGACATTTCAGCGTGTGCACTCTTATAACAATTTCCCAAATTTTCGAAATGATTTTGGGAATATCATGACATCTGGTAGAGTAAGAGCCATAATTTTCATTGCAAATTGTTAAGCTAATCATGATTTACAAAGTGATTTAAATGTCAGATTTCTTTTTATTTAAGAAATCTTATTAGGGACTGACTTGATATCTAAATATTTCAAGGCTTGTCACTACTTTTGAGATACACAAAATATATTGCATTGATCATAACATTCTAAACATCCTATCCATGAACATATCCATAAATTTATCAATGAAATGTATGCTCAGATATTCCAGTTACAAAATGATGTTAAACTTGTCAAGAAAATTACATAACTTGTGCAGTTATGCTTAAATATTGATGAATCAGCTGCATTTTTCTCAATCTAAATAATTGAACTAGTGGTATTGAAAAAAAAATCATTTAATCAATAGGCATTTGTATACTTTATGCAAGCAATGTTTGCTGTAAATAAGATGAATATAACTTCCTATTTGTCAAAAAATAACTAGTGTGGCCAAAAGTATTCATCATTTTCAATTTTCACTATCTTTTTCATATATAAAACCATGTTTTTTAAAAAATCTGTTTCAAAGTAATTTCTGCACAGCAATAAACACATTCAATTCATTTCAAGAAATTTATAACAAACATATAGAAGAAAGTTAATGCATATTGTTATCTACTTTTTATCAAGTATCTTCCCTGAAACCATGGAAAACAATATGAAACCAAATTAATCCACAATCACTCCTGCTATACTGGATTTTCCTATCTGAGAGAAGATGTGCTGCATGATTATCCTAAATATGTGTAAAACTCTCAATTTTTATGACTGTAAACTAAGCTATAAGTATACAGATATAACAAATGAATCATGATCATGACAATAAGAGTTAAAAGGCTATGTTTCTTTCATAAAACAAGTAACCACTGAATTACATTTTTTTTTATAAGTTACAGGAAATTAAATTTTTTGGTAAACAAATAATTTGTTGAGAGAAAAATCAAGAATATTTGTTTTCAAACATTTTTTTTTTTTTAAATGTTTATAAAGGAGCGACTTATTTGTGTATCTTTCACTTTTCCCATAGGCTCAGCACATAACAAGTCTAGATTTTTCTATTACTTCTGATTCTGAGGAATCATTGCCAGATCTTGGTTCCCAGTTTACAGAAAACCTACTTTCATCTACCCTGCCTACAGTAACATGTTCCACTCCTTCGAATTCTGCACCACAGTTCACAGCACATGTAACCTCACCTGCAACATCCACACCTATTTCTCAGACAAGCTCTAATATTCTTGTTCATGCAGGTACACCAACAGTAAGTATTTGTTACAATCACAAGAATAAATTCAATGTTTGTATGTTCTGCATCATTGCATGTTGCTTGGTGTTTTTATAGGCCTGTCTTAGACGGAACATATTATGGTATACCGTTGTTCATCATTTAATTTCATATTATGTGTTTTGGATTAATGGGACTTTATCGGACTATAGCTCAAATTCCTTTTAACCTTATATTTCCTCACATTATAATAACACAACATTAGGAATTACAGAAGAAAGCTCCCTTTTGATTTAGAAAAAGCAATTGCCGTGTTGTTTCAGAGTAATTAGAATTTTTAACAATTTGAATTCAGGCAATTTTCCCCATTTTTCACACTTTCTGTAGTGTTTCTAAATTTCCTGATTTCCTTGAAACTTTACATTACTGTTGGGATTGATATAATGAAGCTCCCTTTTGATTTTTTATTATTTATTTGTTGTTCTGGAGTTACAGGACTTAAACAATGTGAATTAAAGGAAATTATTAATGCTGTCTTTTCCAATTTCTATATGCGCAATACAGGTGTATCATGCACTGTAGGCACAGCTGTTTATTTTATTTACCTTATCATATGTAGTTATACACAAAAATAACATGTGTTTCTGTATTCTGTTTTGGTAATAGAAGATACATTTTGGTTGAATGCATTAGAAATGAACAGATAAGGGGAAATAACTCTGTAATTTCAACTTATTTGCTGTCCTTCTAACCAATTTTATAACTTATTTAATTATTATTACCAGACACTTCCAAACAAAAGACTTAACATTTCTAACTCAGGAGGTTATTTACTATAAAATAGTATACTTTTTTTTCATCATGTTTCAATTTTTGAATTATTTGCCTGATTCTTCATAGACTGGCACTTAACATCATTTTTAATCTTATCTTAACAGGTAACCATGCAACTACCTAATACGGCGAGAAAATGTATCATATGTGCTGATCGGGAAATTGATGCCGTCATACAGCCATGTTTCCACAGCCTGTGTCTGGTATGTGGACTACAGATACAAGAACATGGCAGGAAATGCCCAATATGCAGAGGCAACATTGAAAATGTCCGCTCAATATTTTATTGTTAAATTCTAGATATTGGACACAAAACAATGTTTTTGAGAAATAATAATATGTAGTTTAAAGAGACCGGTCAAATTTCTCAAGGCATGGGACCGGTGCAAATTAGCATGGGACATGGACTTTTTAAAAGCAAAATTTCAATGGGACCAAGATTTTTTTCATCTAAGATCTGCATGGGACATTGACTTTTCTTTTATTAAATCAAATTAAAAAAAGTTCTGACTGTAAACTATGTATAATCGACTGCACAGCCACAAGGTTAAGGATAGTTCCACATATTTCTTTGCAAGGAAATGATAATCATGAAAACTCTCCCAATAAAATTCCTGTCTGGTTGAATTTTCAGTTTGCACAAAATTCAGATAGTAATTTTTTTTTAATTTTATAACTTTTTCAAATCAGTTTGGAATTCCATTTAACTTGACAGCTATAATCCCAATTATATACTGTCAAAGTAATTTGGTATTTGGTTTATTGCTGTCAAATCTATTATCATGTTTTAAGAAATAGTAAAAAAAACTTCGATTTTCAGTTCGGATTAAATACAGATGGTCACCTTTAAAAATATCCACAACTTTGTCAAATCAACTTTAATTGTCATAAAACTTGCCTTTTTTGTATATTATATACTGTTCTTACAAATTACAAAGTTATTTGGAATTTGGTTTATTGCTGTCAAACCTATAATGTTTTAAGAAATAGGTAAAAAAAAGCTATAATTTTCAGTTCGGATTAAATACAGATGGTCACCTTTAAAAATTTCCATAACTATTTCAAATCAACACTGATCGTCTTAAAACTTGATACTGTTCTTACAAATTACAAAGTTATTTGCTTACATACTGTCAAATCTACAATATTGTAATAAATAGTTAAAAAAGCAAAAATATTAACTTCAAGTACCAACTAAATATAGATGTCACCTTTAAATATTTTTATAACTTTTTTAAATCAACTTTGATTTTCAACAAGCTTTACAGTTATTTTTTTTTTATATGCTGTTCTTACAATTTACAAAGTTATTTAATATTTGGTTAACTTAATTACTGTCAAACCTATAATGCTTTAATAAATAGTTAAAAAAGCTAAAAAAAAGTACTGACTAAACACAAATGGTCACCTTTAAAAAATTCCATAACTTTGTCAAATTAAATTTGACTTTCATAAAATTTGATTGTTATCTTAATTATATACTGTTCTTACAAATTATAAAGTTATTTAGTATTTGGTTAATTACTGTCAAAACTATAAGGCTTTAATAAATAGCTAAAAAAGCTTAAATTTTCATTACAGACTAAATACAGATGGTCACCTTTAAAAAATCAATAACTTTGTCAAATCAACTTTGATTTTCATTAAACTTGAAAGTTATCTTTATCATATACTGTTCTTACAAGTAACAAAGTTATTTAATATTTGTTTAATTACTGTCAAACCTATAATGTTTTAATAAATAGTTAAAAATCTAAAACAAAATTAGTATGGACTAAATACAGATGGTCACCTGTAAAAAAATCCATAACTTTGTCAAATCAACTTTGATTTTCATAAACTTGATTATTATCTTAATTATATACTGTTCTTACAAATAACAAAGTTATTTAGTATTTTGTCAAATACTGTCAAACCTATAAGGTTTTAATAAATGGTTAAGAAAAGCAACAATTTTCAATACAGACTAAATACAGATGGTCACCTTAAAGAATTTCTATAACTTTTTCAAATAAAACTTGACATCAATGTTTTAATTGATAGATTAAAAAAAAGGTACAGTTTTCAGTTCAGACTTTATAATTCAGATTGTTACCTTTAAAAATTTCTATAACTTTTTAAAATTAACTTGGAGTTTCATTAATCCTTACAAAATATGAAGTTACTTAACCTGTTAAACATGGCTGTCTTAAACAATTTTGCAACACATTTTAACAGCACTGTCATCACATCACATGTCAGTTTTATTTGAATGATGTATGCTGTCTGGAGCAAAAGACATCTTTGATATACTTTATGAATTAACATGGGACACCAAGTTTTTTTGTTGCAAAAAAGAATGGGACATCAACATTTTTTCATCTGTATAACCATGGGACTTCAACTTTTATTATAGCTCATTTTAATTTTGCACCAGTCCCATGCCTTGAGAAATTTTTACCAGTCCATAACTTCAAATTTGATTGTCATATTTTTCCTCATACCAAATACAAAGGCCTTTGTATTCATTTTAAACAAAACACCTTTAAACTTATTTTGTTGATTTTAAAAGGCTTCTTATTTGTATATGATTAATTTCTAGGTAATTTATCTAGTATAACATATCAGGAGATATTCTTTATTAATATCTTAGTCTCCCAAACAAAGTTTGATGACTTATTGTTTTTGCCCATAAAATGTTAGACTAATATGTCTAGGGGAGCTTCGTTTGTGTATTGGGGTCTATTTAGGGGTATTTCGAGGGGCCAAAAGATGGGTCCTTGTCTGTCAGGTATTTTAGCTCTCCTGGCCCAAAGGGCCATGTGAGCTTATGCCATCACTTGGCGTCAGTCGTCGTCCGTCGTGGTCCATCGTTGTCTGTGGTCGTCAGTTGTAAACTATTTCAAAGATCTTCTCCTGTGAAACTACTGGGCCAAATACTTCCAACTTTAATTGAATGTTCCTTGGAGTATCTAGTTAATTAATTGTATCCGAAGTTTTGATCCATGAACAAACATGGCCGCCATGGCTAAAAATAGAACATAGGGGTCAAATGCAGTTTTTGGCTTATATCTCAAAAACTTAAGCATTTAGAGCAAATTTGTCATAGGGTATAAATGTTCAATAGGTCCAGATCTATCAGCCCTGAAATTTTCAGAATAATCAAACAACACATTGTTGGGTTGCTGCCACTTTTAATAATTGGTCATTTTAATGAAATTTTGCAGTTTTTGGTCATTATCTTGAATATTATTGAAGATAAAGATAAACTGTAACAGCAAAAATGTTCAGCAAAGTAAAATCTACCAAAAAGTAATTTGACCAAAATTGTCAATTGACCCCTGAAGGAGTTGTTGCCCTTTAAAGACAATTTTACACAATTTGTTCATCTTATTTGTGAACATTTTAAAATCATCTTCTCTGAAACTACTGGGCCAAATGCTTCCAAACTTAAAATGAATGTTCCTTAGAGTATCTAGTTTATAAATTATATCCGAAATTTTGATCTTTCTACAAACATGGCCGCTATGGCTAAAAATAAAACATAGGGGTCAAATGCAGTTTTTTGCTTAAAATTGAAGAAAATATGAAAGATCCAAACTGTTATGTGTCAATTTTAAGCACTCATTGATATATATTGAAATTCAAAAATAATCATTGATGAAAGATTTAAGCCAAAATTTACAGGTGAGCGATACAGGCTCTTGAGAGCCTCTTGTTATTAGTTGTTTTAAGAATATTAATGATATTTAACTAATTCATTTGCACAACATATTCACTGACCGTTTATTTTGACATGTCACTTTCATCTAAATTTCATTTTTCATCAGATTCATTATATATGTACCTCTTCGATTTTGGACTTTTTTCACATAACTTTTTAAACTAATACATTATATTTTGCATAATTATTAGATAGCATAATGCTATTTACCAATATCAAACCATCCTTATCTATATTTCACACATGGTTATGTTTCAAATATTAGTTTGAACTTGTAAGACCCAATAAAATGTCTGAACAGTTATCAAAAATTTATTTAAAGCTGTGTATCATAACAACCACACATTTTGGTTTAATGAATGTTTTGTTCCTGATGAGCATAAGACAATTAGATTGACAGTTGGTATATATAAAATTAAAATCTAAAACAATTGTACACTAGGTTTTGATATCTACCAATATTCATGTCAAGTTTCTATTTGTAAGTTAATGTTATTGCTCCTCAAGCAGTCTCTGAATGAAAAAATGTTTTAAAATGTTTAGGGGATCATTTCTGGTTTCTTTTTTAAATTAGAAGTTTATTCATGTATTGAAAGACATTTTTGCAATATTTTATATTGTTCTCTGTTAATGCTTTGACTTTTTTGAGTTTTTAAAAGAAAAACTCCCCTTAGTGCAAGGAGAAATTGTCATTTATTTTATTGTTTTGAGACCACGATAATAAAGATATTATTTGTGTAATTTTATTTAATATGTATGTATTTCTTTCACTTGACAGGGTATTAATACTGAATTAAACTAAAGTCCCCATTCAGTTGATAGTACAATGGTTTATGTCTCGCCTACAATACATAGGACTGTTTTACTGACGATGGTGGTATAACTGTTGCATCTAATTTTATTGCTAAGGTCCATATCTCGTGAAGTATGAGGCATGGTCTTTAATATTTGGTATACAGATGCTCCACTAGTTCACATTAGTCTGACATGTGTCATTAATCCTTGACCTTTTTTCATAAAAAGAAGATGTGGTATGAGTGCCATTGAGACAATTCACCATCCAAGTAACAATGTATTAAAAGACCGACCATCTTACTTTAAGGGGGGGACAGGGGTATGGTATTTTCTTTATAAAAGATTCTGAGAAAATATTGAAAATATTGTGGTTAAGCAAGTGACAAACAGTAAATTCTGAGATCCTTATTTTCCCCAAAATAGGTGGGAAACTCGAGTTATTTGCAAAAATCTCAAACAATTGCATATAAAGGAAAATTGAGGAGACCTTTCTTTTTAAGCTTTACAATCTTTATTTTGGCCCGGTTCTATGATAACCCTTGTAGGAGTTATTAATCCGTAAACGTCAACTTTCAGGAAGTGATAAATATTTACTACAACTAGAGAACACTTATTTAGATGACTAAAACATAACGTCTCTATATATTACTTTATTAAGAGGTTATTATTTGACCATGATGTAGAAGGTTAAGGTTACACAAAGGTCATTTAAAGATGTCACACATCGCCTTATAGTCATGCAGCCGCACATTAAGAAGAAAGAAAAGAAGTTAGCTGTATCCTTCAACTTTACTTTCCGCTATATAGATGATGTTCTCTCACTAAATAATTCAAAATTTGGTGACTATGTTGGACGCATCTATCCCATTGAACTTGAGATAAAGGATACAACAGATACAGTAAAGTCTGCCTCATATCTTGACTTACATCTAGAAATTAACAATGAGGGTCGGTTGAAAACAAAACTTTACGATAAAAGAGATGATTTCAGCTTTCCAATTGTGAACTTTCCATTTCTATGTAGCAACATTCCAGCAGCACCTGCGTACGGAGTATATATCTCCCAGTTGATACGCTAGTCCAGGGCTGGTGTTTCCTATCATGATTTTCTTGATAGAGGGTTGCTGCTAACAAGGAAACTATTAAATCAAGGGTTCCAAGTGGTGAAGTACGTTGAGGTCATCTCTTCGTACGGACGGACGCCATCACGAGATTGTTGACCGTTATGGAATAGGCACTGGCTACGGTTACCTCCAGGGAGTATACTTTGAACATACATGTATATGTCGTGTACAAGTTGCCATTTTGTACAGGTTATAACGTGTACAAAAATATTGTACATGTTATAACTTGTATAATGCAAAAATACAAGTTATAACATGTACAAAAGTACCTCATACATGTTATAACCTGTACAAAATATTGCTTAAAAATGGTTTTAACTTGTACAAAATCGAAAAATAAGGATGTGTTTCTATTATAGAAACAAATGTTATTGACCTCAATAATATTTTCATAACTTTTTTTATTATTCCTTCATGTAACTTTGTTAGTGTGTTTTGTCCTTTTTTGATACAGTTATTGTCCATGCAGGGGTTGGTTTTACGAAGCATTCCTAAGACCTTTCATAAGATATATTTTAGGACATGTCTTATAATCCTCTTATGACTATCTATGGACATATCTTTATTTGATGAATTATAATTGTGAGTGTCCACTTAAAAGGCATAGTAAAATACTTTCATTCTACTGCTGTGACACTAAAAGACATAAGAGGATAGCCAGGATAGATGTGTCTACAAATAAAATTGGGAATGGAAATGGGGTATGTGTTTAAAAGACAACAACCGCCCTTGGAGCACACAACATCCAAAGGCCACAAATACATGCTTTTAAAGTAGAGGATATATATTTAAAACATCAAAATGACATTCGCCTCATGCAATGATCTTATAGTTTATAAAAAAAAAATGAGTTATAAATTTACATAAGTCATGCTGAAGGCCAAAAATGTTGAAGAGTAGATCCAAAGATATTGATAATGAAGCGTGGTCCAATGAAAACTATTTCAGCTCTCTCTTGCTTTTACAGAGTAAGCATATAAGACATTGTTTTAGTCTTTGCATGCTATAAAACAAGAGGGAGGAGTATTACCCAAAATTATTAGACATTGTTCTTAAAATTTTTGGAAGAATTTAGTTACTAGTATCTAATGTAATTGTCATTGAGGGAATGCAAGCTTTTAGTAAATAGTGTCACACTTATTTAAGCCATGATTGACTGCATAAAACATACAATTACATGAAAACACATTTTGCCAGCATAAGTCATGAAACATATATTTCTGAAACTTTGTGAGCATTATCCTCTACAGAAAAAGACACGTTCTGGCCTATTTATTATTGTTCTTTATGCATTGGTGAATTTAAATGTATATTTTACTTCATTAAGGTTTATCTTAAATTTTGTACAAGTTAAAACCATTTTTAAGCAATATTTTGTACAGATTATAACATGTATGAGATACTTTTGTACATGTTATAACTGGTATTTTTGCATTATACAAGTTATAACATGTACAATATTTTTGTACATGTTATAACCTGTACAAAATCGCAACATGTACACGACATATATACTACGAATAAAGTGTATTTTCTATCTGATATCATTTCCACGGCGGTCACAGAGTTAATTAAATAGACAGGGTCTGTGAAATGTATCAATGACCGCCGTAGATCGATTAGTAAACTGAGAATTGAAAGTAAAAAGCAAATACACTTTATATTTATAGTAATATGAATGTTCATAATACACAGATATGCGCTAAAATTATTCATGTGATAGAATGCCCGCGAAGTCGCGGGTGTGTTCTAGTATTTCATTATAATACGTTAATTTGATCAGCAAACAGCAATCTCGTGTTTTTATAGCTGACAGGCTATGCGGTATGGGCTTGCTCATGGTTGAAGGCCGTACGGTGACCTATAGTTGTTAATTTCTGTGTCATTTGGTCTCTTGTGAAGAGTTGTCTCATTGGAAATTACACCAAAATCTTCCTTTTTTATAATTATTCTGAAATTAACCTTCATTTCAAAATGAAATGTAACATTCATGATGTCATGACCTTCCACATGAATGTATATGTAGGCTATTGGCTTCCACAATAAAGTGCACAGATAAATAAAAGAAAGAACCTGATAGAAATTGTACTTTCATGATCCGAGCCAAAAAAATGTAATAAGAAGTATTGAATGCTTTTTTTAGTAGTTCTATAGAGTTGTAAAAGCGTTGACCGTGCGCACATTTTTATAGAAGGAAGCGTGCTTCATACAAAATATACGCATTTTACAATCCAATGCATTTACAAATAGAAGCATTCAATCGTTAAGTATATTTATGGAAAGAGCATCGTCCATAGATTTCCAATAGTTATACACGTGTATAATAGTTACGCTGAAAGGTGCCCACAGGTCACCTCTGAAAAAGTGCTATTTGCTAGTAATATTAAGGTTCTAAAAATAGAATTCTGCCGTAAGGTGACCAGAGGTAACCGATGTCAATATCGGTGTATTAGCAAGGGCAATGTAAAAAATAATCGGTGTTTGGAGATAACAGATAACCAGTCAATGTCTGTATATCCCTTTAAACGATAACCATTTTATCATACGAGAAAGGTATAACCAAATGATGTTTCAAAGTATTGATTACAAAGCGTCAACTAACACATACAGACTATGGTTACCTCTGGCCACCTTACACAGCTATATATTTATTTTCTTTAATTTCATCATATAAACAGCAAATTATTTTAAAACAACCATTTAACTTAACAATAAAGGGGGGGGGGGACTGGCAACATCTGGGCATCTGACACAGAAACAGACGATATATTGTTATGTCTGGTCTTATATCAAAACATCTTATCAAAATCTGGTTAAGTGATACATATATAAAATAAGATAAACCCTGGTTACTCAATACAGATATATACTTAGGTTACCTGTGGTCACCTTACACAGATATATACAAGGGTTACCTCTGATCACCTTTAACATATATATACTTAGTTAGCCCTGGTCACCTTACATGTATATCGACTATGGTTACATCAGGTAACCTTACACAAGTATAGACTTGGGTTACCTCTGGTCACCTAACACAAGTATAGACTTTGGTCACCTCTGGTCACCTTACACAGATCTAGTTAAAGAATCAGATATATACTAGGTTAACCTCTGGTCACGGTTCATAGAAATAGACTGTGGTAACCTCTGGTCACCTTACACATATATAGACTTGGTTACCTCTGGTCAACATACACATATAAAGACCTGGTTACCTCTTGTCACCTAACACGTATCTAGATAAAGACACAAGTATAGACTTGGATTCAATCTGGTCACATTACACCGATATAGACCTTGATTACTTGTGGTCTCCTTATTTGTATATAGATTTGGGTGACCAATGGTCATCTAACATATATATAGAAGGATTGCTTCTGGTCACCTTACACTTATTTAGACTTGGGTGACCTCTGGTCACCTTACACAGGGTGTGTTTGGATATAAACCTGAGGCGGCCTATGGTTACCCATATATACCTATGGTTTGATATTTTGTGTATAAAATATCAAACCATAGGTACCAATGGGTAACCATAGGCCGCCTCAGGCGTATATCCAAACACACCCACAGATTTAAATATCGTTCATAGATATAGACTGTGGTTACCTCTGGTCACCTTACATATATATAGACTTGGGGTGTGTTTGGATATACGCCTGAGGCGGCCTATGGTTACCCATAGGTACCTATGGTTGGATATTTTATACACAGGGTGTGTTTGGATATACACCTGAGGCGGCCTATGGTTACCCATAGGTACCTATGGTTTGATATTTTGTGTATAAAATATCAAACTAAAGGTACTTACTGGTAACCATAGGCCGCCTCAGGTGTATATCCAAACACACCCATAAAGGCCATAGGCCGCCTCAGGTGTATATCCAAACACACCCTTGGTTACCTCTGGCCACCTTACACTTTTCTAGATATAGACTTGAGGTGTATCCGGTCACATTACAGAGATATTGACATAAGTTACCTATCGCAACCTTACATGTATATAGACTGGTTACATCTGGTCACCTTACACTGATATAGAATGGGGTTGCCTATGGTCACCTTACATAGATCTCGATACAGACACAGATAAATACTAGGTAACGTCTAGTCACCGTTCATATGTACCTTACACATATATAAACTGAGTGACCTCTGGTCATCTTGGTACGCTGACCAGAGGTAACCCAAGACTATATTTGTGTTAGGTGACCACAGGTCACCAAAGACTGATATATGTGTACGGTGAGCAAAGGTCACTCAAGACTTATATCTGTAACCAGAGGTAACCCAAGTCTATATATGTGTAAGATGACCACAGGTCATCTAAGACTGATATATGTGTATGGTGACAAGAGATAACCCAAGTCTATATATGTGTACGGTGACAAGAGGTAACCCAAGACTATATATATTTGTAAGGTGACCAGAGGTAAAGCAAGACTATATATGTGTTTTGTGACCAGAGATAACCCAGGACTATCTATGTGTAAGGTTACAGAGATAACCCAAGTCTATATTACTGTAAGGTGACCAGATGTTACCCATGTCTATATCTGTGTGCAGTAAACAGAGGTAACCCAAGACTATATCTCTGTGAGGTGTTATCATGTGTTTATCTGTGTAAGGTGACCAAACCTAACCCATGTCTTTTATCAGTGTAAGGTGACCAGATGTTACCATGAGTATATCTGTGTACGGTGATTAGAGATAACCCAGGTATATATCTGTATAATTTGACGAGAGGTATCCCCAAACTATAGCTGTGTTAGATGACCAGATTTAACTAAAGTCTATATATGTGTAAGGTGACCACAGATTACCAAAGTATATATATATATATAAATAGGTTTGAACGTTGTTTTCAATTTAGACTTGTTTATATTTTTTCGTTTGGGCTTGTATTATATTTGCCTTCGGGTTTATATGATCCGTTCATCCTATTTTGACTCTTTCAAAATTCAAGAGTCTATCCTAAATTGAGGTAAGTTTTATGGCCTTCCAAATACCGTTTCGATTCCTAACATCACTGAAGAGACATCAATTGTCTAAATCCGGATATGGTGTACAAATTTTTGCACCTTATGTTTGCGGTATACCATCTTTTCCGCAAGTTTGTTGTTTTCTGTTTGATAATAAATTAATAATAAGATCCATTTTGTAACACCTGGTGATCCGTTTATTTGGAAATCGCCAATGGCAGTCAGCAGAGTTTAAGAACATCAGTTGTTCGACCTGCTAGTCAAATGCGTTTTGTTAAAATATTCTTTCTCACTTTTTTGGTCTTTTGGAAAATGTTGTTTGTGCTGTATTTAGACCCCTCTACCAAGAAATTGTTTTACATGCACACGTATAAAAATTGCGGTTTTTATCCAACGCAATCATAGGTTTGAACGTTGTTTTCAATTTAGACTTGTTTATATATATATATATATATATATATATATATATATATATATATGTGTATAAGGTGACCAGATGTAACCCAATGCAATTGTAAGCGGATAGCAGATTTCAAAGTTTTCTAATTTTTACATTTTTTTCTTTGCAGTTTGAAACAATGATAACAATGTTTTTTAAAATGTTTTATGCACGAATATTGCAAAAATATCACTTTTATTCTGTTTACCCTGTATCAACTATATGTAACGTTCGTGAAATAATGTACTTTTTTCGCTTAGATATACATTTTCAACCGTTTCTGTTGGATGACCTAGCGTAACTATTATTCTTATGCATAGTTATAATGGTGAAATGTAATCTCTTTTTGGTGATACTATGGCAACAATCTACATCTATTTAATACAAAATATTGCAAAAAGGGGATGAACAAGTCTCCAAAGTGTGGTTCAAAGTTGAATTTCAATCCATTATTTAGTGATACCTTTCCTGAAACTATAGACATTTATTTATAGACGTGTAAAAAAAACTATACCTTTTTCCCCGTTTTTACATAAAATTGAATTGAAAAGATCGAGGGTCAAATTTTTGTTGAAAAATACTACAGTAATTTCCGGACCTATGGGCGGTACGGATGTGAAAATCAAAATAGCATATAAAACATGCTAAAACATTCTAGACATATAAACCTACTGCCAGTTACTGTGAGTACTCTCAGATCTTTACTAATGGCCTTTTTGTTTTTGGGATGTATAAGTGCCCAGCCACTATCACTCTTTTTTTGTTTTTTCTATGTGTATCCATCTGACGAGTTAAGCCTTTGTCAACTGATTTTTATTTGTACTGTTACACCACTGTCCCAGGTTCGGGAGAGGGTTTGGATCCCGCTAACATATTTAACGCCGCCACATTATGTATGTATGTTCCTGTCTTAAGTCAGGAGCCTGTAATTCAGTGGTTGTCGTTGGTTGCTGTGTTACATATATGTTTCTTGTACATTTATTTGTAGGTCGTTAGTTTTCTCGTTTGAATTTTTTACATTTGTCATTCCAGGACCGTTTATAGCTGACTATGATGTATGGGATTTGCTCATTGTTGAAGGCCGTACGGTGACAAATAGTTGTTAATTTCTGTGTCATTTGGTCTCTTGTGAAGAGTTGTCTCATTGGCAATTACACCATATATTCTTTTTTATATTGGAAGGCTATATTATTCTTCAACTATCTAAATTCAATTTTATTGTACAAAATCTTTTATGCTTACACATGGCCAAAATGCGAAACTAATCTTCTAACTGTGTATTGTTACCTTCACTGTTTAGTTAATTTTTGATAATGGCCATTTGACGTGGCTCGGTACTTATACATCCCGTCATATAGTGTTGTTGTGCTTTGGTGAAATTTGTATGCTTGTCTTTTTTGCTGGTGTGCTGTGTCTGTATGTCTTTTCCCGCTTCTTTGATGACATAGTTGTTTGTTTTTATAGTGATTAAGATTATAACACAATAATGACTGCTGTACCCCTATTTTGGACATTTTTTTCTTTTATCTCTGTTTGTTTTGATCACACATCGTTATCAATATAATGTAATTTCATGCGACTGTCATACAAGTGGGAGGTTAAGCAAGCTATAAAACCAGGTTTAGTTCACACCATTTTCTACATAAGAAAATTCCTGTACGAATTCAGGAATATGACAGGTGGTATCCATTCATTTAATGTGTTTTAGCTTATTATTTTGCTATTTGATTAGGGACTTTCCGATTTGAATTTTACTCTTAATTACACCTTATGTAAGAATCCCTGGGTATTGATTGTTTTTTGGACAATTGAAAAGTCTATGGTTTTGCAGGGGAAAACCCAAAAATTATTTTGAGCAAAAACAAAATAGGAGGTGCTCAATAGCATTACATCATGAAGAATCTGAGAAAGTTTTATCAAATAATATTAAGTGGTTCAGGAGAAGTTGCGGATACAACATTGGTACCCTCATTTTTAGGCAATGGCAAAGTCCATGTTTTTTAAATAGAAATCCCAAAAATTATATTGAACTAAAACGAAATAAGAAAAAGAGTGGCAAAAGATACCAAAGGGACGTTGAATCTCATAATTAATTAAAAAAAAAAAAAAAACTGACAAAGCCATGGTTAAAAAAGAAGCAGACACAGACAAACAGACAAACAACACTTAACACAACATAGAAAAATAAAGATTGAGACACACGAACCCCACCAAAAACTGGGGGTGATCTCAGGTGCTCCGGAAGGATAAGCAGATCCAATAAGAGGTGCACAATGGTTCAAGTCTACGAAGTCTCATTCATGTTTTTTTTAACCATTTCATTGTCTTCTCTTCTCTTGGTATACAGTTTCAGCGTCATTTGATATTGAAGATTACGTCAACATTAATATATTACCTTTACAATAGCTTCACTGAGGAGTTACATTTCAGCGGAGGAAATGTATTTATATGTATCTTTGTGAATCTTTGGGATCACGACAGATCAACCAATCAGCTGAATTTCAAGTATTGGAATTGTGTATTTTTAACGCTGTTTTTGCATACTTAATAGGATAAAAATGTAATGCTGTTAGTATACATAAAACAGGCAATAACTCTCGTTACTCCTGGGAAAATTGCCGGGATTTTGCAACCTAAATGGGTAATTTAAAATTAATATTTTTGTTTCGTCGAACTTTTACCTTACGTTCATGGTTCATATGCCAATGTTGGATTTCTTTGAATTGGTCTGTTTTTCAGATACTTTAGGATAGTCAAACTATGTATGGCGTATTTAATAATTGTAGGGTGTACCAATCTGTCCGGCATGTGTCATTTTACCTTGACATCATTTCATGGTTCATTTTTTTCTATGAGGTTTGTTTCTGAGAAAATTTTAGCAATATGCTAACGGAATTCGATGTTAGGAATGATTGTAAAGCCTACATGTCTGTGTGAAAGGGTTTAGTTCGACTTTAATGCATTACATTTATCACTTACATGTTAATTTAAAGTAATGCTTGAAGAAAAAAATCTTTTTTGTATTATCAACATAAATTAAAATGAGAATATTAGAACAGGCGACAAATATAAGTGTGTCCACTCTTGTTGCTTTTCGGTCAATTCCTGCAAATTGATATATATATATATATATATATAGCTATTAAAACCAGGTTAGCGATTCAGGCTCCTATGAGTAAAGTTAGATTACCGGAAATCGTTAAAGTGTGACCTTATCTTGGCCTCAATTTCACAGCCCAATAACAGAGATTCATCGAATGAGCGATTTAGACACCTAGTATATTGTTTAATTATATAACAATTTGTACATTATGGAATGTATTAGGCTGTCGTCATCACGGTCTGTGGCATAACGATAACTGTTTTGTTATATATTTATATGTCTTTATTAAATTGATTGCTGTTTTACTTACAGCGGCAAATAACAAATAATTTTCATAACGATAATATAAGTTTACTTAATTCTTCACTATTGAAAACAGAAATGTGGGTTGGTTAACAATTTTCCAAAATAAACTGATTTCTGATAGAATAATAAAAGTCGATACCCATGAATTCATATATATCTCGAACATTTTCACACGTTGATGAGAAATAAACTAAAATCAATAATCAAAAACCTAGCAAAACACAGCTTTCATAAACACTTTTTTTTCAAAATAGTAAAGGTTTATGATTCGTATCTCAAGGGAGAACAGAAGTAAGCATACAAAATAGTGTTTTTGCTTCCTGTGGTGTGTCCACGACGTTGAAATCATCCAGATTCACACTTGTAATTTGCTGGATGAATTGACAGAACTCTTCTGAACAGCCTCTGGGCAGCATTGGTTTGGTGTAGAGCCTAGTAATGTCATCAAAGAAACTTTCGTCACATGGTATGTCATAGGAATAGTCGACAGCGTCATAAAGTAGTGGCTGGTTGTACATAACATCCGGGACGCCATAGTTTTGATCAACTTGACGTTGTGACCGAATTCTATGACTATTCCACATATTTTTGAAAATATCTAAATGTTGTTGTATAACTGGCAGGAAACAAAAACGTACACACTCTAGATGAACTGGATTTGTGTTATTGAGCTCTCCGTTATCTATCATGTCTTTAAACATATTTCTCCAGAATGTGGTGAAGTAAGGACACAGAAAACTCCACAGCATCTCAATCCTTTGATTCCCAGTTGATCGCCCCTCAGAAAAACTTCTGTACCCTGACATGTTATCATTGTGAACTGCACGTAACGCTATTTGTATCGACCTTATAATAACGTTCTCCGTACCAGCATCTGACCGAACCAATCGTGGAACACGCTTGGATTGTCTAAGGAATTCTACAAAATTAAGCGCAACATTACGTGGGTTTTTATTCGTATGACTTGCAGTTAGCCAAATGATTTTTCGAGAAAAGCCATCGATTGCTCCATGCACTGATATTCCAAAGGGTTTGAGTTTATCATATCCATCTATGTGAATACAAAAATTTGGTCCTAGATTACAATATCTTCTTCGCACAAGTCGACGTCGAGATCTTGCAACTACACCATCATAATGTATAGCTGTCAGTGCAATTCTCACCGTTTCCTGAGTAGCATTGATGCCACAGCAAGAATTAAGTATTTTCCACATTGCTCTATATCCAATATTAGAGTATCCTTGTTTGTGCAGTTGAATTATCTTTTGAACGATATTAATCAATGGACTCTCTGCACCATATCTTCTCAGTCGAAGTCTTTTCATCATTCTGTAGACTGTCTTAACACTAACAAATTTATTATGAACGAAAAGTAAAAATCCAGCTATTTCTTTAGCCGTATATGAAGAAGTAAAATAATAAGCAACTAACTCATCCGTTGAAGCAGTGTCACCTGGGTAACGCAAAGGATTTACAGTGTCAGCCATTTTATAATATGTTCTGAAGAAAAAAGTAAACGGTTATATACTTCAAAAGCAAAATCGTAACTAAAACATGCTTATAATGAGGCAAGCATGTTGGAGGTCACAGATTGAGAATAAAGCCAGTTTTAAGTTCAACTTTTCATTCTATTCAAATTAGGGGTTCATATTGTATTGTACATTTCATGATGACTTTTTGTTAACGCAACTGCACGTACTTAAATACTTTCGTTATGACCTTGTTAATTTATCAGTTCCTTCTACATTACTATTTTCTGAATATGTTGCAGATCTCGCAAATTCACAACTTTTTTTGCAGAAAACAAAATATGAGCCAACGAACATGGAAGTTACCTTTTTGGTTTATTTACAAATTCAGCAAACATATCTACATACATCTTACAAACATATAGAAAAAATCCCTGAAGTTTAATACTACCAGTAAATGCAGTTGTAACTAATAAAGGAGAAACAATATCTTGAAAATCTGAATTTTAGATTATCATTCCCAATCCTACTCTGAGCAGCACTTTCATAATTTATTTCACGCTTTCAAAAATTGCCGTGAATTCTTTCAAACAATGCATTTTTGTTAATAAAATTAAAAAATAAGAGATTTCCTCTCTCCAAATTTGATGCAACACATTTAAGATATATGCACTATACACATATATATCTTTATCGTAGTGACCACAGATAAATACCCATATAAAAATATTTTCAAATAATTTGAACTTCGACAATTAAAAAAAAATATAAATGCAAAAAATGATATTTGATTCATATCATATGATTTTAGTATTTTGGTAAACATAAAAATATTGTTTGAACCATTCAAGTATCTGTATTTGCAGTTTTAGGACAAAACGACCAGCACTAAATGCTAGGATTTGAAGTAAGAACATAGGGTTGATACGTTTTAAAAGATAAACTTGTATCAACTGGTGCAAGAAGATATGTGTCTAAAAACGTCATAAAAAACATATTTTTCTACTTGAACCGAGTAGTGGCGTAGTTTTACTTATTTGTTGTCAAAATATGTCTATACACTGTACATATATAAACTTAAAGTTCATACCCTATATATGCGACAATATATAACTTAAAATACAGTCAGCTTCAATTGTCTTTCAATTGAAAGCTGTTGATTTACATACTGAACAGCTTGATCTATGTCAAACTGTGAAAAGAATGAAACATGTAAAAATCTAAGTTGCTCACATGATGATACAATCAAACAAATATCAGTAAACATAAAATAAATTTGGCATGCATCAAAAATGACAAGAAATTTGAAATTTCGAGACAAATCTGCAATGGTTGCAGCAGTAACCTTAGTGAATGAAATATAAAGGTGTCTCAGTTGTGAAGCATGTGACAATATTACTACTTGGTTATCATTTATTGATGTCCCACTTATATCAAGGGTGGTTAAATTTCGCAAGGACATTACAAATGCAAGATTGTTTAGCGGTGTTTCTGCTACATACAATTCTTGAATAGTAGGAGTAAGCTTTAGCATCAATTTGGTAAATCTGTGTGACCCAAAAGTAATATTTTGGTTACTTAGATTGAGACATACAAGCTGATTATTTTTCACGATCATTTCCATCATTGCAATGTCTATAGTATAGGAATCGTCAAATTCTACAATAGTCCACAAGCTTTGCATTTTTCGCACAACATCCTTTAGACCTCTGCATATTTTACAGACTGTATAAAGTAACTCCGACACAGGAATATAACTAAGTACCATTATCACTAATTCTTCAGGAAGGTCTAATAGACTAGCTGAAAATATTAAACAAGTGAATTATTGCAAACACCTATATTTTATAAATGTCATACTTATTTTTTCAAGAATCTAATATACTTTTATTCTATATGTACGAGTGCTCAGGTGAAGACCGAAGAGCGTTGTTTTGTTATATTTGCCATTTTATAAATTAAAACAAAATTAAAATGTATCAATAGCTTCAAAAGTTATAGATATATTTTGACATTTTAACTGAGTTTACAAATGGAAAATATAACATAATAAAACCTCCAATGATGTTGACTTGAGTCTTTTTGTCGCTGTTTTTAAAAGAAGTAGAAGCTAGATATCTGCACTGAAATATATATCAAGCCACTCAGTGACTCACATAAAGTTTCAAGACACTTTATGTTAAAAAACTCCAATGATTGGAGACCATGGTTCAAAGGTAAATTACTCAGAAATGAGTATGCAACATTCACCAATTTTAGATATTGATAAATTAATTATGTATATTTTTCATGTTAATTAATTTTACTAATATTCCACGTTTGATATGGAAACAAGGTATGGGATACCCATAATTGCCACCTTTATTGCAAGCCGTTCACGTCAAAACTCAGTATGTTTAAACCATTTTTCGAAAAATTTACACACTGAGAATTAGAAAGAAAATTACTGAGATGAAATAAACTGAAAAACACATCCTGAGAATTGAAAATTACACAATGAGATTTGTGCGCACTTTTTCTGCGCACAGATCTAATTTGCATATCTAATCTGTATCTATTACAATCTTAAACAACTAGGAGACAGAACTCGCTTTTAATTTGTAGCCTGAGTTCATGGCTCAAATTGTTATTTCGATTAAGTTTATGTCATCAGCAGTCCAAGGTCTGTTTAAGTTACGATTAGTAAAGATGTGAAGAATTTCCCTAAATCTCCTGTATCTTTAATTGACATTATTAGGAAACTCGAGAGTTCTAATGCATCTGTATGTATTTAAAACTTTAAAAACAGGTTTAATCCACAATTTTTTACATTATAAAATGCCTGTACCAAGTCAGGAATATGACAGTTGCTCTCCATTCGTTTGATGTGTTTGAGCCATCCCCTTGTTTTTGCCATGTGATAATAAGGACTTTCTCTTTAGAATTGTCCTTGGAATTCGGATTTTTTGTTATTTTACTTTTTACAACTTGCACACAACATGTACATAAATCTCATTGTGTAATTTTTGAAGTCTCAGTGTGTAATTTTCAAAGCTCACTGTGTGTTATTTATATTTTTGTAATCTCAGTGCGTCTTTTTGATATCTCAATGTGTATGTTTTTATTCTTAGTGTGTGTTTTCAGGTTTTTTAATCTGTGGTTTTTTTTAATTCTCAGTGTGTTAATTTTTCGAAAAATGTTTTAAACATAGTTTTGACGAGAACTGCTTGCCATATACGATGATATAACGTTACCACATCTCTGTTCATACACATATTATACTTACAGTAATTGCAAGGGATCTCTAAGCTGACCTGTAAAATACAAGAACAGATCAAAAGATTTAATCACATTATAAAGTGCCATAGTTTGTCAGCTTGGCGTGTGACATCAAATTTCCCTCATTTTTTAAACTAGCTTATAATACAGACATTACAGCAATCGGACTTGAGTATGTACAGGTTCAAACAAAATCTTTTGTTAGCAACCTTGCTAGCTGAAGCGTAAAGTCGTTATTAGCTTATAAGGTTTACCTTTATTACCCTTATTTTGAAGTAGTTTAGTCCAAAAGACGATAAATTGATTAGTCCACTCTCAAATTAGGGTAGTAAAGGTAAACCTAAGAACGATGTTACGCTTCAGCCAGCAAGAAAGGTAATCAAAGTTTTTGATTGAACGTACATAGTCAAATCCGATGGCTGTAATGTTCAACATGATTAGACAGTCATTTATTTATTCCTGGTATGGCGGACTAAAACAGCTTATTTTTAATACGAAGTTAACAATACGTCATGTCAGTATTTATTGTAAAAAAAATATGGAAAATAAGGATAGATCATAGAGGGAAATTTTTGTTTACTAAATTTGAGAATGGAAATTGGGAATGTGCTAAAGAGACAACAACCTGACTAAAGAACAGAAAACAGTTGACAAAATTTGTCGTCTTTGTACTGTTTATTGCACACACAAAAACATTGCGGTAGGGGCTTTGCCCATTGTTAAAGGCCGTACGGTGACCTATAATAGTTGTTAATTTCTGTGTCATTTGGTCTCTTGTGAAGAGTTGTCTCATTGGCAATTACACCACATCTTCTTTTTTATATTAACCGAACAATTATAATTAATCTGCCCCTTCATTTTTTCAGTACTGCACGAGATTTTTTTTCTCGCTGAACACTTCGAAGTAACAAGAGTCACAAGAACAGTCATTGGAACTTTATATAGGGGGAGGGGGTCTATATAGTTCAAATGAACTCGTAGTGACTCAGTATTAAAACATCAAAGGATCTTATTTTGCCGCAACTGTGAATTAAAAAAATCAGAACTCGACTGGCTCTCTCCAACGTAAATTTCGTGACACCCTATGTTAATTTATAGTTAAACCTGATTATTTTATGAGGCGACCATTTTACTTTCACAGCTGGAGAAAAAGGGTTGTGTTTTTTTTTGCATCAAAAACAAAATTCCCATAACGTGTGTATACTACGGCAGACACGTGGAAAAGCCTTTTTATAGAAGTTTTTTTACAACAATAACTTAATGATTGATTGATTGATTGTTGTTTGTTTAACGCCACATGAGCACAACAAGGCTATATCGCGGCGAGATATCATTTAATAAATTGTTTCTTATCTTACCTCCATTTGCTTGAAATAAAATGCTCAAATGTGGTGGCGACCTGATCCTTCCAAAATCAAAATGAAAATGAACAGGTTAAAATCGTGCCATATTTATCTCGATTTAGCTGAAAACTTTCCCGTTGCTCGCCTTAATTTAAAACAATTTGTTGCTTTATAAAACAATATATCGAAGAAAAAAAGGCAATTTATTATTATTGCATGATATTTTTATTGACTTATGAATTAATCTTAAAATGTTTTCTCGTTTTGATAATTTGTCGCGTTATTTAAAACGATTTATTTTTATGGCGATAAAAAACAAATCGGCTAAATGCCTTGTTAGGCATTTTGTCGAAAAAAATAAATCGCAGTAATAAGAAAAAAAAGGCAATTTATTATTATTGCATGATATTTTTATTGACTTATAAATTAATCGTAATTTTTTTTCTCGTTTTGATAATATGTCGCGTTATTTAAAACGATTTATTTTTAAGGCGATAAAAAACAAAGCGCCTAAATGCCTTGTTAGGCATTTTGTCGAAAAAAATAAATCGCAGTAATGAGAAATAAAGCATTTTCTCGCTAAAAGTTATATCGTCATCTTGGATTATAAGTATTAAAACGAGGGTAATATACGCTTCCGTAGACCTTTTTTTATAGACTTCCTTATTTGCTTAATATCCACATCGTAATATCCCCTATAACCTAATTTTATTCTCAATATACGTTTAAGACAATGTATTAAAATGCACCCACAAACGATACTGTTCTATTATTTCAACAAAAAATAATGTCTAAAAAATAAATATTGTAAGATGTAGAAATGTTTAAAGTTTTCTAGTTTATTTTGCGATGATATTATTCATGATCTGGTTCATTCTTCTGACGAGGTGAACACCAAGAAAAATATTTATTGAAAAGTTTGTTATCTATTCTAATCAAATTAAAATCGTAAAAATTTCCATTTGTGTTTTACCCATTAGGTAATGCAAACAGACTTCATAAAAAATAAGGCCAAATAAACAATAGAACTTCAGATATTTCCGTTTTATAAAAATCTAAAGTTACTGGTTACTAATTTTTTTTAAATATCGATTTTATTTTAAAATTTTTGTTAGATTGAAATATTTTGTTCCCTTTCATGCCAGGAAATACAGAAACTGGACGTCATAGGTCAAAAGTTGACGTCATTCACACTATGACGTCACGCCAGGTATGCGATACGGGGTATGCGATTCGGGTTTAGCCATGCAATACGGGGTATGCGATACAGGGTATGTGATACAGACTGGAAAAAATACCCTTTATTAGATATACAAAATTGCTGTATTTTGTACTAAGTATATGATAAAAGGATTTAACATATACTTAGACTAAATAACATATAAATTTTACCGTATGATAATAGCATTAAATTGACGTAAATTCCATATTTTTCGAATTGGTGCTTAGCGGGCTGATATGAAAAGTTTATCACATGCTTCGATTGTTATCACATGCCTTTCCGTAACGTTATCACATGGCATTCCAAACTCCCCGGCAGTTCCAGTTCCGATCCGCATACGGGCCCGAATACTACTCTACACTAATCACTGCCTTCGGCTTTTTTCGTTACGCGCTCTTCAAGCGGTTTGACCCGGATTGACCTTTTGTTGCTACTGAAGCAAATATGGCTGAACATTGATGAATGAGGATATTTGTTATCAACTTTACCAGTATATATATGAATAAAAACACTAACCGTAAGTAAAATGCACTCAATCCAAATAATTTTACAAAATAAAAATTTGCAAATTTCTGTATCGTTAGGTCGAAGAATTCAAGGCATGAAAACTCGATCGACTTTGTTGCATTATGATTATGCCATATAAAAAAATCTTCGTCAATGAAGAAACATAAAATATGATCTTCTCGTCTGTGAAGTTGAAAGAACACTTAACGCTATAGCTTTTGATATTAAATTGGACATACTTTTAATAAACTGGCACCCAATCATCAGCTAATAAACTCGTTTGAAGAACAGAATAAAATGTTGGGAGAGTGGCTAAATTTTACCCGAGAAGCTCAAGGATGGAGCATCTTGATAGACCTATTTTTTGAAAACTCTTATCAGAAGCTTTTTAATGTCCAGTGCCAAATATTTCTTGTAAAATGATTAGAAATTTTACAAAAGACAAATTTGGACTCTATAGGGATAAATTTAGGATTTCCTGGGAAAGGGGTGCAAATAATGCCAAATTGACACATGGCTTCAAATACATTATTTAAACGAACTTCAGTAAGGGTTGTATTACATGTATATTATATTAAGACTGTTTACTTACCAATCTCCGAATTTCTCAAAACTCAATTTAGATTTCATGGATAAAAAAAAATAAAACAATCATAAATTATTATAATTGAAAAATAATATAGGGTAACACACACATTACTAAATTTGTTATGCAATTTGCTTTTATTATATATATGTCACCATGGTCATGTATGTATTAATTTACAATATTCTGGATGGGAGCATTTCCATTTCGATATTACTATATTTTATTGAATTATTATCCAGTCAATTTATAGTCTATACAATATAATAATAATTAACCCCCCCCCCCCCCAAAAAAAAAAAAAAAGAAGTAAAATCTTTATAATTTTGGTCCAATTAATCTGTATTCTATTTACCCTTTAAGAACCACATTTAGGCCAAATAAATAAATATGTGTGTTTCCTATTTCCCTCTGTACTAAACCCTATATGTTTTAAGCTTGGAAATAGCTGCCTACCTTAAAGTTTTTTTTGTAATTTTTCAATAAGCACTGTTTAAGTCAGAATATCTCTCCCTTAGACTCAATGTAAAAAAAAAAATGTTGAATTACATAAATTCCCTACCTACCTACCTACCATTTATTTTCAAAGATGTAATAGGAAACACACACAGTATTTTATTTGGCCTTAGCCCTTATATATACAATGTACATGTACTCTTAATAAACCTTTTATTCCTGCAATAAAAAACACTTTTGACTATAATTCTAAGACGCCAGTAATCAATTCTAATGTTTTTATTTTTATCTTACAGATGGTGACAAAAAAAGATAACAGCACAGTGTTAAGATTGAATCAGAATGAATAAAACAAAAAGATTATAATAGGTATTGGTTTTTTTTTTAAATATTTTTATTTGCATGGATTAATTACTTTATCAATTTATAAAAAAAATACTATTTAATTATCCTGCCTTGCATGGAATAAAATGACAACTTACATTGTTCTAAAAAAAATGTTTGTAAATAATGAGTAAAATTAATGCTCAATAACAATGTTTAAAATGTTAACATGAAAACTGATTTTGATTTGAAGCCATATTTTATAAAATTGATTAATGTAGACAAATCTTTTTTATAGTAACAAATGTAGGTGACACTTAAACACTCAATATCTTTCTTTAATTAGTATAGTAGGATGATACAGATTGATGCCTGTGAAAGAATTATAAAAAAGGTTGCATTCAGTTTTTTATTGTCAATAATACTTCCCTCCCCCTATTTTTCAAACTTTTTATATGTTAAATAATGCAGGTCCTTGCATTTCAACAATTTATTTTTAGTTATACTCATTTTATTATTTCATTATTACTTTCAGCTCCCTCAACCAGAAGAACTATGAACACAGTTATTGATTTCTATGTTTCCTTGGAGATTTTAACAGTTATTGTTAAAACTTGAAATCTAACAGAATGAAAATTTGAGAAAATTTACATATACAGTGTACATGTACATGTAGCTTCAATATAAATCAACTGATACACCGTAAGTATGTCTTCTATATATGAAAGTTATAAATTGGTTTGTTTACAAAATTAATTTTTTACTAGATATATTTGAGTAAATACCGGACCAAATTATATATTAAAGCAAATACTCACAAACGTTTTTTTTTTTAAAATTACTAATATTTCCTATATGGTGATATAAATTATATGATCAAATTGTGGATACAACTACATGGTTTGTGCTATAAACTGTGAATATAAAAAAAGAGTATGTTGTATGATCGCCAATGAGAAAACTCTTCCAACAAGAGACCAAATGACAGAAGTTAACAACTGTAGCCTATAGTAAGTCATAGTACAGTCTTAAACAATGAGTAAAGCCCATACCATTCAGAGAGCTATAAAATACACTGAAATGACAAATGTGAAACAATTAAAACTAGAAATTTGGCCTAATTTATCATACATGTATGTACAAAATAATGAACAAAAAACAAATATGTGACACATTAAAAAACAAACCACTGAATTAAAGGCTCCTGATTTGGGACAGACACAGACATACATAATGTATCGGGTTAAACATGTTCGCTGGGACCCAACCCTCCCCTTACCTGGCCATGGGACAGTGGTGTAAGAGTACAAAATAAAAACAAACTATAAAATTTAGTTGAAAAAGACTTAAATCTTAACTCATCATGAGATGGATACAAGTAGAAATAAATAAAACCAAGAAAAAGGGGGCATGGTCAGGTACTATTACATACAAACAACTGAAAGACACTTAGTATAGATCTAGATTATTTACTCTAAACACACTCAAGCTTAATAGGTGTGAAAAATACCCTAAATCTGATAGGTCCTGCAACTTTTGAAAGAGACTCCAAAAAATTACTTATAAAGGGAACTCAATCTAAATTTTGTGTTAAAATTTCATGAGAAATTGTTCAAAGCAAAGGAGAAGGGCATTAAAGGACTATTTTTTGCCGTGCGGCTCTTGGGCTGATATTGAACCTAGGGCTGGTAATACATGCGATATGAAAAATGCCATGTAATAATCTGATAATATTGACCGGAAAGAAGTATATTGACTGAGGACGAAGTCCGATGTCGATATACGTCTTTGGGTCGATATATCCTGTATTGACCTCATACAAAGGCTATATTTGTTATATTATTAATTTCTGACCATATTTGTATCAAAATCGTCATTTAGGTTTGTTGGAATTTTATAGATATTACATTGTCTCCTTGACAATAACAACATATTAGTTGTTATTTCATTTACTTTTTTTTTGGACATCTTATGTATTTGAAGATTTTTTTTCATCAAATAATCGATCACAGATATCATGTGTTTCAAAACGTTAAACAATATCCTGAAATTCATTACATGAATTCACAAAGTATATTGGTTTTTAGATATTCTATAAATAACCGTGCAATATGCTTTTTGCAGGTCAATATGCGTTTTGCTATCCGCCGTTTTCTCTCTACCTTCGAAAATATAGTTTAACATGTGACTATCCCTAAACGAAATAAATTTGTTAAAATATACGAATTAATAATATTAAAACTTAACTGAATGTTTAGCTTTCTATCAAACGTGGAAATAAATAATGCAAGGTCAGCATTTCTAAAATTTTGTCGAATTACTTATCTTTGTTGACAAACTAATCATTCAACTTCTACCTCTACGATTTTGTCAAGACACTTATCCAATGACCCTTTTATCTGTAAAATGACTACTCTAACAACATTGCTTCCATTTCAAAATGAATATACAACGATGTGCAATTTATGATTTGAAGCGCAATTCTAGGACTTCTGTATCATGAATGAAGGCTCAAACACAAAAATATATTCCTGAACACGTGATCTATTCAACATGAAATGTTGACATCGTGCGCAGCTTGTGTACCAATCATAATCTGACATAAAGACAAACATCTGACGAAGCACATATGTGAAGCAGGAAATTCACACACTTTCAATATATCCTGCTCAATCGTTAGTTTTATGTGATATATATTGTTTGGTTTTTGTTTGTCTGTTTACTATTTGGAAATGTCGTCGTTTTGTTTTTGTCTTACAATTTTCATTTGCCCCTTTGGTATTGTATCTCTCCATTTACATTTAATACAAGTTTATGTAATATCTAATTGCAAAAATATGTTTAAGTAGATGTAGTAATAAGTAACTCAGGCTGTCAGTTACCTAATATTGTCTCGCCAAATAATAATATCCAGACTTAACTAATCGATCAGATCGGTAATCGAACACTAATCGATCATATTTGATCAGTACTCGATTGATGACTTGAAGTCATCGATCAGTAATCGATCAAACTCTCTCAGGAGTTTGATCGATTAGTGATCGATTAGATTACAGATCGATTTAAGACCGATTACTGATGGATTAGTGATTGATTAATGATTTTATTATTATTGAGAAAACAATGCTATTCCATCATTTGTGAAATAAAAGTTCCATGAAAATATTTTCACCATTGACAAAATTTTCTGGAATTCCTGGATTTACTCAGTAATACATAGAGAATAATACATGGCAAAATCCGTATCATATGTCGTATCATCCCGAGACATCAATATCAGCCCAAGGGCCTTTAGGCCCGAGGGATGATATTGGTCGAGGGTGATACGGCATGTGATACGGATTTTGACATGTATTATACACTTTATCATATATTTCAACAGAAGAGTATTTATATTAAATGAACTGTTTTCTGGTCCATAGCACTGGGTTACCTTCAGTTCTACTTTTGTCTTGTTTCAAAGGCCTTAAAAGAACTGCTTAATTACTTATCCGAAGCACCTGGGTTACCTTACAATTTGCGTGCTGTTGTTTTAAAAATATTTTGTTTATTATTGTATTAATTTGTGTGTTTTGTATTTTTCATAGTTGCATTTAGTGTGCCAAAAAATATGAAAACTTGACGTTCGTGACGTCACATACAATATGAAAACTCGACGTTCGTGACGTCACATACCAAACAATGACGTCATTCAAAAAATTTACTATTTTGAGGAAAATTTTTCTTAAGCAAAAAAAAACCAAAACTGACTTTATGTAAAAAAAAAAAAAAAAAAAAAAAAAAGTAGGGGTGTGATAAAGGGTAGGGGTGTGATAAAGGGTATGCGATAAAGGGTGCGCATCAAAGTTGCGCGATATGGATTAAACAGCAGGCTATTTATCACATATGCAAAACTACTGTATTTACTACTAAACGTATGATAAATGTTTATACAATATGCAGTCGTAACCAAGTGAAGTGTATCTAAAAGCTTAGCCCTATTACATATTCCTGACTAAAAACTACATTTTTGTAGGTTTACTCGTGTATATTAGTCCTAAAAACTATGATATGACGTCTTGAAAGGCTATTGTATTTTTTTTCTTTTACGCCTTTCATTGACGGAAGGGGTCAAAGCAAAATTTAAATAGACTTTCAAGATGTCATAATTATTTGGACTACTGTTTATATAATTAGATATGACCTACACATTATTTCCATGTGAATTTTGATCCAGCACTTACCCAACCCTTCCCGTATCATATTTTTACTTATCAAAAATGTATATCTGTCATAAAATGTTTTTTTTTTATGAAAATAAGATTAACCTAAAGTATACATGTATATAACTGATGAAAGATACATTGCTATTTTTTCTAAACACATCAGAATTTCTTTTCAGGATACATTTGTAGTAATGTAATGTTTCATTATTATATATTGTTAATGTTAATTAGGTGAAAATGTCAAATTGATAGGATCAAAAGCACAAACAGCAAATACATAGCTTGTAAGATTGTATGGGAAAATTGATTTAGAGATAATTGATTTGACCACACTATTGGAAACATTAACAAACATCAAAAGATTCGGACATCTAATTAGTTTCAGATACTTGTGATATAAACAGGCAAGTTGAAAACTTCACCTCCATCTAAATTTCACGATTTTATCATGAAATATGTAATAGAGCTTGAAATAGTGACCATGGTGACCAACTCATCCCTACCACTCAATTTATTCAACAACACTACCTGCTAAAGTTTACTAAGGAATGCAATAATCATTCCATAAAATTTCTAGACCTTGAAATCCTCAAAGAAGAACACATGAAAATACTGGTGTTTAAGAAATTAAGAAAAAGGAAAAAGTTTAAAATAGATGTTATGTGTCATTTACATATTATCATCCTCAAGCAGAAGAACTTCAAAAAGTATTCAGGAAATACTGGCATCTTATTAAAACAGATTCTTCAGTAGGTGCTACATTGTGTATCATATCCCATTAAAACCTATCCATAGGATTCAAAAGAAATAGAACATTGGTAAATTAATGAAATGACCTATAAAATAGTTTGTATGAAGGTCACAATTCCTTCAAAATATTTCACTGTGCAGAACTAATTAATGACCATCATCATGTAAACCTCACATGTAAACTGAAATTTTTATAAGACAAAATTCTACCAGGAAACACTTAATTCAACATTTATTGAAATAGGATGAAATAGTTAGAAAATCAAAAACAGAGTTCGTGAAAAGTGGTGGTCCTCGGGATTTTACCACCAAAATTTTGCATAGGACTGACACATTTTTTAGTATTTTTCAATAGAATTAATAATTAGGACCAGCAGATTTTCTCCAAGGACCACCTGGGGAAAAAAGATTTCGTGAACTCTGCAAAAAAACAAAAAATCTAAATTCAAATTAACAAATTTTACAAAATTATGAAAAAATCAATAAATTAAAAACAGTAATAAAAAAAATGACAAACTGAAGGGGTGGTCTCTGCTGAAAGTTTCTTTTTAAGGGGGCTCCTGGGTATAAATGAATTTTTTTTTTCTAATATAGGATTTCGCTATATATTTTTTTATAAATGAAATTTTTCATATACTTTGAAAGAAAAATGAAATAAAAAAAATGGAGTCACCGTTCATTTAAGCACACAATCTGCCTCCGGAAGAAGCATACATTTTTGTTAATGTCCTTTTATTTCTGTTGAACTAATAGGAGAAATAGAGGTAATATCGAAATAAAAAAATAACCTAATTACATAAATCGCTTGAATTTTACAATTATTTAGTTTATGTACAGCTTATATGAAAACAATAATAAAAAATATAGGTCACCGATGAGTTAAAAAAGATATTTCAAAATTAATGCCAAAAAATGGCATTTTTGCACCAAAGGGAGATAATTTGGAGCTTTTTCAATGATATAAACATTTTAAAAGTCATCTGGGGCCAAACCGAATCGATTTTTTGGGTTGATTTTTTTACCATATCATTAAGTAATAACTAATAGTGTTATAAATAAAATTTGTAATGAAAAAATAAAGGTTCAATTTTTTGCTGAAATTTTTGTACCCACGAGCCGTCTTAATCACTATATTTACAGAAAAACTATACGTTGCTACACAGTATCAATGAAAGGCCAGAACAATGATTTGTAGTTGCACTATGCACTATGCAACTACAAATCATAGGTGGATATAACGGCCTTATTTATTTAAAAACAAATATGTAACACATAAAAAAAAAGACAATCACTGAATTACTGAGGCTCCTGACTTGTACACTCAGCAGGCACATACTCAATTCTATTTAAAAACATCTGTAATTTCAGGAGCCTGTAATTCAGTGGTTGTCGTTTGTTTATGTGTTACATATTTGTTTTTCGTTCATTTTTTTTTACATAAATAAGGCCGTTAGTTTTCTCGTTTGAATTGTTTTACATTGTCTTATCATGGCCTTTTATAGCTCACTATGCGGTATGGGCTTTGCTCATTGTTGAAGGCCGTACGGTGACCTATAGTTGTTTTAATGTCTGTGACATTTTGGTCTTTTATGGATAGCTGTCTCATTGGCAATCATACCACATCTTCTTTTTTATATTAATTTCTTATTCATATTCATTCTACTTATCTTTAGATGTGTATGCTTTCGTGTGAAAATAAAACACTAACCACTATTGCCTTGCATTAGGACTATTTTAAAATTTAAAAAAAAGGGGGGATCTTCTGTATGTAAATTCAAAAGTCAATAGAAAGTTTTCCACTGACTCTGATAACAATCTATTTATTTTTATCAGTATTTTGCAATCCTTAGTAGAGTCATAGTCCACAGCTGGTCATTTCTGGTCAGTCTTCTACAATATTATGGAAATTAGACAATATCCTGCTGTGAAGACAAACAAGTGTGTTTGAATAAATGATGTATCAATTTTCTGTTAATTGGTAAATGTTCTGGCTATTTAGTTGTGACCTAAATTCTGGCATTATAGTTACAAACCCTAAATTTCATCATAAAGTTAAGGATATATCAAATTGCACAATATATTTGTGTTGATTAATCCGTATATATGAAAAATACAGATTTTAATATATATTAGCTTGGTTGAAATTTTCATCTTCTTAATAAAATCACAAGTGTCTGAAGCTAATATTATATGTAAAAATTAATTTTGATGTGTTAACAAAGGTCATTAACTTAAAAGGCATCAAATATTTATCAAACCATGGAAGTATATATATATACTACTATATTCAAGTCAAATGCTGTTGTTAAAATCTATTTTTTCACTCTTTTGATCTTTTGGAAAATGTAGTTTGTGCTGTATTTAGAACCCTCTACAACCAAATTTGTTACATGCACACATATAAAAATTAGAGTTGTTTTTATATCAATAATTATGACATCTTGGATGGCTTTTTTAAATTTTGCTTTGACGCCTTCCTTCAATGAAAGGTTGTAAAAGAAAAAATACAATAGCCTTTCAAGACGTCATAGTTATTGTACCAATATACATGGGTAAACCTACAAAAATGTAGTTTTTAATCAGGAATATGTTAGGGCTAAGCTTTTAGATACGCTTCTCTTGGTTACGACTGCATATTGTGTAAAAATGTATTGCTGAGTAAATCCTGGATTTTTTGGCATATTTAGACAGAAACATAAATTCAAGACTTAAAAATAAACACTGATGTCTGGCATGGGTATTGGTTCTAACCTTTACACTCAAATTTCCAGACATATTGACAACATCATGAAAAAAAATTCCAGTATCTTCTTAGCGGTGAAATGATTTTAAATTCTAGAATTCCAGAAAATTTTGGCAATGGTGAAAATATTTTCATGGAATTTTTATTTCACAAATGATGTCTTTCATCAGGCTTATTTCTGGAATAGCATTGTTTTCTCAATAATAATAAAATCACTAATCTGTCATTAATCAATCACTTATCCATCAGTAATCGGTCTTAAATCGATCAGTAATCTAATCGATCACTAATCGATCAAACTCCTTAGAGAGTTTGATCGATTACTGATCGATGACTTCAAGTCATCAATCGAGTACTGATCAAATATGATCGATTAGTGTTCGATTACCGATCTGATCGATTAGTTAAGTCTGGTAATATACAGTAGTAGATATCATAGAACGTCATTGACTGTCAATGCAATCATAATACTTAAAGACTCTGAAACATGCAACATAACACTATCTATATGTGGTTCTAAGAAAGACTTTTCGTACTATTTTCGCCGAAAATCATCGGTTAAGTGTTTTTTTTTGGTGACACTTTCTGTCATTGAATAGACTTGTGAAACCACCTTATGGCCTTTAAAACATTTGACCGATCAAATGGTTTGTCATCACGCATGCACATAATACATTTCTAATCACCTGATGAATGATGTCACTTCCGATTGAAGATGGTCCGAGAGCTTGGTATATAAAATTTGATGTCCATATTAGAGACTTCACTAAATTTGTATCAAATGCACTTTACAATGTCTATTGTACCTGTTCCATTTCACATACTATATTTCTTTTCTTCTGTAGGATAGCAAGTGGTTTAAATATAAGCCTGTTGAGAATAAATTGCATGAAAGTTTTTCCCTAAAAAGGCAAAAATCTTTGTTTCAGCCCATACTGCTTGTAAGAAAAGTTATTTGCAAGAGTCTTTTTGTGCTCAGATTTGTTGTATCATGTCACATGAGTATAGAAATGATAAAAAAGACACACATTTTTATTTTTTATAGCCTCAATATGCATTTTTAAATGTAAATATGTGGCACGGCCTTAATTGACCCTAAATTTTTTCCAGTCTTACTTGGCCTAAGACCCTTTTAAACTAATATGATATGTTATTTGTAACTTTTCTTTCCATTTAAAGTACTTTAAATACATATGTAAGGATTATTTATAACCAAAAAGCTTCACAAATTTAAAATTGCTGGAAAATATTACATCTTCACGTAAGGCTCCACTTCATTGAAAAACCTGAATTTTTAGGCGCAGGCTCATATAAATTTGACTTATGAATAATTATGCCAAGTCTGATAAATCAAATGAGTACTCTATTGCTTTTAGTACATGATAAGTTATATATTAAGGCATTTAACAAGTATTTTTTTGCAATATTTAAATTTTTAAAGCCCCAAATGTTGATAGTTGAAATTTTTCAATTTTAACGTCAAAATTTTACACGCAAAGATGAGTATAGAACTAAACTTAATGTCTATAATATACATCCTATTGTCATGAAACTTTGTAAGTAGTGTTATAATACATTAAGCTTTGTTCATACCAAGTTTTTTTAAGATTTGTCTACTCTTTCTACCCTAAGAGGTGAAATCTGTAAATATAGAATTTGTACTCTGGCAACTTCCCTAAATGATTTGATGGTGTCAACTTGTCAAATAGCATGAAACTAAAGGATTTAAACTTTTATTTTATAGAATTTCTGCCAAAACGACCAATTTTGACATTTTATGGTCAAAATAGGCATTTTATAACTTTTTCAATATTGATGCATAAATGGCATCCTGACTTTCTATCTGACAGGTTTTTATGTGTCAATATTTGTGTTTCTATGCCTTTACCTGCTTCTTTTACTTATTTATGAACTCTGAATCTACAGAAAAGAAGTTTATCTCAGATAAAATGTGCAAAATGTGTTGTATGAATGACCCTTGTCTAACGCCTTGTTTGGATGAAGGCAATAGTGGGGAGCTTGGTATATAAAATTTGATGTCCATATTAGAGACTTCACTAAATTTGTATCAAATGCACTTTACAATGTCTATTGTACCTGTTCCATTTCACATACTATATTTCTTTTCTTCTGTAGGATAGCAAGTGGTTTAAATATAAGCCTGTTGAGAATAAATTGCATGAAAGTTTTTCCCTAAAAAGGCAAAAATCTTTGTTTCAGCCCATACTGCTTGTAAGAAAAGTTATTTGCAAGAGTCTTTTTGTGCTCAGATTTGTTGTATCATGTCACATGAGTATAGAAATGATAAAAAAGACACACATTTTTATTTTTTATAGCCTCAATATGCATTTTTAAATGTAAATATGTGGCACGGCCTTAATTGACCCTAAATTTTTTCCAGTCTTACTTGGCCTAAGACCCTTTTAAACTAATATGATATGTTATTTGTAACTTTTCTTTCCATTTAAAGTACTTTAAATACATATGTAAGGATTATTTATAACCAAAAAGCTTCACAAATTTAAAATTGCTGGAAAATATTACATCTTCATGTAAGGCTCCACTTCATTGAAAAACCTGAATTTTTAGGCGCAGGCTCATATAAATTTGACTTATGAATAATTATGCCAAGTCTGATAAATCAAATGAGTACTCTATTGCTTTTAGTACATGATAAGTTATATATTAAGGCATTTAACAAGTATTTTTTTGCAATATTTAAATTTTTAAAGCCCCAAATGTTGATAGTTGAAATTTTTCAATTTTAACGTCAAAATTTTACACGCAAAGATGAGTATAGAACTAAACTTAATGTCTATAATATACATCCTATTGTCATGAAACTTTGTAAGTAGTGTTATAATACATTAAGCTTTGTTCATATTAAGTTTTTTTAAGATTTGTCTACTCTTTCTACCCTAAGAGGTGAAATCTGTAAATATAGAATTTGTACTCTGGCAACTTCCCTAAATGATTTGATGGTGTCAACTTGTCAAATAGCATGAAACTAAAGGATTTAAACTTTTATTTTATAGAATTTCTGCCAAAACGACCAATTTTGACATTTTATGGTCAAAATAGGCATTTTATAACTTTTTCAATATTGATGCATAAATGGCATCCTGACTTTCTATCTGACAGGTTTTTATGTGTCAATATTTGTGTTTCTATGCCTTTACCTGCTTCTTTTACTTATTTATGAACTCTGAATCTACAGAAAAGAAGTTTATCTCAGATAAAATGTGCAAAATGTGTTGTATGAATGACCCTTGTCTAACGCCTTGTTTGGATGAAGGCAATAGTGGGGAGCTTGGTATATAAAATTTGATGTCCATATTAGAGACTTCACTAAATTTGTATCAAATGCACTTTACAATGTCTATTGTACCTGTTCCATTTCACATACTATATTTCTTTTCTTCTGTAGGATAGCAAGTGGTTTAAATATAAGCCTGTTGAGAATAAATTGCATGAAAGTTTTTCCCTAAAAAGGCAAAAATCTTTGTTTCAGCCCATACTGCTTGTAAGAAAAGTTATTTGCAAGAGTCTTTTTGTGCTCAGATTTGTTGTATCATGTCACATGAGTATAGAAATGATAAAAAAGACACACATTTTTATTTTTTATAGCCTCAATATGCATTTTTAAATGTAAATATGTGGCACGGCCTTAATTGACCCTAAATTTTTTCCAGTCTTACTTGGCCTAAGACCCTTTTAAACTAATATGATATGTTATTTGTAACTTTTCTTTCCATTTAAAGTACTTTAAATACATATGTAAGGATTATTTATAACCAAAAAGCTTCACAAATTTAAAATTGCTGGAAAATATTACATCTTCATGTAAGGCTCCACTTCATTGAAAAACCTGAATTTTTAGGCGCAGGCTCATATAAATTTGACTTATGAATAATTATGCCAAGTCTGATAAATCAAATGAGTACTCTATTGCTTTTAGTACATGATAAGTTATATATTAAGGCATTTAACAAGTATTTTTTTGCAATATTTAAATTTTTAAAGCCCCAAATGTTGATAGTTGAAATTTTTCAATTTTAACGTCAAAATTTTACACGCAAAGATGAGTATAGAACTAAACTTAATGTCTATAATATACATCCTATTGTCATGAAACTTTGTAAGTAGTGTTATAATACATTAAGCTTTGTTCATACCAAGTTTTTTTAAGATTTGTCTACTCTTTCTACCCTATTAGGTGAAATCTGTAAATATAGAATTTGTACTCTGGCAACTTCCCTAAATGATTTGATGGTGTCAACTTGTCAAATAGCATGAAACTAAAGGATTTAAACTTTTATTTTATAGAATTTCTGCCAAAACGACCAATTTTGACATTTTATGGTCAAAATAGGCATTTTATAACTTTTTCAATATTGATGCATAAATGGCATCCTGACTTTCTATCTGACAGGTTTTTATGTGTCAATATTTGTGTTTCTATGCCTTTACCTGCTTCTTTTACTTATTTATGAACTCTGAATCTACAGAAAAGAAGTTTATCTCAGATAAAATGTGCAAAATGTGTTGTATGAATGACCCTTGTCTAACGCCTTGTTTGGATGAAGGCAATAGTGGGGAGCTTGGTATATAAAATTTGATGTCCATATTAGAGACTTCACTAAATTTGTATCAAATGCACTTTACAATGTCTATTGTACCTGTTCCATTTCACATACTATATTTCTTTTCTTCTGTAGGATAGCAAGTGGTTTAAATATAAGCCTGTTGAGAATAAATTGCATGAAAGTTTTTCCCTAAAAAGGCAAAAATCTTTGTTTCAGCCCATACTGCTTGTAAGAAAAGTTATTTGCAAGAGTCTTTTTGTGCTCAGATTTGTTGTATCATGTCACATGAGTATAGAAATGATAAAAAAGACACACATTTTTATTTTTTATAGCCTCAATATGCATTTTTAAATGTAAATATGTGGCACGGCCTTAATTGACCCTAAATTTTTTCCAGTCTTACTTGGCCTAAGACCCTTTTAAACTAATATGATATGTTATTTGTAACTTTTCTTTCCATTTAAAGTACTTTAAATACATATGTAAGGATTATTTATAACCAAAAAGCTTCACAAATTTAAAATTGCTGGAAAATATTACATCTTCATGTAAGGCTCCACTTCATTGAAAAACCTGAATTTTTAGGCGCAGGCTCATATAAATTTGACTTATGAATAATTATGCCAAGTCTGATAAATCAAATGAGTACTCTATTGCTTTTAGTACATGATAAGTTATATATTAAGGCATTTAACAAGTATTTTTTTGCAATATTTAAATTTTTAAAGCCCCAAATGTTGATAGTTGAAATTTTTCAATTTTAACGTCAAAATTTTACACGCAAAGATGAGTATAGAACTAAACTTAATGTCTATAATATACATCCTATTGTCATGAAACTTTGTAAGTAGTGTTATAATACATTAAGCTTTGTTCATACCAAGTTTTTTTAAGATTTGTCTACTCTTTCTACCCTAAGAGGTGAAATCTGTAAATATAGAATTTGTACTCTGGCAACTTCCCTAAATGATTTGATGGTGTCAACTTGTCAAATAGCATGAAACTAAAGGATTTAAACTTTTATTTTATAGAATTTCTGCCAAAACGACCAATTTTGACATTTTATGGTCAAAATAGGCATTTTATAACTTTTTCAATATTGATGCATAAATGGCATCCTGACTTTCTATCTGACAGGTTTTTATGTGTCAATATTTGTGTTTCTATGCCTTTACCTGCTTCTTTTACTTATTTATGAACTCTGAATCTACAGAAAAGAAGTTTATCTCAGATAAAATGTGCAAAATGTGTTGTATGAATGACCCTTGTCTAACGCCTTGTTTGGATGAAGGCAATAGTGGGGAGCTTGGTATATAAAATTTGATGTCCATATTAGAGACTTCACTAAATTTGTATCAAATGCACTTTACAATGTCTATTGTACCTGTTCCATTTCACATACTATATTTCTTTTCTTCTGTAGGATAGCAAGTGGTTTAAATATAAGCCTGTTGAGAATAAATTGCATGAAAGTTTTTCCCTAAAAAGGCAAAAATCTTTGTTTCAGCCCATACTGCTTGTAAGAAAAGTTATTTGCAAGAGTCTTTTTGTGCTCAGATTTGTTGTATCATGTCACATGAGTATAGAAATGATAAAAAAGACACACATTTTTATTTTTTATAGCCTCAATATGCATTTTTAAATGTAAATATGTGGCACGGCCTTAATTGACCCTAAATTTTTTCCAGTCTTACTTGGCCTAAGACCCTTTTAAACTAATATGATATGTTATTTGTAACTTTTCTTTCCATTTAAAGTACTTTAAATACATATGTAAGGATTATTTATAACCAAAAAGCTTCACAAATTTAAAATTGCTGGAAAATATTACATCTTCATGTAAGGCTCCACTTCATTGAAAAACCTGAATTTTTAGGCGCAGGCTCATATAAATTTGACTTATGAATAATTATGCCAAGTCTGATAAATCAAATGAGTACTCTATTGCTTTTAGTACATGATAAGTTATATATTAAGGCATTTAACAAGTATTTTTTTGCAATATTTAAATTTTTAAAGCCCCAAATGTTGATACATTTGTAGTTGAAATTTTTCAATTTTAACGTCAAAATTTTACACGCAAAGATGAGTATAGAACTAAACTTAATGTCTATAATATACATCCTATTGTCATGAAACTTTGTAAGTAGTGTTATAATACATTAAGCTTTGTTCATACCAAGTTTTTTTAAGATTTGTCTACTCTTTCTACCCTATTAGGTGAAATCTGTAAATATAGAATTTGTACTCTGGCAACTTCCCTAAATGATTTGATGGTGTCAACTTGTCAAATAGCATGAAACTAAAGGATTTAAACTTTTATTTTATAGAATTTCTGCCAAAACGACCAATTTTGACATTTTATGGTCAAAATAGGCATTTTATAACTTTTTCAATATTGATGCATAAATGGCATCCTGACTTTCTATCTGACAGGTTTTTATGTGTCAATATTTGTGTTTCTATGCCTTTACCTGCTTCTTTTACTTATTTATGAACTCTGAATCTACAGAAAAGAAGTTTATCTCAGATAAAATGTGCAAAATGTGTTGTATGAATGACCCTTGTCTAACGCCTTGTTTGGATGAAGGCAATAGTGGGGAGCTTGGTATATAAAATTTGATGTCCATATTAGAGACTTCACTAAATTTGTATCAAATGCACTTTACAATGTCTATTGTACCTGTTCCATTTCACATACTATATTTCTTTTCTTCTGTAGGATAGCAAGTGGTTTAAATATAAGCCTGTTGAGAATAAATTGCATGAAAGTTTTTCCCTAAAAAGGCAAAAATCTTTGTTTCAGCCCATACTGCTTGTAAGAAAAGTTATTTGCAAGAGTCTTTTTGTGCTCAGATTTGTTGTATCATGTCACATGAGTATAGAAATGATAAAAAAGACACACATTTTTATTTTTTATAGCCTCAATATGCATTTTTAAATGTAAATATGTGGCACGGCCTTAATTGACCCTAAATTTTTTCCAGTCTTACTTGGCCTAAGACCCTTTTAAACTAATATGATATGTTATTTGTAACTTTTCTTTCCATTTAAAGTACTTTAAATACATATGTAAGGATTATTTATAACCAAAAAGCTTCACAAATTTAAAATTGCTGGAAAATATTACATCTTCATGTAAGGCTCCACTTCATTGAAAAACCTGAATTTTTAGGCGCAGGCTCATATAAATTTGACTTATGAATAATTATGCCAAGTCTGATAAATCAAATGAGTACTCTATTGCTTTTAGTACATGATAAGTTATATATTAAGGCATTTAACAAGTATTTTTTTGCAATATTTAAATTTTTAAAGCCCCAAATGTTGATAGTTGAAATTTTTCAATTTTAACGTCAAAATTTTACACGCAAAGATGAGTATAGAACTAAACTTAATGTCTATAATATACATCCTATTGTCATGAAACTTTGTAAGTAGTGTTATAATACATTAAGCTTTGTTCATACCAAGTTTTTTTAAGATTTGTCTACTCTTTCTACCCTATTAGGTGAAATCTGTAAATATAGAATTTGTACTCTGGCAACTTCCCTAAATGATTTGATGGTGTCAACTTGTCAAATAGCATGAAACTAAAGGATTTAAACTTTTATTTTATAGAATTTCTGCCAAAACGACCAATTTTGACATTTTATGGTCAAAATAGGCATTTTATAACTTTTTCAATATTGATGCATAAATGGCATCCTGACTTTCTATCTGACAGGTTTTTATGTGTCAATATTTGTGTTTCTATGCCTTTACCTGCTTCTTTTACTTATTTATGAACTCTGAATCTACAGAAAAGAAGTTTATCTCAGATAAAATGTGCAAAATGTGTTGTATGAATGACCCTTGTCTAACGCCTTGTTTGGATGAAGGCAATAGTGGGGAGCTTGGTATATAAAATTTGATGTCCATATTAGAGACTTCACTAAATTTGTATCAAATGCACTTTACAATGTCTATTGTACCTGTTCCATTTCACATACTATATTTCTTTTCTTCTGTAGGATAGCAAGTGGTTTAAATATAAGCCTGTTGAGAATAAATTGCATGAAAGTTTTTCCCTAAAAAGGCAAAAATCTTTGTTTCAGCCCATACTGCTTGTAAGAAAAGTTATTTGCAAGAGTCTTTTTGTGCTCAGATTTGTTGTATCATGTCACATGAGTATAGAAATGATAAAAAAGACACACATTTTTATTTTTTATAGCCTCAATATGCATTTTTAAATGTAAATATGTGGCACGGCCTTAATTGACCCTAAATTTTTTCCAGTCTTACTTGGCCTAAGACCCTTTTAAACTAATATGATATGTTATTTGTAACTTTTCTTTCCATTTAAAGTACTTTAAATACATATGTAAGGATTATTTATAACCAAAAAGCTTCACAAATTTAAAATTGCTGGAAAATATTACATCTTCATGTAAGGCTCCACTTCATTGAAAAACCTGAATTTTTAGGCGCAGGCTCATATAAATTTGACTTATGAATAATTATGCCAAGTCTGATAAATCAAATGAGTACTCTATTGCTTTTAGTACATGATAAGTTATATATTAAGGCATTTAACAAGTATTTTTTTGCAATATTTAAATTTTTAAAGCCCCAAATGTTGATAGTTGAAATTTTTCAATTTTAACGTCAAAATTTTACACGCAAAGATGAGTATAGAACTAAACTTAATGTCTATAATATACATCCTATTGTCATGAAACTTTGTAAGTAGTGTTATAATACATTAAGCTTTGTTCATACCAAGTTTTTTTAAGATTTGTCTACTCTTTCTACCCTATTAGGTGAAATCTGTAAATATAGAATTTGTACTCTGGCAACTTCCCTAAATGATTTGATGGTGTCAACTTGTCAAATAGCATGAAACTAAAGGATTTAAACTTTTATTTTATAGAATTTCTGCCAAAACGACCAATTTTGACATTTTATGGTCAAAATAGGCATTTTATAACTTTTTCAATATTGATGCATAAATGGCATCCTGACTTTCTATCTGACAGGTTTTTATGTGTCAATATTTGTGTTTCTATGCCTTTACCTGCTTCTTTTACTTATTTATGAACTCTGAATCTACAGAAAAGAAGTTTATCTCAGATAAAATGTGCAAAATGTGTTGTATGAATGACCCTTGTCTAACGCCTTGTTTGGATGAAGGCAATAGTGGGGAGCTTGGTATATAAAATTTGATGTCCATATTAGAGACTTCACTAAATTTGTATCAAATGCACTTTACAATGTCTATTGTACCTGTTCCATTTCACATACTATATTTCTTTTCTTCTGTAGGATAGCAAGTGGTTTAAATATAAGCCTGTTGAGAATAAATTGCATGAAAGTTTTTCCCTAAAAAGGCAAAAATCTTTGTTTCAGCCCATACTGCTTGTAAGAAAAGTTATTTGCAAGAGTCTTTTTGTGCTCAGATTTGTTGTATCATGTCACATGAGTATAGAAATGATAAAAAAGACACACATTTTTATTTTTTATAGCCTCAATATGCATTTTTAAATGTAAATATGTGGCACGGCCTTAATTGACCCTAAATTTTTTCCAGTCTTACTTGGCCTAAGACCCTTTTAAACTAATATGATATGTTATTTGTAACTTTTCTTTCCATTTAAAGTACTTTAAATACATATGTAAGGATTATTTATAACCAAAAAGCTTCACAAATTTAAAATTGCTGGAAAATATTACATCTTCATGTAAGGCTCCACTTCATTGAAAAACCTGAATTTTTAGGCGCAGGCTCATATAAATTTGACTTATGAATAATTATGCCAAGTCTGATAAATCAAATGAGTACTCTATTGCTTTTAGTACATGATAAGTTATATATTAAGGCATTTAACAAGTATTTTTTTGCAATATTTAAATTTTTAAAGCCCCAAATGTTGATAGTTGAAATTTTTCAATTTTAACGTCAAAATTTTACACGCAAAGATGAGTATAGAACTAAACTTAATGTCTATAATATACATCCTATTGTCATGAAACTTTGTAAGTAGTGTTATAATACATTAAGCTTTGTTCATACCAAGTTTTTTTAAGATTTGTCTACTCTTTCTACCCTATTAGGTGAAATCTGTAAATATAGAATTTGTACTCTGGCAACTTCCCTAAATGATTTGATGGTGTCAACTTGTCAAATAGCATGAAACTAAAGGATTTAAACTTTTATTTTATAGAATTTCTGCCAAAACGACCAATTTTGACATTTTATGGTCAAAATAGGCATTTTATAACTTTTTCAATATTGATGCATAAATGGCATCCTGACTTTCTATCTGACAGGTTTTTATGTGTCAATATTTGTGTTTCTATGCCTTTACCTGCTTCTTTTACTTATTTATGAACTCTGAATCTACAGAAAAGAAGTTTATCTCAGATAAAATGTGCAAAATGTGTTGTATGAATGACCCTTGTCTAACGCCTTGTTTGGATGAAGGCAATAGTGGGGAGCTTGGTATATAAAATTTGATGTCCATATTAGAGACTTCACTAAATTTGTATCAAATGCACTTTACAATGTCTATTGTACCTGTTCCATTTCACATACTATATTTCTTTTCTTCTGTAGGATAGCAAGTGGTTTAAATATAAGCCTGTTGAGAATAAATTGCATGAAAGTTTTTCCCTAAAAAGGCAAAAATCTTTGTTTCAGCCCATACTGCTTGTAAGAAAAGTTATTTGCAAGAGTCTTTTTGTGCTCAGATTTGTTGTATCATGTCACATGAGTATAGAAATGATAAAAAAGACACACATTTTTATTTTTTATAGCCTCAATATGCATTTTTAAATGTAAATATGTGGCACGGCCTTAATTGACCCTAAATTTTTTCCAGTCTTACTTGGCCTAAGACCCTTTTAAACTAATATGATATGTTATTTGTAACTTTTCTTTCCATTTAAAGTACTTTAAATACATATGTAAGGATTATTTATAACCAAAAAGCTTCACAAATTTAAAATTGCTGGAAAATATTACATCTTCATGTAAGGCTCCACTTCATTGAAAAACCTGAATTTTTAGGCGCAGGCTCATATAAATTTGACTTATGAATAATTATGCCAAGTCTGATAAATCAAATGAGTACTCTATTGCTTTTAGTACATGATAAGTTATATATTAAGGCATTTAACAAGTATTTTTTTGCAATATTTAAATTTTTAAAGCCCCAAATGTTGATAGTTGAAATTTTTCAATTTTAACGTCAAAATTTTACACGCAAAGATGAGTATAGAACTAAACTTAATGTCTATAATATACATCCTATTGTCATGAAACTTTGTAAGTAGTGTTATAATACATTAAGCTTTGTTCATACCAAGTTTTTTTAAGATTTGTCTACTCTTTCTACCCTATTAGGTGAAATCTGTAAATATAGAATTTGTACTCTGGCAACTTCCCTAAATGATTTGATGGTGTCAACTTGTCAAATAGCATGAAACTAAAGGATTTAAACTTTTATTTTATAGAATTTCTGCCAAAACGACCAATTTTGACATTTTATGGTCAAAATAGGCATTTTATAACTTTTTCAATATTGATGCATAAATGGCATCCTGACTTTCTATCTGACAGGTTTTTATGTGTCAATATTTGTGTTTCTATGCCTTTACCTGCTTCTTTTACTTATTTATGAACTCTGAATCTACAGAAAAGAAGTTTATCTCAGATAAAATGTGCAAAATGTGTTGTATGAATGACCCTTGTCTAACGCCTTGTTTGGATGAAGGCAATAGTGGGGAGCTTGGTATATAAAATTTGATGTCCATATTAGAGACTTCACTAAATTTGTATCAAATGCACTTTACAATGTCTATTGTACCTGTTCCATTTCACATACTATATTTCTTTTCTTCTGTAGGATAGCAAGTGGTTTAAATATAAGCCTGTTGAGAATAAATTGCAGGAAAGTTTTTCCCTAAAAAGGCAAAAATCTTTGTTTCAGCCCATACTGCTTGTAAGAAAAGTTATTTGCAAGAGTCTTTTTGTGCTCAGATTTGTTGTATCATGTCACATGAGTATAGAAATGATAAAAAAGACACACATTTTTATTTTTTATAGCCTCAATATGCATTTTTAAATGTAAATATGTGGCACGGCCTTAATTGACCCTAAATTTTTTCCAGTCTTACTTGGCCTAAGACCCTTTTAAACTAATATGATATGTTATTTGTAACTTTTCTTTCCATTTAAAGTACTTTAAATACATATGTAAGGATTATTTATAACCAAAAAGCTTCACAAATTTAAAATTGCTGGAAAATATTACATCTTCATGTAAGGCTCCACTTCATTGAAAAACCTGAATTTTTAGGCGCAGGCTCATATAAATTTGACTTATGAATAATTATGCCAAGTCTGATAAATCAAATGAGTACTCTATTGCTTTTAGTACATGATAAGTTATATATTAAGGCATTTAACAAGTATTTTTTTGCAATATTTAAATTTTTAAAGCCCCAAATGTTGATAGTTGAAATTTTTCAATTTTAACGTCAAAATTTTACACGCAAAGATGAGTATAGAACTAAACTTAATGTCTATAATATACATCCTATTGTCATGAAACTTTGTAAGTAGTGTTATAATACATTAAGCTTTGTTCATACCAAGTTTTTTTAAGATTTGTCTACTCTTTCTACCCTATTAGGTGAAATCTGTAAATATAGAATTTGTACTCTGGCAACTTCCCTAAATGATTTGATGGTGTCAACTTGTCAAATAGCATGAAACTAAAGGATTTAAACTTTTATTTTATAGAATTTCTGCCAAAACGACCAATTTTGACATTTTATGGTCAAAATAGGCATTTTATAACTTTTTCAATATTGATGCATAAATGGCATCCTGACTTTCTATCTGACAGGTTTTTATGTGTCAATATTTGTGTTTCTATGCCTTTACCTGCTTCTTTTACTTATTTATGAACTCTGAATCTACAGAAAAGAAGTTTATCTCAGATAAAATGTGCAAAATGTGTTGTATGAATGACCCTTGTCTAACGCCTTGTTTGGATGAAGGCAATAGTGGGGAGCTTGGTATATAAAATTTGATGTCCATATTAGAGACTTCACTAAATTTGTATCAAATGCACTTTACAATGTCTATTGTACCTGTTCCATTTCACATACTATATTTCTTTTCTTCTGTAGGATAGCAAGTGGTTTAAATATAAGCCTGTTGAGAATAAATTGCAGGAAAGTTTTTCCCTAAAAAGGCAAAAATCTTTGTTTCAGCCCATACTGCTTGTAAGAAAAGTTATTTGCAAGAGTCTTTTTGTGCTCAGATTTGTTGTATCATGTCACATGAGTATAGAAATGATAAAAAAGACACACATTTTTATTTTTTATAGCCTCAATATGCATTTTTAAATGTAAATATGTGGCACGGCCTTAATTGACCCTAAATTTTTTCCAGTCTTACTTGGCCTAAGACCCTTTTAAACTAATATGATATGTTATTTGTAACTTTTCTTTCCATTTAAAGTACTTTAAATACATATGTAAGGATTATTTATAACCAAAAAGCTTCACAAATTTAAAATTGCTGGAAAATATTACATCTTCATGTAAGGCTCCACTTCATTGAAAAACCTGAATTTTTAGGCGCAGGCTCATATAAATTTGACTTATGAATAATTATGCCAAGTCTGATAAATCAAATGAGTACTCTATTGCTTTTAGTACATGATAAGTTATATATTAAGGCATTTAACAAGTATTTTTTTGCAATATTTAAATTTTTAAAGCCCCAAATGTTGATAGTTGAAATTTTTCAATTTTAACGTCAAAATTTTACACGCAAAGATGAGTATAGAACTAAACTTAATGTCTATAATATACATCCTATTGTCATGAAACTTTGTAAGTAGTGTTATAATACATTAAGCTTTGTTCATACCAAGTTTTTTTAAGATTTGTCTACTCTTTCTACCCTATTAGGTCCGAGACCACCATTGTCGTCCCTTGATTTTCGTTGTTCACAAATATAGTCCCTAGTGTTGACAGTGGGTTACTTGCCATTAATTTTTATACCCCTTCCAAATTTATTTCTCCATGTTCACTGCCTCAAATTGCAAGAAGGGGGTTGAAATTACACTGTAAAAAAATTTGGGTCCAGAATTTTAAAGGAAAGTAGTGATTTGGTCCAGCTGAAAAAGGTTGAAAATGAGCACTTCGGAAGCTGTCAAAAGATTTCAAGACGCCCTAAACATAAAATTGGCCATATTTTGAGTTAGAGGCGATGAAGTTTTCTATAAATTTGATATAATTTGTCCCAAAAGTAGTACAACACACTGTAAAAGTTTCTCTGAGAAAGCGCAGGTGGGATTTTTTTTATTTTCATTTATGTTCTAAAAGAAATGCACTACGAATTAATTGTGTTCTCGGACCTAAGAATTACCGCTCAAATGCGACTGTCCACTAATGGTAATTTCCTTCTAAAATAGTATATATATAACATACTATGTGATGCAATAGCGAGTATTGTTTCTTATAAAAAGTGTGTTTCTTATATTCCACATGAATTTCAGTAAACTTAAGTTGAAGTAATCTGTATTAAGCTGCATAAATTTTGTGTTGTTTCATTCTTAGATATGTTACTCTCCTCCTGCTTGTTTTGTTTTAGAATTTAAACAATTGTGTTAAAACTTATGTTCATAAGGGAAGTTTAGAAAAGACGTGGAACCAGTTTTTACTAATTCTTTTAACAGATAGCTAGACCGGTCCATAAAGGGACTTCAATTTTTTCTTAAATTGACAGTACCATAGATTCAAATATTTACTTTGCACCATATACTGATGTACTTATTTTATCACTTGACGAATTGTCAACATCATGACTGATTCTGGCAAATATTAAGGATTTTTCTTAATATCTATCCTTTAAATATACCAACAAACTAAACTATAGAGATGTATACTTTCTTCAATACAAATTAATGAATTTATGATTGAGACTTATTCAGCAAAAATCTTTTCAAGAAAACATTTAAATTTGCAAAATTGACTTCAAGAGCAAAATGCAGCACACATCAACTTCTATGCGCACTTTATAAACACTCTTTAAGCCCCAGTCCCACTAGACCACGATCGCACCACGCTCACTGCGATCTAAAATAAATTAAGATCGTGGTGAGGTCGCCGTATAAGCGGCATGAAAATGTAAATTTTCGTTGCTTTCACGATGCTACTACGTCCTCTCTACGCTTCTACAAAGATCCCGCTACGATTATACCATGTTCTCACCACGCTTATTTTGCGACATCACTAAGCTTATCAAGATTTTTCTCCGCTCTTCACGTTCTTACTACGACCATACCACGAGTTATCCAATTGCAAAACGATCTTACTGCGATTATAACACGTTCTTACCACGATTATACTACGCTCATAGCACGATCTTACTACGTTCTCAGCAATAACGTCAACATCGTGTTCCATATCAATACAGTTCAATTCCTTCTATTTCTGATTAAATCGTAGATTTCTCGGAAACAATACAGTCATGCCACCAAAATCTACCAGAACACGTGGGCATGGTGGTAGGAGTTGATGTAGAGGCAGAGGGAGCAAAGTAACGAATCCTGATCAAGCAGAGATGTCGGACCGACCAATCCAACCTAAATTACAACCTATTGCTGGTCCATAAAGCTCAATGACGACATTTTAGTAAACGGTAGCAGAGATGAGATAGATGTATCAATATATATAGGAAGATGTGGTATGAGTGCCAATGAGACAACTCTCCATCCAAGTAACAATTTATAAAGGTAAACCATTATAGGCCAAGATACAGCCTTCAACACGGAGCCTTGGCTCACATCATTCAGCACGCTATAAAGGACCCAAAATATTACTAGTGTTAAACCATTTAAACGGGAAAACCAACGATCTAATCTATTTATAAACGAGAAGCATGGTTGAGCCGTTAGAGGAAATGGATAATTACATTCACACAAACGAAATCTAGGAAGCTTTTATATATATTTTATGTGAAAATGACAATGAGAATGATGGTCGTAGTGTGAACGTACTCAGGTCGTAAGAAGAGCGTGATGAGGACGGCAAGGGCGTGCTAGAATCGTACTATGGTCGTGAAGAGCGTGGTATAGTCGTAGTGGAAGCGTAGTTGGGTCGCAGTGAGAACGTGATGGTCGTAGTGAGGTCGTGATAACGCCGCTCTGCGATCGTAGCTCAGTCTCTCCGAATAGAATCGCGCTTTCGTTACGCTCTCTCTACGGTTGTACAGCGACCTTTGCGATCTTACTACGATCTTAGTGCGATCTCACCATGCTCACTACGCTTCTACTACGACCTGATTTCGCCACGACCGCACCACGATTGTTTTGAACATGTTCATATTTGGCCACGCTCTTCACGATCTTGAAGACCTCACCACGACCGTGATACTCCCTTACTGCGATCTACACGATCGCACTACGATCATCAAAATTTGCATTTTTTTCACAGATCGTAGTGCGATCGTGGCCTAGTGGGACTGGGGTATTAAATAATGGAATACTAGTAGGTTTTATAAACAACCTTCAAAAATTATCTATGTAAGTGAATCAAATACTACCGGTAACATCGGCCGTATTTCTTTTTGGTCGAGAATAGTATAGTTAAGTTAATTTTTTCCAAATATTTTATATATCACAAATTATATGCTTCATTATGTCACTATTTCTTATTTTTTATGACACTTACCCGGACTGTTTCCTGCAATGATAGAAATAAGATATTATACATAAAAAATTAAAGTATGAAATAAAATATTTCACTCTAAATCTGTCAACAGAGAAAGAATGACTTATGGGTAAGTTAGGCTATTACATTAATTCGCGTTCTTAGCAATTCAAATTTTATCATAGCCCTCTTTTCACAAGTTTGTATGCATTCGTATGTAATATCAAATAAATCTTGTAAAAATTCTTAATATTAATTCATCATGTCTTAAAATTCAACAAAATGCACATGATGACATGCCGCCATCCGTAATACAACGCGCAGTAAACAGGACACAATTGAAGAGCTATGATCATATGTCGTTACTCATCATTTTTAAACTGCTGATATATAAGTATCGGAAAACATACATAAGTATATATAAGTGTCTTATATATAAGTGTCTTACAAATCAGGCAATTTCTCATATGTTACCCATCAACACCGTCGAGCTGTTGACAAAACATTTAGCTTATCGGTAGAGTTATCTAAGGCACAAATTGATTGAAATGTGTTAGATGATCAGAAGGGCTGGAGGAGTAAAGGTGACTGTAATATAGCATAATATCAAATTCAACAGTATGCATGACGATCAAAAGCATCAAACATGTATAAATTAGAACTTCATTTTGAATTATCATTTATATGTTGAACATCTATGTATGATAAATATGTATAATTTGTAAACTAGTGAAATTATTTGGCATATCCACAACTACAATATCCGCATGTACATGTATCCTGCGTAAGACATGACATTTATGTTGCTATTTGTAATGTTCTAGGTCAAAAACAATTTTCTGAAAAAAATAAATGATATGTATATAGTCTTATGTACTAACTCCTACGTAATGTTGATATGTAAAAGAGATCAGAACTTTAAAGAATAGTGTTGCTTCCAGAAAATATACATGGGGAATACCCAGTCTAGACCATATATAAACGTAAGGCAATAAGTATTCATAACAATCTAAAACACAGAGAGTATTTCAGTTGACATGTAATAATAATAGACGATTAAAAGATTAACGGTAAGTGCAGATTTAATTCTAAAAAAATATATTTTTCTGCTTTGTATTAATCTGATGAGTAAAACCATTTGCACCAGACATTTTATAGCTTATTCACATATTGTACTGTAACACCACAACAGACAGCAGAAGGTCACCAACAGGTCTTCAATGTAGCGAGAAATTCCCGCACCCGGAGGCGTTCTTCAACTGGCCCCTAAACAAATATATACTAGTTCAGTGAAAATGAACGCCATACTAATTTCCAAATTGTACACAAGAAACTAAAATTAAAATAATACAAGACTAACGACTCGGACTTCTCTTGAACTGAATTTGAATGTGCGTATTGTTATGCGTTTACTTTTCTACATTAGAGGTATAGGGGGAGGGTTGAGATCTCACAAACATGTTTAACCCCGCCCCGTTTTTGCGCCTGTCCCAAGTCAGGAGCCTCTGGTCTTTGTTTGTCTTGTATTATTTTTAATTTTAGTTTCTTGTGTACAATTGGAAATTAGTATGGCGTTCCTTATCACTGGACTAGATATAGACCCTCTGCTGTTGTTTTTTTTTGTCGGGTTGTTGTCTCTTTGACACATTCCCCATTTCCATTCTCAATTTTAACAAAGGCCAGAGGCTCCTGACTTGGGACAGGCGCAAAAATTATCTCTTTTATCATAAATTTTAGTATTCAGCTTTCCGTTAGTGATATAGATATCAAGATCGAGGAAAGGGCAGTGGTCATTGTTAGTATTAGCTTTATTTAAAGTAAGTTCAACAGGATAAATTTCTTTAATATACATACTGAAGTCGTCATTATTGAGAGCCAAAATATCATCCAAATAATATTATCTAAAAGTATTATTAAATGTGTTTATCAAAAGTTGTTTCGATGGGTCTTTGCTTATTTTTGTCATAAATTGTAACTCATAGCAATACAAAAACAGGTCCGCAATAAGTGGTGCACAGTTAGTCCCCATTGGAATTTCGATAATCTGACGATATACGGAATCCCCAAAGCGAACAAAAATGTTATCTAGTAAAAATTCAAGGGCATATATAGTATCAAAGCATGTCCAATTGACATAGTTTTTGTTTTTGTTTATTGCTACTAGAAAATGACCTAAAAGAGTTTGAACATATATATTCACATTCTGACTTTTTAAATGCCCATTTAATTAGGTGTGTGAATTTTTTCTTAATGAGAATGTGAGGCAATGTGGTATACAGGGTAGAAAAATCTAAAATTTGAACAGATTTAAAATCACCAATATAAGCATGCAATTTATCAAGTACTTCCAACGAGTTCTTGACACTCCAACAGTAATTAATTCCACTATTTTCGAAGGCCTTATTTGAACAATTTATTATTTAATATTGTACCCAGTGTGCTGGTAAGAAGAATAGATAATTTAGTAGTGGAACAATGGCTTGAAGACGAAATAAATCTATATTTGTAAGGTGTTTTGTGTAGCCTCGGAAGCCAGTACATGGTTGGGACTTTCATTGTATTTGGCTCTGCTTGTAAAGCGGTAGCTAAAAGTTTATGTTTGTTTCAGATGTTTTCTGAAAATGGAGTCAGTTGGAATGTTTGTGAATTGGTGATTTCTTTTTTTCAGAACTTCAATGTAAAATTTTCGTCAAACAATAATAATATTATTAGCAGCTTTATCGGTCGGGACAAAAACAAATTTCTTGGCTAGTTCATTTAGTTTATGTTTGATACGAGAAATAGGTTTTTTGTGGTTATTGTTCATAGTAAAATGTTCTTTAAAATGTTGAATACGTATATCAACTATCTTCATTACTGAATTAAAAAAAGAGTCCAAAGATTTTTTGTCAGCTTTTTCCCGTTTTATCCATTTCATACAGTAAGTATGGAGTGAGTCGTGGATGATATTACGACACTCATTCCAATTAATAATTGACGGGGGACGATATTTAGGTCCTTTACTGAGGAATGATTTTAACTCTCGGTCTTGAACGATGTTAGGATCTCCTGTTATAACATGGAAAATGGGTCCATAAATATATTCGGAGGTACTACAATTACATGAAGTATGTGAATTTTTATTTAACTTATTAACCGGTAATGAACAGAGTTTTGTTAACAGATAATGTCTGCCGTTGTTTTTTGAAATAGAAATTAGGTCCGAAATATTGGTATGATTGGTCCGAAATTTTCTTTGATTGCGATTTGTCCTACGACCGTGAGAACGGTTTTTACGAACAGTTTGAGAAACTATATCCAAAATGTTAACGGAATCGGTTCTAGATATATTACCAATTCCCATGATATTATCATTAAGGATGTACTTAGGTGAGGTTTTGGAATTTGTGTCAAATGTTCGGTCTCCTTGGTGTTTTTCCATACAATACAATGTAAAATATTTTGCCCCATAACACCCATTTATTTTTTCATTTAAGACTTAATAGCTCATGAAAGGTCATTTACCCAAATTTTAGAAGATTCTTAATTTTATTTCTTTTGTTTTGAGACCTAATAATACCAATGCAAATATAAGGTAAAAGTCCGAGTCAGCCTTTTCCCACCATATTTTAAATCTCAAATATCTCCAAAAGGAGGTCCATGACCTATCAATTTTTTTAGCTTATTTTTATCCTTAATTGATGCTCTACCTGATTATAAAATCAATTTTAACTTCTTAATTTATTAATTTTCACCTAACCTCACCTAAGTACATCCTTAAGACCGAGAGGGTAGACTGTCTGTAATTTTTTATACCAATTTAATTCAATTTTTTTCCGTGATCGTACAAACTATTTACTACTTCTAAAGGTTGAACTGCTAAATATTTAAAAGGATGGTTGTGCTTCTTAAGGTGTTGGTAAATGATACTTTTGAATTTATTGGGTCTTTTAAAACGATACAGATGTTCTTGAGTGCGTTTAGATAAATATCGTCCAGTTTCTCATACGTACTTTATTGTGAGTAAATAAATAATACTGTTTGTTTTTCAAGTTATATCAGTTTCAAAATTCAAAGAAAATGTGCGACCATTAAACGTGGACCTAACCGTATTGTTTGTGAATAGTATATATCATTTGGCCTCTGGTGAAAAGTTGTTGCTCAGTCTTTAGTTTTCTATGATCTGTTTTATTTACTATTGTTTGTCTGGTCTTTTTTTTTATTTTTTTAATGGTTTGGCATGGCGTTGTCAATTTATTTTCGACTTATGAACCCAAACTATTTAGAAACCTATAGTCATGGTAAAAAAAATGTAATGTTTCGAAAGATTTAACTCAAAAGTACTTTATAATTATTTAAAATGGAGTTTACATTGTATTGATAAACTACTTAATATGTTTTTAATTAATTACAGGAATGAGCTGCGGAGTTCTTGTATTGGTGACAATTCTAACAGTTACATTTGTTATCCAGCTAAGTTTGAGCACATGTGATAGTCTTGTATGTCACGGCTTAATAAATCCGAGGAATGCATATATATTCAACACGGTACTATGTGCTAGTGGGATTGTAGCACTTGTTTCCTATTTCATTTTATGGAAGGTAAACGAAAATAATGAAGAGACCGTTCATATACGACAACACAAGGGTAAAACGGACAATCTAGTTAAAGTTTTTATGTGGATATTTACTTTTTTCACAACTTTATTTTCGATGATATCCATTTTGAATGGAAGAGCCAAAAAAGAAAAATTCAATGAATTAAAATCACATGGAAACATAACGATCAATTGCACATACAATCCAAACTACGATGAGGCAGTTTTTGACTATAGAATCGTACAAATCATTTTCTGTTTACTTCAAAGTATGTTTTTGCAACTCACGTTTAATATCCGTTTTTACCGCTGCGTATTGATAAAACTTGTCACATTCCTTATATTCTGGCCTAATGCAAGCCATTTCGTGTTGATACTAGTCAATGCTTACGTGTCATCGGAAAATGATTCGAACAACAGCTTTGAGAAATGTATAAGACCTTATATTGGCAAAATACATTGGGAAATGAAAGACGCATATAAATTATTTGCTCGATTTTGTAAACCTATGGAGGGGGAATACTCTGTACTCTGTATGTTACAAATATTTGAGGTTTCGTCTAGGGGAGTGCGTTATATCACTACATCCACAAGAGAAAGTGCTATAGAACACATAACACATGCAGAATCGAAACAAACAAATGACGAACAGAAGCCCCTTTTGTCAAAACAATGCACAGACAATAATGAAGATTACGGAGTAAATTCATCACGAAGCATCTTTTCACGTGAAAAGATTGACAATACACACACAGATGGACATGCCAACATACATATTTCAGTTGACAATCTGCCTAAATCTACTGCAGATAAACAGCATTTCAACGAGGGCAAACACGAATCTCTTAACCGGAAAGAAACAATGCAAAAAATGTCGTTCTATCGATTTACACATATAACTGGTGTAGCTGTAATTTTTTTGTTTATTCCGGATTGTGGCCTTTCAATATATGCACTTGCTAATGATGGTATAAAGAATACATGTTTCAATTTAACAACATGCAGAGGTCTCAAAAATGAAGAAACAATATTTTTTGTGTATCATATAATCCTCCATATTGTGATGTTATTTCTTTTCATGTTCTGTTTTTACATGCTTTATGGACCAAAGACCTTTTTTGAAAGACTGGAAGTTGGGAAAATTCCATCTTTGAACTCAAGTCATTTTGTTATATCACTGAGTTTTCTTGCTTCTTTGACATTTTATTGTGTAATTCTTACAGCATACTCTCTATTTACGCAGATGACGACGATTACACTTTTGATAGTTAAAAATGTATTGGTCGTACTTCAGATATCAATACAAATATTCTTGATTTTAAAAGTAAACGAATTAAAAAAATCTAAATTTTCGACATCCTTTCCACAAGTTTCAATGACTCATATATTCTGGGTCATTTCTGTCATGAATCTGGGTTTTTGGTTTACAAGTAATTTTATGGGAATGTCAAACTTTACGAAACTGGTTCTTAATGAAATTTTAGGACATAAAACAGAACATGCTTTGTCTCATATTATTATATCATTTGTATGTTTTTTTTATTTTAAATCGTGTGCTAAATTTTATGAACTTTTTCGTGATCAATATAATTTCTAACTTAACAAAGACCAATTGATGTATGCCCTTTTAAAATATCATAGTGCTTGAAAGTTTTACATCTTGTGTGGTTATATTAAAGTATTGTTAGATGTATAACCGTATACCAATAAGTTGATTTTCAGTAAGCAGATGTATTCTTTTGATTTTGTAAATCTATGTCATGTTACACAAGTTAAAGTTTCATCTAAAATTAGGAACAACTCAAAATAAATCTGAACTGCGCTTCAATTTAATAATTCTAAATTTTAAAACCTTACAATTTCATTTCATTCCAATTTAATCTTAGGATAAGCACTGTAAACTGTATTATTAAGTTAGATTTGTTTTGTAATTTTTTTTATTTTGGTTCAAAATTAAATTAAACGGATTGTACAATTACTATAAATGTGTACATAACTTATATGTCAAACCAATAAACACATAAATATTTATGTTAATGTATATAAAATTATTAATCACATGTATTTAACATTTACCAGATATTTATCATTAAATATCCTACAATTGTATTAACTAAATTTCTAAAAATTGCCAAATAAAATAATTTATTTATATACCATCAGCTAGTTTCAGTGGACGGAAAAGAGACAAGTGACTTTTTTAGACAGCGACCATATTTATGATGCCCTTTTAATTATCGTAAGTGCTTGCCCTTTATAGCACAGTCACTTATTATCTCGCGTCGATCTGCGTTAACATAATTGCTTCAGCAATAGCTACAAGGGAAATCACTTATGCTGGATCTATGAAATTATATATACAGTGGTTATGACATAAGCACATCCCTTTCCATCCTCTCTCTTAAGTAATAACTTTCACTTTGACATTTTTGCAGCGTACATGTAAAGTAAGTGGTTTTGGTATGAAGTAGTGTTACCATAGGTCTGTATAATCTCCATGCAAATTGTTATTTGTCCGCCCCCTCAGATAAATTAACTTTGGGACTTGTGCATAGTTCACAGGTCGAATTTGAACATCTACTTTGATCTTTTGATTTTGCAATTTGATTGATGCTTGTCATAGAAGTGAGCAATCTTTAAAACCAGGTTAATCCACCATTTTCTACATAAGACAATTCCCGTACCAAGTCAAGAATTTGACAGTTGACATCCATTCGTTTGATGTGTTGAAGCTTTTTATTTTTGATGAGAGACTTTCCTTTCTTTTAAATTTTCATTGGAGTTCATTATTTTTGTGATTTTACTTTCTAAATTAGGTATGCACTGGTATCTTTGGTTTCCACACAAAAATTGAAAAAAATCATGAACATAGGACTGGATTCATTTATAAAAATATGAATGAAAGTTAGTTAGGTGAACATCTTGACGTTCGTTTATTGAAAAAACAGTGTATCAAGAAATTTAATGTTCATCAGTTGAACAAAAAAACATTTGAAAACCTGCACCCATATCTATATAACCTTGAATTCAAATAAAAAATGGATAGGCGTACAAATTCTATTGAATAATAATTTGTAATCGTGGTAGATCGACAACTTTTAATTTAACCAATTCGACTTAAAAAGAGCTCATTTGGAAGTATTACCGCGATAAATTGCCTTCATCATAGTACATCTCAGGAAACCATCATACAGAGAAGAAAACACAACAGACCAAACAACACAATAACATTAATTGTAGTCATAATTCTCGTGTGATATGCTTTGACTTCTTATTGAGCCTACAATTATCTAGACTTTCCTTTTTTTTATCCTTGATAATTTACAACCCTGAAATCGCATGACTACTTAAACAATGTCAAATTACTTTCTGTTCAAATAACCTCAATCTGAAATTGAATCATCATCGATCAGACACAACACTTACTGTTTGTATTTGTTCACATCGTTGAACATATCAGAGATAACTTCTACAGTAAGAGAAAAGTTGTTCCTTTTAATTTATCAACTATGACCATTTTATATTAAACACTGATGTTACATTTAAAACTGCAATCATAATCAACTTAATAAAGATATGAAAAAAAAAAATGATTAAAATTTATATGTATAAAGTAAGGGATTATGATCTCATGGAAATACAACACCATAAATTAAACAACACACAACATCAAGAACCATGGTCTGCAAGTAAAACGATGCGCAACCAGGGGTTTTCCTAACTATGTATGCATATGATCAAACAGTTGAATGCAACCTGTATATCTCAATACTCGATAAACCATATGTTCCATATAAGTAAAGAAAATGTGGTATGATTGCCAATGCAGTAAATCTGCACCAGAGACAGATATGACAGACCTACAATTATAGGTCACCGTACTACCATTAAAAATGAGCAAAGCCCATACCATATAGTTAGCTATAAAAGGCCCAAAAAATGACAAATACAAGCATTTCAAAGAGAAAACAAACACCCTGATTTATGTTGATATATAAACCACAAAATGTAATTACTTATTCGTATTATATTAGATTAAGATTCTTCAAAAATTTCTTTTCTTTTACATGTTCTATTCAAACTTTCAGTTTTAACATGCACAAATTTCTAATTCATTTTACTTTTGATTATGACCTATGCTAACAGTCGTGAAGTGTTATAGAATAACTTTCAACCAGTTTAAACTTCTGTTTGATGATGGAAAATGAATTTTTCCTTGATATTACCTTTATCGATCACACAATATTTGAATTACAAGAATTTCATAATATTTTCTGACCGCTACAAAAAGTTATCAAATTTGTGGCGAGAGTAGAGTTTTCACAATGGATAAATAAATAGTGTGTTTCCGGTTTCCCGACCCTACCTCCGACCCTAAACATTTGATCGACAAAAGTTTTTAAAATATAAAAAATCCGGATTTTTCGGTCTGTCCGGATTTTGTTTAGAAATCTAAAGATTTTCAAAATTATTGATAGCAATGACCAATATGGACAAGTAAAGAATTTCAAGAACCAAGATTTTAAATAAACAACCATGGCTTTTCGACAACCGTGTAGCATATAAGCTGTAAAATATGTAAAATGTGATGACATGGTTGTAAAATATAATGACATTTATTCTGGATAATTAGGACATGATAATCATTTTGAGGAACACCATGATGGACCTATAGAAAAAGAAAAGAGTATTACCCCTCGAAAAATCATAATAAATTGCTGCTAAGCATCAATTTGCAGAGTTTTTACTATATAAAAAAAAGGAGGGTAGGAATTGGTTCCCACATGTATACGATATGTGTCATTTACATTGTTAGGTTCAACGAAGCCAAACATAATAATACCATGCTAGATTTTTCAGTGCCATTTTTGCTTTAAGATAATTAATCGGCAAGAACATATTCCTATTACGACCCACAAAATGAATAACATTTGCATTAAAGTTTGTTCTCATATTTCTAACACAGAACTAAAACAGAAAATTAAAAAAGCTGTAGATTGAAGTACTATTCTTAATATTAAAAAACAAAAGATTTCATTTGGAACCTTTTTCTGCTGTCATGGATAGAAAAAAATGAAAAAAGTTTTCACAAAATAAAATGTTTTACCTACCTACCCTACCTATTTATTTTCAGGGTGAAATAGGATTTTGGCCTGACCAGAAGGGTCACCCTAACGTCACTTGCATACAAATTTGGAAGCAAGCAATTACAAAAAAAAAAACTTCTTCTAAATATGGACAAATCAACGATTTTTTTCCCAAAAAAATTTATAATGAAAACTTTCCATTAATTTATAAAAAACATATGCATATCTTTTTTTAAATTTGAGGTTTATATCACTTTATGGAATATTAAGCTTTTAAATATAAAGGTGTATACCTGTATAACTGTAGCACAAAAATATGGCATACTGTTAGACTAAAAAATCACATTTTTGAAGCTGGAACCACATGATTGATAGATGCAGAACTGTATGAAGAAAATAATGGAAAAACAAATTATACAAATATAACTAAGTTCAAAAGTAAAAAACAATGATGCATCTAGGTGTCTATACATATATTACATTTTTCTTCAAATGCTTTGTGATGTAGTATACTTCAATGTAATTAGGTTGTAGTCAGATAAATTTATAAAACTTCTTCAGATAATTTGCTGAACTCCTTAGAATATAAAATATTTTTAGGCACTCCTAAGGAACCCAAACATCACTCTTTACAGCATCTTTAATGAAATTATAAGCCTTAGTTTTAACCTTAGCAATACATTGCCATTCTATACACTATACATGTATGTGTAAACGATGTGAGTGATGCTTGTAAAAAAACTTTACAAATGTAATACACAAAATTGTTAAGATGATATATTTTGAGTGAATATCTTTGAAATAAGCATGATAAATATACCATGTATGTACATTTATGGAAGATATCAAATTTATTTATATGTGCTCCTGTTTCGTAGTAAGTAAAAATAAATTTGATATATTCCAAAAATGTACAAATAAAGCAAAAATTTATTTGTGTACCTGTTATTTAACAATAGTAAGCTGATTGCAAGATAAAGTGAAGCTTAAATTTTTTATACTGTGGATTCATTTATTTTCGTGGGTATCAATTTTAGTGGAAAGAGAAAAAAAGACGTTTCGTGGTATACGTAAATTCGTGGATTGCTGATAACAAACAAAAAAAAAATCAAATACGTAATTCGCTGATTTCTTTTTGATTTGGAGATCATATAACCTCCTTGGTTTGATCAATAATAAAACTAATAAAAAAGAAGGAATTCATTGAAAAAGTTTTGAATTGTCAAAATCCTCGCTTGGTCATTTTGGGTTAAAGTGTTCATTGAAAACTTCTATTACAATAACGGACAAAGACAACTAATTATTTGATTGTTTTACAATTTATAAATGCTTGTCGGAATTCTATAAGGCAATCAAAACTTTATGATTGAAAGCTCATTTCCCTAATCACGATATAATAAACAGTCATATAAGTAAAAGGTGTGAAAATAAATGTTCCTGTCATAAACAATATTACCTACGGGCAATATCCCCGTACTTAATCCTATTGATTTTCAATCACTAGTAAACCAAAATTGACACGGTAATTAACAACTTGCAGTTATTTTCCATGAACAGTTTTAATCAATTTTAAAAAGTAAATTATCACTGGTATTCGATATATTTATTATTGATTTAATTAAACTACTTGTACCTTCTTTCAATAAAAACACGTGTTATGTTACAATGTTTATCGCTAGTCAACACTATACTAGAACTGCATAACATAACCGGAAATAAACATCCGACTCCATACAAATTTATCGGGATTATTCTTCGTTGAATTCTTAAATTCGTGGTTCGCTGTGACCCACGAAACCCACGAAAATTGGTATACCACGAATAAAAATGAATCCACAGTATCTTACATATTTGTTGGATTTGCAGACACCCAAACCAAGTGTAAAGATGATGGTCTAGCTGAGAATGTCAATGGTGGCAGGATCAGCTACTGTACTGCTGGTATTTTTTACAGTGCTGTTGTATTGGATGTGACAACAATGGGACAATAGATGTCGATGGAAAACAGCTAACAGATAAATAACAAAGCTATAGATAATATACATAGGTAGCAAAATTAAAAACAGAATACTTGGTCTACTATTACATACATTTATCATAGACCAGTAATGATATATAGAACAGTACTATTACTATCTGTGCTTAATAAATATGTGCATTTTTAAATCATTAATAAGAAACATAAATCAGGCTGGTAGTTTTTTTGTTTGAATGGTTTCAGATTTGTCATTTTGAAGAGCTTTTTATAGTCAATTATTTGACCTGTAATTGTTAATTTCTGTGAAATTTGGTCTCTTGTGGGGAGTTGTCTCATTGGAATTCATACACCATTTCCTCATTTTTATATTAATATATTTATTTTCTACACACTAAATAATAAAAATTACTTTGAAAAACATTATACTTACTTCCGTCCCTCTATTACTAGGCGACACCAGCTCTTTACGGCATCCATACTCTGCTGTTCTGCATTCACTTGCTGCAGGGTAGATTTAACCCAATGGTCAGTTGTATCTTTCAATTGTTCTTCAATCTGAGAGAAATATTACAATAATATAATTAGAATAACTATTACTTTCCTTCAGGCAATTCTGTCAGTGCTCAAATAAAAAAAAAGAATTAACATTGCTAAGCATAGATAACCCCTTAATGGTAACCGGTCATTTACATAATTTTGTTAACTTATGTCCATTTGTCTACATTTGTATACTTATGTCCTACTCTTTTTATCATACTACATTATAGTGATATTGATTGAAACACCAGATTGTGATCATATAAATGGTTTGAGAATTCCAAATAAGAATCTTTTCAAATAAAGTAAACAGGTGTTATAGTTGAATTTTATACTTGATTTATCATATAGAACAGTTTAGCAAACAAGCATTTCCATTAGGGAACCTCATTAGGTTGGATTTATTTATGAGCAACAAACAATTCTATATTTTTTCCGTAATGGAATGGTATAAAATGATGAAAAAACAAATAAATGAATTTATTATATACTTATAGATTATTACATGGCATTTTTCATATTGCCCTGGTATCAGCCCTAGACTCCCATAGCAAGCCAGAGGGCTTTAGCCCGAGGGCTTGATATGGGTCGTGGGCTGATACCAGGGACCATATGAAAAATGACATGTAATAATCTATTTATCACATATTTTTAAGCAAGAGAAAACAAATAGCTTACACCAAATTATGTTTGATATTTCATCAAAAATCAAAAAGATATTTAACGAAAATAAAATAAAAAATGTATCACTGTGAGTTTAAAAAAGTTCGTATCACAGTAGGTAAACAACGTTTTGTGAAAAGTTTCAGAAATGATTAACAATAAATATATTAATTCTAAGAATTGCAAATATTAAACGACTTTTAAATGTTACATTACAAATGTTAAAAATGCTTAAGAAGAATCCTATATCGCTACTCATTCCAGTGTGGCGTCATATATTTTATAAATTCTTTATGACGTCAAAATTTTACGGGAACTTTTGTGATTTTCACTGTTGATTTCTACTTTTTTCTTCTACAGCAGATTCGTAACTTTCTAAATTTCTTTTCATTGTGTTCAACTTGTTTACAAATAGTCTTTGATTGACAGTTTACCGGAAGTTAAACTCAGGGGCTTGATATGGATTTCGAGGGCTGATATCGATATCGGCCCCGAGGGCTGATAACCAACCTTGACTTCCGGCTATTATTGGCCATGCAAAAACGTACATATCAGTACAAAATATGTGATAATTAGTAGTAAATACAGATAAATTGTATGTGTAATACAATCAATGGCAAGCGTGCTGTATCAGCCACCCGTGATGATATCGATATCAGCACGGTTGCAAAAGCTTTATCACACCTTTAATCTGTATGACGTCACGTCATCGATTGCATTCACTGTTGCAAAGGCTTTATCAAAACCCTTATCTGTATGACGTCAAGTCAAACCTATATCATTTCAAACCTCCTTATCTGTATGATGTCATGTCACTTAAAAAACATCTACTTGCGGTATATGTATATAATAAAGTGTATATGATATGGCTTGTTCAATATCACACACCGTATCAACCCTCAACCAATATAATCCCTCGAGCAGAGCTCTTTGGATTATATTTGTGTCTCCAGTTGATACGGATGCGATATTGAAAACGCCATATGATATTCTTTTTATATTGTATTCTTACATATTTCAACAATGGTACTATATCATCCACAATTTTCAACACTGAAACCACAGCCATATCTTCATTTATATAGAGGTTAATGGACACTGCATGATAAATGCAATTTCTTCTGGTAAGCTGTTCATTCCCCTATGGAAAGTGGTATAAAGTCTTTATACCTGAAAAAAGGACATCTGTAATATTACCCGATTTCAAAAGGATACTTACTATAAACAAAGCAAGATAAACAAGGATGTATTTCTAAACTTGATGTATGATTTAATTTTGGCTATTAAAAATTATTTTAAAACCTGCATTTACATGTATGTTATCAACTCAAATTATATGCATACCAGATGAAACTTGATTAATAAGTTATTTTTGAGTATTTTAAAAGAAATATGTAAATAACAAAAAAATAAGCAAATGCATTACAAAGGATTAACTGCCCATTTGAAAAGAAATGGGTCATTATGCTGAGGTCTTTTAAGCAAAAGGCTTTCAATATTAAAATACACAAATAATCACTAAACATTAATAACAAAAAAAATCAGTGTTCTCCCCAGGCCGTTTTAGCGTCACAGTACCATAACGCTATATTTTCTTTCCATGACACATTTATAATAATTTATTTGGCCCAAGAGGAAAAAAATAATTCTGGAACTATAAATGAATATAGAAAACATAAACTGAAAATACTGTTATCATGGTTATAGTTTAAATGTATTCTCAGTTATGAATTCAACAATATATACACAAAGAATAAGGGGAATAGAATATTTTATTCACCAAATAAGGGCCTATAGCATATAAACTATTTAATATATAATGCATTTTGTAATAAACAGTTACGTATAATAAATTAAGGAAATAGAGCATTGTCACGACGACGACGCGACAAATTACATTACGCCAAATGTGATGCTATCCAAAATTCCTGGGGAAAACACTGCAATGTTATACAAAAATAGAAAAAACAAGAATGTGTCCCCAGTACACGAATGCCCCACTCGCACTATCATTTTCTATATTCAGTGGACCGTGAAATTGGGGTAAACCCTCTAATTTGGCATTAAAATTAGAAAGATCATATCATAGGGAACATGTATACTAAGTTTTAAGTCCATTGGACTTCAACTTCATCAAAAACTACCTTGACCAAAAACTTTAACCTGAAGCGGGACAGACGGACGAACGAACGAACGAACAGACGGACGGACGGACGCACAGACCAGGAAACATAATGCCCCTCTACTATCGTAGGTGGGGCATAAAAATTGTTTGTTTCACCCTCAGCAGCTACTATTTGTAATGCTAAAGTTGAAAGAGAAAAATTGTTCTTCGACCTGTTTCAAAAAAAAAGATTGTTTTCGACCTGTTGCAAAAAACCAAATTGTTTTTCATCGAAGGCGAAAACAAAAAATCCATAGCCCCCACCAAAGGACTTTAATACTTCTTTTTCAGTTATATGTCAGTTACTCTAACAACCCCTTTTTGAAGAGAGGGGTTGCTTCCACATTATCTAAATATATTAATAATGTTATGATATAAATGTTGTGAACCTTAACTATTGATTCATGCTTTTTTATACAAAATGTAAGCTGTATTATAAATACTTACACTAAAATGGCTAAAAAACATAGATTTATTAATCTTCTCTGGTCTTGTTGGTGTGATTCCATTCTGGTGTTGATCTGCTTTATACATTTTTTGCCTAAAAATCATAGAATGTATATAAACTGCAGCCAAGTGCCAAAAATGTAATAAAATTTTTTATTTACTCAATTCTGATTTATTGATTTGGATATTTCAACTGTTATTTATTTTATTCATCTTGAATAACATACGTATATATAGTAAGGATGTCAATGAGTACTCGATTACTAAAGTATCCCTTGGTAGTATTGAGTATTGAATACCAAAATGATACTCCACTAATCGGTTTCCTGTTAAATGTTGTTACTTTCTTCAGTTTAAACAAGCATATTTTTTTTTAGATCACCACCCGAAAAATTGTATATTCATCAAAATAATTTTAAAAAATAAAATACGATTCCAATGTTTGCATGTAACTGTCATTAAAAAAATTTTCAAACAGAGGTATATGTAGGATATATGATTAAGAGCATTTTTCCATGGCTTACATTTTTAGCTAATCTTAGTCACTCCCCAACTTCTGTCCAGTAATAGCTCATATTTTCACCAGCAAGTCTGTTAGTTACCTAAGTAATTGTCTCATGATCATTTTGATAAATTTGGACTTCATCTGTACTGAACCTGAATAAAATACAAAAACATATATAAATATATTTACATTTGCTGTTAAAATCTAAGTTATTACTCAAAAAGCAAAGAAACGTTTTAATATTAAAAATCTAAAATTTAAAAAAGAAAGTTGAATTTATAATTAGAACAGGCTTACTGAAAATATCATAAATGTGATATTTTCAGAAGGCCTCGATATATATGTCTATTTCATCTATTATATTTTAACTCTAAATAAATAAGCAATGATCTTTCTAACTAGTGAATGTTTGTCTGTCTTTAATAAGAATGTTGCGAAGAATCAATAATCTATAAATATTTTTCAGGGTTAATTACTTTTACTATGGTTAATAATTAATTAAAATGTTGTAACTTTTATTTAAAAGTAATGTTGGCAAAATTAAGGTACATGTTTTCGTGCGTAAATTATAAATTGTTGGCTAATACATTAGTTTGAACATAGAGGAAACAAGAATGTGTCCTCAGTACACGAATGCCCCACTCGCACTTTCATTTTCTATGTTCAGTGGACCGTGACATTGGGATAAAAACTCTAATTTGGCATTAAAATTAGAAAGATCATATCATAGGGAACATGTGTACTAAGTTTCAAGTTGATTGGACTTCAACTTCATCAAAAACTACCTTGACCAAAAACTTTAACCTGAAGCGGGACAGACGGACGGATGAACGGACGGACAAACGAACAGACGCACAGACCAGAAAACATAATGCCCCTCTACTATCGTAGGTGGGGCATAAAAAGAGGAAAAATTAAGCTGAGCGAACATAGCCTGCCTCTCTTTAAATTAGAATGTAAACAAACAAATGTAACATATTCCGACGATAATCGAATTTTGTATTTTTAATATACAAGGACGATTGTAAGGGAAGGTGTTCCCATAAGTTATAGACTACAACGAGTGAACAGCAAGTTACAGCTGTTGTCTGCTATATGGTCGGGTTGTTGTCTCTTTGACACATTCCCTGTTTCCATTCTCAATTTTACACCGATTATCATAATATTTAATAATTGTTAAAAATTCTTTCACAAGAAATATAGTATTTTGTGACACCGAAAATACCTTTTAGCAATTATTTATTTACCTGGTCGGTCTTTCATTCACTTAAGTCAACTGTTGAATTATAATGCCTGTCACATACCTTATAATACTAGATTCTGCAAAACGACTATTTTTACTTTAAATGTTCTTTAAAATAATTTTATAGCCCTTAAACCTTACCCTTTTGGTCCATCAAACTTTTGCGTGATATACCATCATACTTTAGCAAACAACAACCATCGCACTTTAGCATACACACCATCATACTTTAGCGTCCCCATCGCACTTTAGAGTCCTACATATATATGTGTGTAGTATGATTATAAATACATCTAAAATACTAAAATAACGAGGTCCAATTTGTCAGCCGTCATGGAGCCAAAACGACAAATCAAAGAATTCAACTTTATATATAGCTAATATAGGACAATGGTGTTGATAAAAAATTACACCGTTCCAAAACCTTTTGTTTTCCCCATAATTAAAATCGCCAATAATTAACAAGTTCTGGGTCGAATCTGATACCGATACCAATAATATATTTACATATTACCTATACCTTATATGTATGTTCCGCATCTGACAGGCGAACCACCAAGAGTGTATTCCTTATTTTGATTGGTCAATTTGTTACCTGGATACAGGACGCTCTTATATATTTCTTTGTTTTGAGATACGCGGTACATTTGAAATTTTTCATTGAAATTATTTACACTCCCACCCGCTCCATACAACTGTGTTAGTTATGAATTTTAATGTATTTTATGTACTTATTTATAAGATGTGCTTGTGTATACTGTGGCTAGCTCATGTGTTTATTCGAGCTGTTTGGATGAATATATTTATCATTTCTAATGGCTAGACGCTATATTTGCTCTTTAACATTAACTTTACATGTGACTGTCAGTGGTATAGTCGAGTGTTTGTCCTGTGCTGTGAAATATATCTGTTTGTCTTGTGTATATATTGTGCCGTAATAAAATTGAGTAACTTTGATTTCTTTTGTGAGAAGCCTGGTAATTTTGTGTGATTATAAAATACAAGAGAATATATATGTGTGATTATAAATACAGGTATAACATAAGAGTTTTACTACAATAATTTCAGTAATTGCCAAATAAATTGATCACATAATAAACAAGTAATTACTTGCTTTATAACACTTCTTGTTACGGTTATTGTTATTGGTCCATGGTTTTCTGTTTCATTGTGGAATATGTATAAAAGAGACCATGGTATGTTTCTGACAGTCTAATTGATGTCCATGATGTGTTATAACATGGAGTATACATGTATGTATAGGTCCATGGTCTCATGTGTAATATTTATAAAAGAGATCATGGTATGCTACTGAAAGTCTTAATTGGTCCATTGTCTTCGGTTTAGTACAGGTATAAAAGTACATGACACGGGTTATGTTCTTCTTATATATGTTATGATGGTATGATACTAAACCCCCAACGGGAAAGATTGTGCCTGATGTTCATATGATGAAATCATAATCTTTCAGTCAGTTTAATTGAAGTCTGGAGCTGGCATGTCAGTTAACTGCTAGTAGTCTGTTGTTATTTATATATTATTGTCATTTTGTTTATTTTCTTTGGTTACATCTTCTGACATCAGACTTTGACTTCTCATGAACTGAATTTTAATGTGCGTATTGTTATGCGTTTACTTTTCTACATTGGCTAGAGGTATAGGGGGAGGGTTGAGATCTCACAAACATGTTTAACCCTGCCGCATTTTTACACCTGTCCCAAGTCAGGAGCCTCTGGCCTTTGTTATTATTTTAATTTTAGTTTCTTGTGTACAATTTGGAAATTAGTATGGCGTTCATTATCACTGAACTGGTATATATTTGTTATGGGGCCAGCTGAAGGATGCCTCCCGGTGCGGGAATTTCTCGCTACATTGAAGACCTGTTGGTGACCTTCTGCTATTGTTTTTTCTATGGTCGGGTTGTTGTCTCTTTGGCACATTCCCCATTTCCATTCTCAATTTTATGATGTAATGTTAGAGATACATAGGTCCATGGTGCAATGTGTAATTTTATAAAATAAACCATGGCATGTTAATCATGTTGATGGCAGTCTTATTGGTCCATTGTCTTCTGTTTCATTGTGTTATGATTCCATAATGTGTTACTAACAGATCTATAAGTCCATGGTATCACGTGAGATATGTAAAAAAGAGACCATGACATGCTTTTAACAGATATATCCAATGTACATGTAGGTCCATGGTCTCATGTGAAATATGCATTAGAAGAACACATCATGTTACCGTCCCATTGGTGCATGGTTTTATGTATCATTGTGGTATAACTATAAGAGTCCATGATGTGTGAATAACATATGTATAGGTCTATGGTTTAATGTGTATTATTTATAAAAGAAATCATGGTATGTTACTGACAGTCTAATTGTTCCATAGTCTTCTATTTTATTGTGGTATAAGAGTTCATGATGTGTTGATAACATACATGTATGTATAGGTCCATGGTGGCATGTGTAAAGTGTATAAAAGAGACCATGGCATGTTAGGGTCTTATCGGTCCATGGTCTCATGTTTCTGTGTGTGTTAAGGGTCGATAGTCTCATTTGTAATGTGTAAAAAAGGACACCTTGGCAAAATACAGGACGTCTAATTGGTCCCTGGTTTTATGTGTTATTGTGGTATAGGAGTCCATGAGGAATTAACAACATATATATGTATAGGTCCTGGCATGGTCTCATGTTACGTGTAATAAGTATAAAAGAGACTGTGGCATGATACACTTTTAACGGGTCAATTGTTTTATGTGTTATTGTAGTATAAAGGTCCATGATGTATTTAAAACATATGTATAGGTCCATAGTCTAATGCTAAATATGTGCAAATGAGACCATGACATGTTTCTGACAGTCTATGGTCCATGTTTCTGGGTGATTTAAAAGTCCATAATGTGTTATAAAAAGATATATAATATATACCTATGGTCTGATGTTTAGTTAATATGCATAAAAGAGACCATGGCATGCTACTAGCTCAGTAGCTGTCTCATTGGCAGTCATACCACATCTTCTTGTTTATATAAGAGTCTAATTTGTCTTTTGTCCTATGTGTCAATGTGGTAAAAATAGTCATTCATGTGTTTCTAACAGAGATAAAGATCCATGGTCTCATGTGTGTAATAAGCATAAAAAAGACCATGGCATGTTAATGGCAGTCCAATATGTTCATGGCACCCATCGTGTTGCTTATGTTAACTACGAAACACTCAATTATGTATGATTTCCCAACTAAAAGACATTTCAGAATATTCACCCAACTAAGAACTGGCTATACAGAAACAACTACTACAAGAACCGAGTAGGCCAAACCAACGCCATAGAGTCGTGCAACTGTGAAGCTTCATCATTTCCTTCTGGAGTGTCCCTGCTATGAGAACAAACAAAAATATATGTTACACCAAATATCCAAAGAGGTCGGGGTCAGAAACCTGAATTTAGCTACTATTATAACGAGACTGGACAGCGAGAACACAGAAAGGACAAAAGCCAAACTACAAACAGTAGCACATTATTTTCGCAGAACAGGCAGTTTTAATACTGCTGTTCCTCAATCACAATCTTAACCAGCGCATACCAATTTAAAGCACAGAGAACATGAAAAATAAAGATTCTATCAGATCTATGTCTGAAATTTTTTACAGATACGTAGGTTTGTCTGTACTCAGAGTAAATTTTGAGGTGAAAAATACAGCCATTTTAACCAAAGGGTCCACATGAACCTTAATTCATTGAAAATTAACCTTTATCGGGGGGAAAAAACAAAATATTTTTTTCAAAACTCAAATGAACATTTGTGTGCTTTTGAGGTGATCAAATAGCAGGAGATTGCATCTTATTTTGAAAAAAATTCTTGGGGGAGCTAGTCCGAGATTACTCTGACGTCCAACGGCTGTTTTGCCAGACAAGCTGGGGCCGTGGGACGTCAGAGCTCGTCCCATATAAAAAAATGGATATTTGCCCACCCAAAATAGATGCGCTGCTTCGTCGCTTCTGATGCCGACTGACGATACTGGTAGAGGTCGCCTACCGGGAATACCCCAAATTTTTCTCGTTAGTCTTGTGGACTACATATTCTCTAAAGTTAGTGTCTAACAACTGCATATACGCTTTGCCTTTGCCACAAAATACCTAGCATCTGATGCAGGACAGTCGCCATCTTGCTTACAGCTTCACCATTATGCATAAGTATCTGCATATCTGATTGGCTCCCTGAATGTGACGTATTAGATATCCTTATTTGGCATTTGCAGAATATTTCCCAACTACCTAGTGTTATAGTTCTCAATCAAGTTTATATTCAAAGTTGCATACCGGTAATCAATATTTTGATTTTTTAACACATTTTTAATTTACACTATTTTTTAATTATTTGTTCTGTGAAAATCAGTTTTTTTTCGTATGTTTGCCTGTTCAATTATCTGTTTAATTCAGTTTTGATTTAAATAGATAATACACCTAATGATACATAAAATACGAGTATGTAAACAAGTTAAATCGGTTTCAAACAAAATAAATCAAACGCTTAAAATTAACTGTACATGAGGGAGTTGCAAATCAGTTTTCATGCATTTATAGTTAATCATTAACCGAAAATCTATGCTCCAATAATATCCGACTATCAGTGAAACCCATGTGAAGTAATATTGAACATTTTATGATGAATTTAATGTCCCATTATTTTTTTAATTCATTTAGTTAAAATTCATACAGATATACAAATTAACTATTTCAATGTCTGTTACATTTTCCATAAGTACGTTAAAGTCAATTATAACTTTCAAGTGTCCCAGTTAAGAAAATGCTAGTTACTGTCTCCTTGGCATGGCAATCAACGTATGCTTTTATTCGTTTTACATGACACAAACTTATAAAAGAAAATAAAAATTATACAATGGTGCATCCGAGTTGCTTTTCTGGATTTATCTTATAGAAAAACGATCACATTCAGAATGGGTTGAGCTATAAAATTTATTTGATAAAAAGAAATTCCAATTCCAAAGTCACATACAGATACACTTTGTCTAGGGAGGTGGAAATTTGATCTTTAAGAACAAGATGAGTAAAAGGAATGTTTGTGTTCGCGCACACCTGGTTTAATTCTACCACCATATGTGCTTTCACCAAGTCAGGATATCTTGACCACAGTTACTTTTATTTTGTCTGTTAGTCTGTTGTTTTTTGGGGAATTTTTTTTAAAGAGCCGAATGTTGGCGGTTGTTGTTGTCTGTTGTAGTCTAATACTTTTTATTTTGTTTATGCATCATCAACACAATTAATTAAGATGCTAAATTAACATTATTATTTCAATTTTTGCTACATGTTCTATCAACGACAAGATTACCATGCGGATCATACCTTCTAATTCTCTTTGATAATTAAAAAGATATTAATATGTCGTCTTTTTCTAAAACCATAGGAAACTATCTATAACCGTGTATAAATAGTTATATTATAGATTATAATCACTACTTTTTTGTCCTAAGAAAAGATGACCCTATATAATGAATAATTCCACGTTTGTCTTATCAAAGACATATTGTACTAAATGCGTCGCCTTCCACAAAATATCGACGTGCACAGCATTCATGATTTTGTATCAGTCATTGTTTTGTATATTCCACATCAATTATAATTCTGACGCACCTGTGTCAACTGTAGAAAACTTTGCCGACCTTGACATTCTTATTGGTGACCAGGAATTAGGATGGTTTCCACAGAATAACAATTTCATAACACGAACAAAACGCTTATTAAAAGCACAATATAAGAGAAAGTTCATTGAGAGGTTACAAAGCAGCAGAATATTACCAGACAAACGTAGCTTCCGGTAATTGTCATTGGATATCTGAAAATATTGCGCAAAATCACCAACTGTTGACGGCAAAATGGCTATTATTGATAGTAAAACAATACTAATGAGAGTAATTGTAAATCGACGTTGATCTTTCTGCCAATCCTTTTCCTTATTATTTCTTATCTCAAGTTCTTGACGGACTGACTTTGCGTTATGGACAGCACATATCAGATATGCGTTACAGAACATCAATATTAACAATGGCGAAACATGAAAAAGTGCTATACACGTAAAATCATATATCTGATAATACACAGATTGAGATCGGAACGTTGTTTTTTTCATTGTGTACACATTGTCTTTTCCAACAACAAAATAACAAAAGAATCTTGGCACGGATATTAATATTGTAAATAAAAGTATCAGAACAATACGGGTTTTGGCTCGATGAATACTACAGTACGACCTTGCCCATAGCGGAGCCTTTACAAAAATAAATCTATCAATAGTTACTCCTACAGTTAGTAATACACTAGCTGCCATAAAGAAATTAACAAGTGGGAAGAATATATAGGCATTAAACACTTGCCAGTCGTGTGATGTAGATTTCCCTGATATTGACATGTGGATAAAAGACAACAGCAGCGCGCACATGTCAGTCATCGCAAGTATTTTGAGATATAAGTAAGGAGACTCGTTCAAATGTCCTTTGAATAAAATAATAAGATTCAAAATGTTTCCACATATTCCAAACACACACAATATTGGTCCAATGTAATTGTTTAACACTAAGTCAGCTATATCCCTGCTCCTGGCTGTTTGGTTATCGAAGGTTTGGCTTTCATTCAAGGAATCGTTGTATGACATCAGAAAATCCAAAGTAGAATTCATTTTACCTAAAAAAAAAAATATAAATAACAAATGCATATAATATAATAATATCTGTATTGCAAAATTACACCCATAAGGGTCAAGCAATACAAACAAACACTTATACATTTTAAATACAATGCAATACAATAAAATACAATACAATATAATAGAACATATTTTAAGAGTTCAAATTATAAATTGATGTATAAAATACAATCATAAGCTTGTCTGACATGGGTCTGACTCCCTCAGTTCTAAAGACTGCTTAATGAAGACTCTAATATGACAAACAAGTTCAGGGATGGGGTTTAGAATGCGTTTTTGTTTATTATTGTATCAAGATGTTGAAATAATGGTACATATTCTTTTAGATAAGCAAAAAGATTAGACCGCAATGATACGTTAATGTCAAATGAAATTCGGCATCTAGGACTCCACATTTTTTACATAATCTTTGTGCTCTTGGAATGTTTCTGTACCGTCCCAATTCAATGCCTAGAGAATGATCACTCAGTCTAAATTTTGAGAGTAACGGTCTATGTATAAAATTATTGCAATTTAAATATTCCTCAGACTAACAATTAGTTTTTAATTTCCCATAAACACAAAGTTTGGATGTGTATATACTGTATACAGAATGTATCAAATGTGATACAATTCTGATGCTTATTTTACACGACAGTAAGAAAATAGAATTATCAAAGACAATTTTACAACACTAGTCAGTCTTTTCAATACGTTTGTTTCAGTTCGTATTGAAGATATGCAGCTTAATCACTATCCTATATGTTAAAGGTAGAGCGTCGTGCTCACAAAAAAAAACACGTACGCATGTGCCTATCCAAAGTCAGTAACACAGTGGTTTGCGATGATTTTCATGATATGTGAAAACTGCTTTTAGGTTAAATATACAGTGTAATTAGCTCGAATTATTTCTTAATTTTTTGGTGGGGGACGTTTGCTGCTTGCTATACGGTACGGCTTTTGTTACTTCTTTTATTGTATAGTGTTTGCTGATTTCTATACGGATTTTTTTGCGCATTAGTATAGGCCAGAAGTTGACCTGAAGTTTATATCTACATTCTTGTCAGTTGTTCTTATTCTGAAGGTCGATCCGTAGGCACGATATACTTTACAATCTTTTAATTTTTGCAGTATCCGCTTTACTTTAGCAGTATTTTCAAAAGATATATATAACTGAATATATTTTGTTTAAATAACATGAGCATAGATGCAGTAGTGAAAATGGATTTTTGTAGAAACGTAAACGAAATAATAAAACAGAAACTATCAATTAGTATTTAGAGAAGTGAGGGTCCCGCATAACAAAAACATCTTAGTAAGTGTTATTGATGTGGTACACTGGGATATTTAATCTGTACGTAAGATAGAATATAAATTTATATAAATTGTTAATACTGTAACGTGTTGTCTTCTAGTATGGTTATTATCCGAGTAGTTTCTCAGACAGGTCGGAACATCGTGAAAAAAACACCACAAAAAGCAATGTGCATATACACTTTATACACAGTACAATTTCCTATCATTAGAATTTGACAACTACCATCATTTTTTTTAAATTTTGATTGATTGATTGTTGTTTGTCTGAAGTCTAGTACATTTAGCAAATATTCCATTTGTGTTTAGAACGAGAAAAAATAAAAAAAACCCCAGAAGTTAGGTGATGCAATAGGTGGTCGAACGGAGTGACGGGACGGAAAGTTGGAACTTCACCTGAAATTGAGGATATATTGGCTACGGAAAGAATAGGCTTGCAACAAGCAACATATGGATCCTGTAAGAGATGTTTAATCGGTTCTTTGTGTGTAGCGGTTGTGGTGTAACACTAGTCTGTTGAATTTTACGTTTCCATTCTGACCCGACGTTGCTGCGTATTTATACATCCCATACAGCCAAACAGAAGCACACGCTGGCAAGGGTTTTACAACGGGTCGAGAAAAGACCAGAGTGGCTATATTTTCAAACTGAATCAATCTTTGGATTAAGGATATAACAGTTATAAACTTTACATGCGGAACCGAAAAATGCAAAAGGGATACAGAGTCGCACTGGCACCGCCATTGTAAAATAATGCAGAAATTTTATTCAAATGTATAAAATTATAAACCCTGTTGATCCTATAGAAAATACAATATACCTCAATAAAATTCACAATATTTAAGAAAAGTATATCCATGTACTAGTATTCACTTTGGTTTATTCCTCGTTTTGTATTGTAGTAATCTTTTAAACATAAAAAAATAAAAACGTAATATGCTTTCAATGTAGAAATTTACAGAAATGAAGGATATACATGTATGATATCAATTCATGGCCCAATTTAGTATAATCACAGCAAAACACTCAAAATAGAAGGATGAGCACTGGAAACTACCGCGGCCAGGCTAAACTGCGAAGTTAATCAATTTGGTTTTTGTTAATTTGTAAATGCTGTTCAGTGATGTGTGGTTGAATCAGGAGAACAACTGATCATCTGAGCTTTGTTTTGTCAAACTGTATATTATAAAAAAAAAATCAATTTGGTATGAAAAAACTGATATGAGAGCATCTGAAATATGTAGTAACAATGTAACAAGTGTTCTGGAAATCAATAGTAGTAAACAAAAATCCCACATCAAATACGTGAGAAAAAAAAAACAATGACTAAAAACGACAAACAAATCATGTCACTGCAATGAGTTAATCTATGTTTAAATTATAGGTTTACATATTCAGTGTTCAACTTGAAATTTCTCTCAAGAGTTAATATAAAAGTAACTTCGTGCTAATGTAAACCTTCAGCCATTGATTTCAATTTAATACTAAAAGTCCGCTAGCAGTGTCATCATTTCGGAATAATTAGCAGTTAAAGAAAAATCAAATAATTGACAGATATAGAAAATATCAGTACCAAACTGATTAAAATTGAGAATAGAAATGGGGAGTATGTCAAAGAGACAACAATCCGACCAAAGTGCAGATAACAGCCGAAGGCCACCAATGGTACGTAACACGTATCTCTCGGCTTAGACGGAGTATGTCAAAGAGACAACAACTCGACCAAAGAGCAGATGACAGCCTAAGGCTACCATTGGTACGTAACACGTATCTTTTGGCTAAGACATTAGGGGGTGGCAACATGTATGGACTGTACTCCACTCGTCCTTGCATATTAGATTTATGCTTTACATCAGGTACTTTACAACAAATGATTTTTTTTTTATCAAAAATAGTTTTTCTTTATCACAAATAACATTAACAGCGTTAAGAAATAAATTAATCGTATAGCAATATATACAAACAATGTTCTTCCTTTTTATTTTTGTAAGATTGATTCACATTGTGAAATTGAAGTTTTAAACAACCAAAAAAGTATCAATAACCTATTTGTATCAAAAAGAAGCAAAACAAATCTGTTTTGATATGTGTAAAAGATCTGCCTTTGTCAAAAACACATTAATTTGAAGAAAATCTAATTACATGTCGTCCCTTGTTACCTACAAGACTTATTCAATATTTACAATAAGAAAACTCTACGATGAGATGAATGGACAACAAGATTTAGTTCTACATTGTATAGGATATCAATCTTATTTCTAACATAAATTCTCCGTTGAGGCAGTTTTTATGCGCAAAAAGAAATTGGAAGAAGCAATTAACTAGTACTTGACAGTCCCATTGGTCGCGTGACAGACAGGCATACTGTTGACCTGACCAACTTTTCACATCCAGCAGAATGTACATATAATACAGAAACTCGCAATGATATCAGGCTTATAAATTTGTACGACACAATCGCATTTCGTTTGACGGCGTGCACAAAGTTGACGGAAACTGTAAAGTGCGATGTTTAAGTAGTTTTATACAACTGTGTTTATAATATTTTTTTAAGAAGATTTTTTTAATGATAACATGTTGAACGCATGCAATTAGAATCTACATTACTAGGAAGGTAAATTAAAATTTAATCTATATAGCACGAAACAGACACAAAGAAAACGGCAAAAATATGGTGTAACTTGTAACATTAAATAAGCATAAAATAAAGTTTTTGACCTAAAACTTAATACAATTTAACATATTTTTCCCGCATTTTCGTATAACAGATTTGTTCAGATTTGGACTCGGACATCATATGAAATTCACCGCAAAAAAATCAAAAACGACCATGGTAGATACGTTTGGAATGATCTTCGTGATGTGTAAGAAGTAGTAATTTGAAAGTAATAAATTATCAAAATGGAGAATCGGTAAGAAAAATATGTAATTTCAATCTTTTTATTTTCAAAATAACTTGGTATTCCAAATGTGCATAACTAGTGGTTTAATATAATCTGCAACATATGAATGATTCGATAGTCAAGACTGAACACTTTAATTTTTTAAATGTCCAGCTATTATGTTTCAATCTAAAAAAAATGGCGTTTTAACGCTATTTTCAGAAAAGGGTCCACGACATAGACGCTAATTATTTCCATTTTACGGCTCTTAGCATATATTTATTTATATTTTCAGAATGTGCATTTGTTGCACTTTTTTGTTCGAAAGAAAATTAAATACGTTGAATGTGAATGTTTAAAGTTATTTCATAAACTAAGTGTCCAGTGTTTTTGTTACGCTTACGTTTTCTTGGGGCAAATGCCAACGTCGTAAAAGGTTTTTGTAATTTGAAGACGTTACGTTTGTGGACTCAGCTTTGTGCACGTCGTCTACAATAGACTCATCATTGACGCTCGAATACAAAAATCTAAAAGGCCAGCTAATGAACTAAGTAAGGATGATGAATGTTCTTGTATTAAATGTAGGAAACGGATTTTTGAACTTATAATTGCTTGCCATTGGTTGTATATATAGGTAATAGGTTTAGCGGCTTACATATCACAAACAAATGCACACACTAACACGCGTACGCTTATATACATGAATATATGCAAACATAGAAATAAAAAGTTGTTAAAGTGAGCTTTTGATTGGACCAAACCAATCACGAATACGAAGTTGCAGACTAAAAGAAAAGTAAGTAAACGTACGAATACGTTTGCATAATAATTGCAATTTCTATTTTTGTACACGAAATATATGATTTTGCATGAACATCACTCCCTTTTCCTCACATAGATTTCGAATAAATCTTTAAAACATAGAGCAGGGAAAAAAATGTACCTATAGCAAGTTAGTATAATTCTGATAAAACAGACATCATTAAATTTGTTTACCATACAGTTGTTGTCGTGGGTTAATGTCTTTATTACTTCTTTTTCTCAAATTGTTAAGTTGTCCATTAGGCTGTTAGTTTTCACAATGATATTGTTTCATCTTTTTTATCTCGGGGCCTTTTATAGCCGACTGTACGGTATGGGTTTTTCTCGTTGTTGATGGTCTTTCGATTACCTATATTTGCTTTATTCCACTTCATTTGAACGTTGGTGGACATTTGTTTCAGTGGCAATCACACCACAACTCCTTATTTTTATATTGAATGTTAAACCAAATAAAATTTAAAACCAATTTTATTTCCAATCTTTAGCATCAAGTATGTGTCAATACAGGATGCTATTATAGAAATGAACAGAAATAGAACATAACATCTGAAATGTCGCTGTGTATGTCTTCTTATGAGGATGTTTAAATGTATTTCTGATTTATTTTTGTCTTAAAGGACAAAGTAATTCGACCAATCATAATACACGACCGACATATATAACTGTACACAGAATATTAAGATATATTTATTTGAAAAATATACTGGAGCACTTTTTGTACTGTTGTTGTTTGTGTTTTTTTTTGTGTGTGGCAAAGTTGATATTAAGATTAAAACAATAAATGATGACAGTGTATTATATATATATATATATATATCTTATTTAGAAATTCACTGTATACATTTACAAGATGAGCCTCATATAACATTAATAACATTGGTGACTTAAAAGGGTGTGTAGGATGTGGAAAGTTTAACTAAGCAAATGAGTACTCCCCCTTCAAAAAACTCACCCCAAACCTGTGACATTTTGCGAGTAAAGAGACACCAAACGCTATGGTTAGAAGCACTCTATATTATAAGTCAAGAGAATGAAATTTTTGTTTAGACCATATCGCTGATGTATTAGACCAAACCAGCAAAATACCAGTAGAAACAATTGATTTTAGAAAGATCGACCTAACAAAACAAAAGACATATAAATTAATATAACACCATATAAGAGAATCCTTGCAGTTCATGAACGCATCTTGATAATACAAAATCCCTGTTGATAATGTGGCCATTCCTTAAACATAAAATATAATGCATATATTTATGTTACAGTACAGTAGCTTTGTTCAGTTTCTATCAAGAATGTCTTGAATTGGATTTAATTTTCATTGTAGAAATAATCAGTTGCTGTGAATGTTTAATCTTTTTTTATTATTTAAAAAAGATTTAGATTTTTATGATTTGAAAAGGTTTATAACATGTTGAAAATTTAACTAAGCTAGGGAGTTGCCCCCCCCCCCCCCCCTGTTCATATCATAAAAAAAAACCACCTCCAAATTGTTCGAGAAAGGTGAATAGAATGTTGAAAGTTTAACTAAGCAAGTGAGTACTCCCCCTTAAAAAATTAAAAAATACCAAAGACCCTCCGCTTTTTCGATCAAATAGACAACAAACGGTATGGTCAGAAACACTATATTAATGTTGTATATTCGATACATTAAAGATATTAAAATTATAAATGACTTACTTCAGAATAGAAATAGAGCTGTCTCCAGTTTGAGTTTTACAGGTTTAGTATACAATCGGACGACCTGTTTTTCTATATTTGCAAATCGATACTGATAAAGACACAAGGCGGACTTAAAGCCAGAAAAACCAATGAAAAGTGTCAAATGTGTTGTTCGATACAAGATCAATTTAAGTAGTTTAATTATTACTACTATAATTGAATGTCGAAGCTAATTTTCGTAATATAATAAGGATAATCAATTGCAATTTTGCGTAAAGGGCATGTTTTCTTGTTTTCAACTTTCTACCCCACCGATGTTTTGAAAAAAATCTAGTTTTTTTATACAAAAGAAGATGATTGTAACCATTATCAGTAAATAATATCCTTCGTATAATATCAATTCCTGCAAAATATTCTACATTTGCCCTCATTGCGTATAACATTAATTTGATATACCAGAAATGATAAATGTATTTTCGTACAAGTGATAATTGAATGATAAGCTTTCATTACCAGTCGACGATTTCAATTTTTTTTAAATTGATTTGCCAAGAAAAGGAATAAAAAGTTCACTGAACTGAAATCTATTTTCAATGATTTAGTAAAAAATTGTTGACAATACCAGAAAAAAGATAATACTAGCAAATTTTTAAAGTAAACAAAATAATAATCTCATTTTATAAATTTCTGGCCTTGTACAGACACTTGTAAATAAAATAGATGCGAACAATGAGAACGATGTTAATAAGTGTAAAATAAAAATAAGTACATGCAAATGATATTTACAATGCTATCAATTATCAAAGAGAGGCGAAAGATACCAATGGGACATTCAAACTCTGACAACGCCATTACTAAAAAAAGAAAGAGACCAACAATTAAACAACAGTGCACAAAACACAACATAGAAAACTAAAGACTGAGCAACAGGAACCCCACCAAAAACTGGGGTGATCACAGGATAATCTTACACATTTCCCATCGAAAGCAGTTGTGTAGAAATTGCTAGTGACATCGGTAACAAATTATGGAACATATTACTGCATCATGTAAAGATGGTGTTGATTAATAGTTTTCATGGTTTTTTCTCCTTAACTACCAACTGTTTTTTTTTTGTTAAAATGTATCTTAATTTAAACTGTCACTGTGGTAAACAATAAGCCAAATAGTCAGAGTGCGTGCAGAAAAGAAAAACAAAGCTTGAAAGATTATACCAATCATTAAGGTTTTACTGTAATGGGCATACTGGTATCACGATATATCGCGTACCCAAGTGAACTATCCCATTACAATAGATAATATAATTATTATAGACTTATTTTTCATAACGATACTGTATATATTTATAAAAGCACTTAAGAAGTGAACAATCAATATATTAACCCTTAAAATGTATATTATTATAAGCAAAACCGTTAATAGAAGGCTATTCGCTCAATATAAATAAAAAGATCAGGATATAATGGTCTGATCCAAGACCGGGTCAACCAAAGACTTAACCAAATATATTTGGTACTTGTAGAAATTACCAGTTGATATGAATTAGTAAAACTATTTTTATTATTTAACCAAATGGTACACATTTTTCGTTAAAGGTATATCAAAAGATATTACTACGATATTTTTCTGTCGAAAGCCTGACCGATTTAAAAAAAAGCTATAATCTACATCTAAAAATGAAAGGAATACGCCAATGAAATAGCAACCAAAAAACTCATCATATATATCATGATTAAATTATGTATCTACGTCAGACTCGCATGTCGTCTACAAAATACTCATCAGTGACGCTCGAAACCAAAAAAGTTTAAAAGGCCAAATAAAGTACGAAGTTGAAGAGCATTGTGGACCAAAATTCCAAAACGTTTTGCCAAATACAGCTAAGGTAATCTATTTCTGAGGTAGAAAAGCCTTTTAGTATTTAAACAATCAGTCAAAAGTTTAGTAAACAGTTAATTTATAAATATGATCATACGACACAAATAACCAAAGAAGCTTTTCGTTCATTGTTTTACATAGTTTGTTCTTGCGCTGTGCATTTAAAAAAAAAAGTAAAATAACAAAAATACCGAAATCCGAGGAAAATTCTAAAAGGAAAGTCCCTAAGCACATGGCAAAATTAAAAGAACAAACACATCAAACGAGTGGACAACAACTGTCATATTCCTGACTTGGTACAGGCATTTTCTTATGTAGAAAATTGTGAATTAAACCTTGTTTTATAGCTAGCTAAACTTCTCACTTGTATGACAGTCGCATAAAATTTCATTATATTGACAGCGATGTGTGAACAAAAAAAAACCAGACATAATAGGTAAAAATGTCAAATATAGGGGTTCTCAGCAAATGATTGGATGAAAGTTTATTATGACGTTAAAATTTCGTGATTTTTATTGAATTTCCTATTGTGACGTCCTGAAAAAAAGGCGACCATGCCTGATGATGTCACATATAAAGAACACATCTTTTTGCAAATGTTTGAAAAGGAAGGATTAAAATCATTAGAGAAACAGATTCCACCGCTTTAACTCGTGTATTACGATATGCATCCACTCTCAACAGTTAAATTTTAACTATTTAAAAAGCTCGCGCTTGAAATTTTAAAATTTAACTGTCTCGAGTGGAGAAATATCGTAACACACTTGTTGCAGTGATGGCATCTATATGTATACAATCATATGTCAGATATATCCGAAATCAATCAAAAATGACAATTTAACAATTTACAATTTATATATACTGTTGATATTAATTCAGTCTGATATTTCATTGTTTAAGTGTCAGTAATACTGACTTTTCTTTAATACATTCATTTCATATAAAACCATACCTTGCAATGTTTCTATGAATAATAGACAAAATAAGTTAGAATTTCTTCATAAAATAATTGTTGTAACTGGTAAATACTCTCTTACCTTCATTAATGAATATCCTATCTGCTATAAAAGTCCCATACTAGAAGATTACAGAAGGTAATTTCCCTATTGATTTCTATGTAAAGCCAATAGCGACAATTTGCTATATCTCTAAGCCCCAAGATAAATAGAAAGAAACTAAAGATTGGATGCACATGAGATAATTACTATTTGTTTGTATTGAAATAAACTTTACACCAAGCCACTCATCTGGCAAATATAGTTGTATTCACCGTTTTTCACCGAAGCTAAAGAAAGAAAAAAACAACATTTAAAATTTATTCCCGAATGGACAGCCCTTTTACCAAGTAAGTTTAAGTGACTATAAGGTCATTATAATTTTATGTGTTTCCCTTACGTGCAAGGATATGATTATATGTATCAAATAAGGATACAAATTGATAAAAATGATCTTCCCTTTCGAATTTATAGTATAACCGAACTCGTGAGATTTTCCCAATCTACTACAGTATTCAATTTTTAATTGTTTACTGTCAAAATAGGAAGAGTTGGTATAATTGCTAATGACTATACACTCCACCACAGACCAAATGACATATAAGTTTACAACAATTACTATTATATGTCACCGTACGGCATTTACAATAAGCAAAACCCATACCGCATATAAAGTCAGCTATAAAAGGCTTGGAAATGACAAAATTTAAAACAATTCAAAAGGGAAAACTAACAGACTGATTTATATACAAAACAAGGAACGAAAAAAAAATATATGATATACAGCAACAAACGACAACCACAGAATTGCAGCATCCTGACTTGAGACAGGCGCATATAGAATGTGGCGGAGCTAATCATGTTTGTGCGGGCCAAATCCTCTCATAACAAGGGACAGTGGTGTAACATCAAATCATATGAACTAACTATAAAATCAGTTGAAAAGGACTTAAATCATCAAATCGATACAAGATTGAAAAACAAATTACAAAAATAAAAGATCGGACGTGGCATGGTATCCATACATCCCCTAAACAAAAAAGACACTAAGTACAGATCTGAGAGTAGTCGGAGTACTGACAGCTATTTCAAAGCCAATAACAACTAAAACAAATCATGCATCTAAGACTGAAATTTTAATCAGTACACATCCAGCATCCCATCGATTTAGTGCAAAGACGTCATTAACAGCCAGTGAAAAACGTGACCTTGTGCAATGCCAAATTACAGGTATCGACAGATTGTAGAATCGTGTATGTGTATATGTATATAACTCTAATATCTAGTTTGGTTTTAATTTATGATAACAAAATGAAAATATATACCAATAAAAAAAAGGTTCAAATATCTAATTATGTGTAGTGTTGAATTGGTTACCTTTTTAGAATAAAATAAATTTACCTGGATCGTATCTAAATTTCCGGACTAGGGAAACAACTTCTCCGTAAAAATTATGATGAGCTATCCGGTTTGAAGTAAGTTTTTAAAGGTATAGTCAAACTTCCATGCCAAATCTTTGTATATATGGAAGAATTTGGTAAAGGTTTAAAGTAAGTTGTGGTAACTAAATCCCTGACTTAGTTATTTACCAGTAATACATAGATTACATTCGTTGAAATTCAAAACGTCACTACAGACATTATTTACTTTTATATTGTAGTTTCAGTCTTGGCTTCAACAAGCGAAATTTCTGATCAGAAATTAATATTTGTGTTTATCTTGTGAAAACGTGAAAATGATCCACACAAAATATATAACCAAAAAACAAATAAACCTGTGACAATTCTACTTCTATTGGTACCAAATTGTTTAAAATCAAACAAAAAATGACCCCAAACAATTTTTTTGAAAAAATGTAGTTTTATATACAATATATAGCGAAAAATCTCATGTGACGAATACTTATGGCCACACTCTGTAGGTTGATTAATTGGGATTTATTGTACAATAAAATCTGGAAAGTTTAAATTGGTTCAGTAGAGTAAGTAAAACAAAAAATGCAAATACTGGGTTCAAAACCTTATACTCTTCAAGGACAATAGATCATTTAAGAAATATCTTATAATATATAATTTGACTTATTTGTATATTATACTTTGATGATCATTTCTTGTCTTTCCAGGTTCTCAGTCTCTCATCGTCATATTGCAGAGTATTCTATTCATGGTACTTTTGTATATTATATAAATAGAGTTGTATATACACCCTCTAAAACCAAAGGTAATTTATAAATAAAAACAAAATCATTTATAACACCATCAATCTGCCTTTTTCATATTTAAAAGCACGGTTTACATGTTTTCAGTACATTTCTAATGCTAGAGTTAATATTTTCAAAATTAAACTGATCACGAGAATCATATTCTTGCCAAGGGCAATGCAACTGTTTTTGTTTACATGTACATCACAAGGATGAAATAGCAGGTTAGGATCCTTCGACCTGATGAATTGGAAAAGAGATGATTGGAATTATCTTTAAATCTTTTCACTGCAGTATAACAATGTAATCTGTGGTAACATACCTTATATTGTAATGGCTTAATTGATTCCTGCTTTATCAGACTGAGCGTAAAATCAAACTAGCAGAGAAAAGCTACGTATTAAATTTTAAACTCAGTTGGACCTTGATTTACTTAATATCAAACATGTATCCGTCTGTCGAGCTCTATATAAACTAATACAATTATACGGTTAGAAGTTGATTTTAATTGGAATTTATTCACTCACACGTTTCCAATTTGTGACAACACTGGAAGTTATGAATCAATTTTTCATTAAAGAATCAATATGTATTTGTAAATGCATGGAACCTATTTCTGCATTGAAAGAACGATATTACGAAATTGAGATATTTTGTATCTAGTTATTTCAGCCTTATTCAGCTATTCATTGAAGTAAATTTTTATCGGTTGAAGAAGCCGGAATGCCCAGTGAGAACCACCGACCTGCAGTAGGAAAACTGACAATGCTAGTCAATTAGGGTTAAAGTCGAGCGCACCTGCCACCTTTGGGATTCGAACTCACAACCACCATTTAGCAACCTACTCCATGAATTATAATTAAATGCGGTTCCTTCAACCAAAAATACGTTATAAATCTCAAGACTTTACACCGTTTTGTTTAATTTCATTTATATGAAAGCTTGTTGCCTATAATTAAGATAATAACTAACAGTGTTTCGGGAATTTTTGCTTATACTATTAAAGCATGGGTCCCTTCTCAAAGGTCTTCCAACTATTTCCTTGATTGAGCAAGGTATTCTTTGACATTTGTGTTACGTTTATACGCTATGATAGGCACCTGGGTGAAGATTTTACTGCATTGTGTATCTTTTTGCAGATTGCTTCAATGTTTTCATTAACGTTACTAAGGTTTTTTTACCATTGGATTATACTTAGTAATGAGAGTGAGTGGAATATTCTTTGTCCTATCGGTCATCAATAAAGTTGTTTTTCTGTTTGTGTTATTTTTAAAGTTTCTAATAACATTCCCTGTTTCATTTTTACAGTATCCTCTATCAACTAACTTATCTTGTAAGTTAGTTAAATATCTATCTAGTTCAATGATGTCACTATTATTTCTAATATGACGTATAGATTCACACACTGTAATACTTGTGAATGTGTGTTTCGGATGTGCACTAGTGATTGATAAAAATTTCTTGGAAGGGCACAAATACCTACATATGTTTTAAGAAATTATGCACAAAAACTACCCAAAAGAAAAATTGGTCGGCAAGAGTCTTAAGTAAAAATATTCTGGGCTGTTTTACCTTTTAGATCAATGTTAGCTCACAATTCTGACTTTGGGATTCTTGTACTTTTAACAAGTCTAATCTGAATCAACCAAAGTTTGATAATTATGTACTGGAACTAACATAATACCCATTTAATAAATATGCTTTTAGAGAAAGAAAATGATGCTTGAACAATGATAGGAAAATATAAAATAAGGAGATGTGATTTTATTGTAAATGAGATACATGTAACTATCCATAAAAATGTGACCAATAATGTTTTAAGCCATTTTACATGCCCAACATTTTCTATAAATTTGTTTTGATTACTTAAAAGTGATCTGAAAAAAACTGCAATATATACTATTAGGTGAAATATAGGTTACGCGGAACTAAGTATAATTCATCAATTACAACTACAAAGATATTACAAAATTAACAAGCTATTTGTGCTTTCTTTTGTAACGTCGACGTTCCAAACAACCTAACATGGAAAATCATAGTAGTTCTTTCTGTTCTATCAAATAAATCTGATTCAGTTTTTTATATTGCTGATAGGGCAAGGAGATTAATGTAGTGATACTGAAGTACCATTTAAGTCTATCTGATAAGTTCAGGAAACTTGAAGGTATGAAGTTACATAATAACATTGTCTGGAAATTATATATAATATATAACGAAGAAGTACATCTGTATAAGATAAAGATAGATGTAGCACTACCATACTATGTAAACGGTCACAAAAAGTAAATGCGGAGTGAAATTCATATACATATACCTCATAAAGGATATACCATACATTACAAGGGGTCAGCGTAAAACAACATGAACAATTATGTAAGCATGAAAAGTAAATGAATACTGTGGATTCATTTATTTTCGTGGGTACCAATTTTCGTGGATTGAAGAAAACTTGCATTTTTGTGGATATTTAATTTCGTGGTTTCGGCAAAGTCTGTATGTTTGCTTTAGGAAATTTGTAGTTCGTTGAACATTTAAATTTGTGGTTCCCCTGTATCCACGAAATCCACGATAATTGGTATCCAACGAATATTAATGAATCCACAGTAGAAAAAAGTATTATTGAACTTTTCTAAACGGTACATGTCGAGATGATTATGATAACAGGTTATTCTGTGTAAAACAAAGTTTCTTGTTAAAAAGTTAGAATACAAACACCTTCTCTTGTTAATGTTTTTTTTCAAAACAAACGTTTGTGTCGGTGTTACAGGTAAAAGAAGGAAAAAATACAGTGTATCCTGTCCGTAAGTATCTAAATTGTGTTTTTCTTTTGTAGTAACACATTAAACATGTATATATAACAATGATGGGATGAACACCATTATCAATGACAATTATTGTGTCTCCCCATGTCTAGTTTTTATTTTGTGTTTGTTTAAGAAAACAAGTGAAACATTTATTTTGAACAGTTTTATATTAATTTATGCTTTTTTTGCGTTCCATAACCACGATGTTTCTCTGTTTAGTTTCCTTCAATACTGGCCATATTTAATACAAAACAATACTCTTTACTAATTTTTCCTATTATTGTTTTTCCGAAATATAATAATTGTTAATGCTAGTATCTGCGTTTGAATTGCGTGGGTTACAACTATCTTAATTAAGGAAGTCAGTAAAACAAAGAGGGAACACATGTTGTGGAGGATACCAGCGAAGTCGATGAAAATCCAACTTTTGGAAATTATAAATTAACTCTGGGCATAAGTAATTGTGTGACCAATAGAAACTTTCATTAATGGTTGCACTCTTCAATTGAAGAATTCAAAATGTAATATCAAATAGGTGGATTTAGTGCGTAAACTATGGCAATGAAACATGATTTTGTTAAAGATCGTAGCTATTTTGAATATTTTGTGCTTTTGTAGGACGAAAATCCACATTAACCTTAACCATGTTTGATCAAACAAACACAATTTTTATCCGAACTTACATGGTTTTCATTCAGATATCCTCATTGACCCGTTTTGTTTAAAAAAAAAAAAAAACACATAGTTTATCAACAGATGAATAATTATTTATAAAGGTAGTTTGCAAGTAAAAGCTTGATATCAACGGCAAAGAAGTTAATATTGCTTCTAGAAGACGCCGTATTTAATTTGTAAAATATAGTACTGAAGCCGTCATCGGTATTCTAGTTATAATGATAAATTTTATTGCTAAGGCATGAATGTGTCTGATACAAACGCTGGTATCATGATATGAAAGAGAATGTTTGGATCATCAAAGCAGTTTTAATGTCATTTATATTCGATCCTTTTAGGATTTCAGTCTTTATTAGAATGTTTCCGCTTTGTAATAAACTAACATATAGATCTACCAAAGAGAAAAACATACAGGAAACTATACTTTTCTGACCTTATCAATCCTTTGGTCCCAGAAAACAAAACAAAAATGTTTTCGAAATTCATTGAAAAGGCAACCTTACGATACACATTATCAACGGACCACTCGTGTTCAACATACACGCTATACCATGGTCTCAACCGTATTGAGTCTAAAAAGTTGAGGAATTTTAAATACGATCAAAGAACTACCATCAGAATCTACTAATCTAAACAACCAAAAAGATATCATCAATATAAGACATACGGTAACCACTGATGGGATTCCTGGCACATACATATAATAGCAGGGATTTGATTCCGACGTTAAATATATCTGTATTCCCAATTCAGCTTACAATCATATGTCTTTAATATAGATTGGTATCATGACATGTGCTTCCTGGTGTGTTAAGGTTTGGTCGATAATGTTTATAATGTCTTGTATGATTTCATTTTTTTCCCTTTTTGTTATTTTTCCGTTTATAAGTTCCTTTTGTATATTAATTAAAACTGGTACATCAATAACAAGTCCAATATGGGAACATAGTGTTTTTCGTTTGTCATCCTACTGAAATTAATACAGAGTTAAAAAGAATATCAGCATTGATTTGATTAACAGAATTAATGAATATTTCATTTTCATCCAATCAGATGAAATACAGATCATATGTACACACTTTACTTACATGGATTTGACAATACTCCGTTCTAGTTCTGTTTTAAAGACCTTTCGGATACCAATGGTTTTGTAAAATGATACACAACTTCAAAAATTTCAAGGGAGGAAGTTCATTGACTAATATCTGAATAACTCAAGGTATGAACGGTATGTTATCAGATCCTTGTGAGAATACCACACATAAATTGGTTACTGCCATTGCAAAATTTAAGTATGTACATGGACGAAAAAAATTTAGAATGGAAATATGGAATGTTTCAAAGAGGGCCACCAATGGGTCTATACAGAGCAAGAAAATCCCGCAACTGGAGGAGGGCTTCAGCTAGCCCATGATAATATGCATTCATGGATAGCTTTTGTATTTGGTTAAAACATGCACAACATATTTGCAAAACTGATGATGAACTCCAAAAAATACAGGAAAAATAAGTACATATTATGACCCTAAATATATCTTTAGAATAACCTGTATTAAACCAAAAGCTTTTCAAACATTTTGATTGTTTGCTGGCTAACAATCCTGATTTTTCATTGTTTTTGTATTTGAACTAGCTTTAAAGATCTGTATTTGTGTCTTACATGCGTTTGTTACTTGTGATTGTTCTTTGTATCGTTGTGATTGTTCTTTGTATCGTTGTGATGAGTTAATCCCCTTTTATCTGATTTGTATAGTAAACTATTTTGTGTGCTGTTAAATCACTGTCCTAGAATATGCAGAGGCTTTGGATCCCGAAAACATATTTAACCCCGCCACATTCTGTATGTGCCTGTCCTAAGACAGTGGTTATCGTATATTTCATTGTATATAATATATGTGTTGTGTACATAAATAAGGACGTTATTTTTCTTTTTCTTTGCGTTAATATCGGAGTTTTTGGTACGGGTTTGTACATTGTTGAAGGCCGTACAGTGCCCAATTGAACGCCATTTATTCTCAGGTGAAGAGTTGTATCATTAGCAATCATACCACTTCTTATTCTTTTTTTTGTTTAGTCTTATGTAAATAAACTGACTATATATCGTAAATTGAAATTAGAATTAAAGAGATTTCCATTTACACGGTATTGAAAACACTCCGTTCTGGTTCTGTTTCAAGGCATATTTATGTAATTGTGCTCACTGATCATGAATGTGTCTGATACAAACGCTGGTATCATGAAATGAAAGATAATGTCTGGATCATCAAAGCAGTTTTAATGTCATTAGTATTCGATCCTTTTAGGCTTTCAGTCTTTATTAGAATATTTCTGCTTTGTTATAAACTAACATATAAATCTACCAAAGAGAAAAACATACAGAAAACTATACTTTTCTGACCTTATCAATCATGTGGTCCCACAAAACAAAACAAAAATGTTTTCGAAATTCATTGAAAAGGCAACCTTACGATCAACATGAATAAAAAGTTTTGTAACAGGAATACTCTCATGAACGAAACGTCCACCAGCAGTGGCATCGACCCAGTGGTGTAAATAGTTATCAAAGGTACCAGGATTACAATGTAATACGGCACTCGTGCGTTTCGTCTACAAAAGACTCATCAGTGACGTTCAAATCAAAATTGTTAAAAGCCAAAAAAGTACAAAGTTAAAGAGCATTGAGGACCCAAAATTCCTAATGGTTGTGCCAAATACGACTAAGGTAATCTTTTTCTGGGATAAGAAAATCCTTAGTTTTTCCTAAAAATCAAAGTTTTGTAACAGGAAATTTATAAAAATGACCATATAATTGATATTCATGTCAACACTGAAGTCCTGACTACTGGGCTGGTGATACCCTCGGTGACGAAACGTCCATCAGCAGTGGCATCGACACGGTGGTGTAAATAGTTATCAAAGGTACCAGGATTATAATTTAATACGCCAGACGCGCGTTTCGTCTACATAAGACTCATCATTGACGCTCAAATCAAAAGAGTAAAAAACCAAACAAGTACAAAGTTGACGAGCATTGAGGACCCAAAATTCCAAATTGCTGTGCCAAATACGGCTAAGGTAATCTATTTCTGAGATACATAAGAAAATCCTTATTTGTTCCGAAAATTCAAAGTTTTGTAACAGGAAATTTATAAAAATGACCATATAATTGGTATTCATGTCAACACCGAAGTGCTGACTACTGGGCTGGTGATACCCTCGGTGACGAAACGTCCACCAGCAGTGGCATCAACACAGTGGTGTAAATGGTTATCAAATGTACCAGGATTATAATTTAATACACCAGACACGCGTTTCGTCTACATTAGACTCATCAGTGACGCTCAAATCAAAATAGTTAAAAACCAAACAAGTACAAAGTTGACGAGCATTTAAAAGACATATTTGAAAAACTGTTAAAAAACTTTTTAAAAAAAACAGGAAAAATAAGTACATGTTATGACCCTTAATTTAACTGTAGAATGACCTGTTTTAAATCATTTTGTAAACCAAAAGCTTTTCAAACACATGAAACATGTGAGTATGCAATATTTACAACTGGCGGATGATATTTTCGAGGCGAACATGCATAAACGGATATTATCTCTTATTTTTATAAAAATTGGATTTTGAAAGGAAAAGTGAGAAACATTATTTTTTCGTTTAAACGTGCGTCTTGCTAGCAAAAGAAAACGCACTAAAGCATAAGACATTGTTTACCTTGAAAGAAACCATTTACCAAACCAATATGAATCGTAAATTGAAAACATAATGCAAATGTAAAAACACTATATATCACAGTGCTAAATCTATCTAATTACTGCTGAAAGCTTAAATTGAATGAATATTAATGACAATGCGTTATGTGATCAATACAGTTATCTTATATATTATGATACCAGTACTAATATCAGACTCGATGTTCGGATCAGGGAGGATATTTACGGACATTCGTGATATCATTTATTATAGTAACCATTTTTACAAGGTTAAACTGACATTCATCATCTGCCAACCAATATATTATCTCAATGTTCTTCAGCTTTGTATTTTTATTAGTCTTTTATACTTTTTGTTTATTTGAGCGTAACTGCGTTAAGGTTTGATCGATATTTTTTGTAATGTCTTGTATGATTTCATTTTCTTCCCTTTTTGTTAAATTTCCAGTTTAGAAAATCCCGCACCCGGAGGTTGGCTTCAGCTTGTCCCTGATTATATGCATTCAGGAATAGCTTTTGCATTTAGTAAAAGGCATGCACAACATATTTGAAAAACTGATTATGACCATAAAAAAAGACCAAGAAAAATAAGTACATATTATGATTCTCAATTTAACTTCCAAATAACCTGTTTTAAACCATTTTGTAAACCAATAGCTTTTCAAACATGTCAGTATGCAATATTTACTACTGGCGGATGAAAAAGAGGGGCGAAAGATATCTGAGAGACAGTCAAACTCAAAATTTCGAATGGAACATTTATAAATGGAGAGTATCTCTTATTTATTAAAAAAACTGATTCTGAAGGAAAAGTGACAAACATTATTTCTTCGTTCAAATGTTCGTCTTACTAGCAAAACAGAACGCACTAAAGCATCATACATTTTTTACTAAAAAATACAAGACTTATTCAATATAAACAATAAGAAAACACTACAATAATGATGAGTGGACAAAACGATTTAGTTCTACATTGTAAAGGATATCAATCCTATTTCTAACATAAATTTTCCGTTGAGACAGTTTTTATGCGCAAAAAGAATTTGGAAGAAGCAATTAACTACTTGCCAGTCGTGGTGGGCACGTGACAGACAGGCATACTTTTAGATTGACCAAATGTTGACGTCCAACAGAACGTATATATAACAAGCACAACAAAAGTTTAAAAGTCTGAAAAGATTAGTTTTTGTCTTGATTTGCATGAACTTTTACTCGACATTCTCCAAAAGTATGACTTGTGTCTTAATTTTTCTTGACAAATACTCATTTATATCAAATTTGTATGAAAATTACTTGACATGTTCTTGACATTCTGAATATGGTCTTAAAATTTCTTGACAAATTCTTGACATTTAAATACTGTCTTGAAATTTCTCAACATGTTCTCGACATTCTTATTTTATCTCAGTATGGCTTGACATATTCTGAACATTTTGAATTGTGTCTTAAATTTACTTGACAGTTCTGAGTTTAAATCTAATGTTTAAAATAATTTAAATTTGGATGTGTTGATATAAAACAATTTAAAATTGAGTTTTTAAATAATTACAAATTTTGATTCCTAATCTTATAAATTAAATGATTAAAACCAATCATACTGTAGACATACTTCATTCTACATTCATAATATTGAATGTTTGTATGGTAAACAATTATTGTACCAAAATGTGGTTTATATATTTATAGCAAATTATGATAATATACAAATCATTCATTTAACAGAAGAAAAATTGTGTAATATCATCTGTTGGAATATATATTAAGTATCACACATGGACAGGATGTTCCCCATAAAATTAAGGTATTCCACACATCCAGAGTACACGCAACTGTCAAATAGAAATTACTGCTTTACCTGTAATAAGCCATTCAACTTATCAATTGACCGACCATGCCACTACAATTTAAAAAGTTTGTTCATAGACGAAAATGAAAATCATCATTTTAATGAAAAAAATGAATTGAAAATTGAATATTTCCCAAAGATTAAAAAATAAGTATTATCTACCCCAGAAATAATAAAAAAATGTATTTATAATGGGTCCATTTTCTATAAAAATCATTGGACCTTCACGAAAAAAATCTAAATGCTGTTAGCAAGTTCAACTTATATTCCAAGTGAAAACAATTAATTAAACGTTTAATAAAAATTAATCAAAATCAAACTACATGGGGTATTATTCAGGGTATTCCAAATAAATTGCACCAAAAGGGTATCTAACTACACAAAATTAATCCTTGATTCTTCAAAGTTTAGTTTAGCCATAATAAGTATATAAAGCAAAAGAATGTCACAAACAGGGTAGACTAAGTCTGTTCACATTTTTAGGCGAAATTTATATAACTAGTTACTGTTAAGATAGTGTCAAGACATATTTAAGAATGTCAAGAATGTGTCAAGACAGATCGAGACATTATTAAGAATGTCAAGAATATGTCAAGACAGATCGAGGCAAATTTAAGACAGTCAAGAATTGGTCGAGACTAATCCAGACTCTTATCAGATGATACAGGAAGTGTCGAGAAATTTTAAGACAATGTTCATACTGTCAAGACACTTGTCAAGAAAAATCAAGAACCTTATGAGACAAATTCATACAATGTCAAGATTTTTTAAAAATTATTTAGACAAATCAAGAATGTCGAGTAAAAATTCATGCACATTCAGACAAAAACTGGTCTTTTCAGACTTTTTGACTTTTGTAGTGAAGGAAACTCTATGTAGTGAGTTCATCTTTTGCATGTCAATGCCTTGTATAGACGACTGTACGGTATCGGTGGTCTTCGTTGTTGAAGACCGCACGGTTACTTATCTTATGTTCACATATCTACTTCATTTTAACTTTGATTGATATATTTGGATACATATATTTCTTTTCATAGAGCCAAACACAGAGCCTTATCTTAAGGAAAACAAATTAATCATCTTGATTTTACAGAAAAAAAACCTATTGAAAATATGCATCTTAAATTTTTAAATCTACTCTAGGAATAAAAAAAAAATGTATCCAATTAAGGAGCAAGAATTGAATTAGGGAGATTGTCTATATAATGTTTAATTGGAACATAAACCTTTTTATATTTAGCTAGACTATATGATAATAATAATAATCCCTTGATAAAGGAAGCTTTTTCTCTAGCACAGTCACTAGATTTGACATTAACTTATTCATGATATATATTTGCAAAACATATTGTTGAAGAAACTAATATTGACCTTAATATTCTTTCTACTTGTAAGGACATAAAAGATTTTAATAAAATAAAAAATGATATAAAGTTAAAAATTAAAAATAGATATGAAGATTTAATTGAAACTAAATTTGAAAACATTGATGATAAAAGTAAATGTTATCTATATAAAAAAAACTTTAAAAATATTACAAACTAGAATCTTATCTAAATATATCTAATTTTCAGATAAGGAGATTGATCACTAAATTTAGAATAAGTGATCACTCCCTCTTGATAGAAAATGGAAAATATTCTAAAATCCCAAGAGAGGAACGACTTTGTCATAAATGTAAAATACTAGAGGATGAGAAACATTATTTTACTCTATTGTGATTATAATAAAACTCTAAGAAATTCCTTTTTTCAACACATATGTACTGAAAATAATAACTTTAATAATTTAACTGAAGAAGAAAAAATCATTATTACTTAATCCATCAACGCCTCTACAAACAAATAAGTTAGGATCGTTCTTGAAAAAGTCATTAGAACTGAGGGCAGTGGACTCTTAACAGCTTGTTTGTTGTTATAAACTTTTAATGCTGTCTTTGGTGTATATTTGATATGTATGTATATATGTTTATTGAATATATGTTGGTCACAAACTGTAAAATTTGTTTTTTTTGTTTTTTTGATATTTGTCTTAATTATATCTCCTTATTTTTATATTGAATGTTAAACCAAATAAAGAACAATGTTCTCACCAATCTCAAACCTTATTTTTAAAACAGGATGCTGTTATAGAAATGGACAAAAATAGAACAAAACATCTGAAATGTCACTGTGTAAGTCTTCTAATGATGATCTTTAAATGTATGTTGTATTCATTTTTGTCTAGAAGGACAAAGTAATTCGACCAATCATACTTCACTACCGGTATGAATGAATATACACAAAATATTAAGATGTCTCTCTTTGAAATTAATTCTGGAGTTCTTTGTGTACTGTTTTATTTTGTTTGTGGAGAGTTGTCTCATTGGCACTCACATTACATCTTCCTATATCTATGATTAAAGCAATAAATGATTACAAAATAAATTGAGAACGGAAATGGGGAATATGTAAAAGAGACAACAACCCATCCAAAGAGCACACGACAGACGAAGGCCACCAATGGCCTAACTACACAAAAACAAATAATTATATAATATCTTAATTTAATTGAAAGTCACTGTAGTCTCAACTACACGATGAGCCTCCGATAACATTGCTTACATTTTTGAAAATATAAATAAGCTCGTTAGTAGTCCATCCCCCTGTTCTCCCTTTTCTATGAACATAACCTTTACACTTTTCGATCAAAGAGACAACAAACGCATTGTTTAGAATTACACCACAGAAGTCAATCTAGATAAATAACAAAATCTAAAATATCAGACCATATCGATTTTTTTATTAGACCAAATCATCAAAATATAAGTACAAACAGTTGAATTTAGAAACTTCGATTTAACAAAATTCAGAGACATACAGAAAACCATATAATATAACACTTTATCATATAATCCTTGCAGTTGCAATACTTCCCATCCCCTAAAAATCTAAAAAAAATCGGTAAGGTTTATAGAATGATGAAAGTTTCACTAAGCAACAAAACAAACAAATCCTTCGAGTTTTCGACCAAATAGACAACAAACGCCATGGTTAGAAGCACACTATATATTTGAATTTTCGATAAATCAAAGATACTAATAATATAAATGACTTACTTCAGAATAAAAATAAAGATGTCTCCAGTACTACTTTTACATATTTAGTATTCAATATGACTACTATGATTCTATTTTAGCAAATCGATACTGACAAAGACACAAGGCGGACTTGAAGCAAGAAAAACCAAGGGAAAAGTGTTGATTTATACAGAATCAATTAAAGTAGTTTAATTATTACCCCTATAATTGAATGCCAAAGCTAATTTTCGTAATATAATAGCGATAATCAATTGCATTTTTACGTGAAGGACATGTTTTCTTGTTTTTGTAGGAAAAACTAAAAAAGGCTTGGCCGAAAGAAAAACTCATTAAAGATTCTACATAACACTGACCGGACATGACAGCATATTTGCACATCCTACATTACAGAAAAGACACATGCTGTTCGACGCCGATCGAGGGATTTCCGTGACAATTGTTCAACAATTATTAAACTAGTTTTTATGCTAGAGGATATGAGTAGAACCATATCATTAATTAATATTATTCGTATAATATAATATTAATTCCTACAAAATATTCTACATTTGCCCTCATTGCTTTTTACTTTAATTGGTTAAAACTTAAATTATAAATTTATTTTTGTTAAAGGGATAATTGAATGATAAGCTTTCATTACTAGTTGACAATTTCAAATATTTTTTTAATTGATTTGCCAAGAAAAGAAATAACCACTTCATTGAACCGAAATCTAATTTCGATGACTCATATGAGGGGCGACATAAAAAAAAAGCAATGAAGGATAAAAAAACTTAATTCAAATAGTTTGAGGATGGGTTAGGGGGGATCAAAATTGCTGCACGTTTTGTTTAATTGACATCAATTTTATATATATCCTTATTGGTCAATTAATCTTTCTCAAATTAAGTTAAGAGGGGGTAGGGGGTCAGTGAACAGACTATATGAATTAAGTTTTTGTTTTATCCTACATTGAACTTTTGATGTCGTCCCTAAGTCAAACAATTGCTGACAATATCAGAACATATATTGTACTTGCAAAAGTAAAAACAAATAAAATTATTATGTTATCTCATAACAAAATTTTCTGGCTTCATACACACATTTGTAAATTGAAGAAATGCTATCACCGAGAACGGGGTTTATAAGGGGAAAATGAAAATAAAAAAACACATAAATGTTTATTAACAATACAATTAACAATTTAAATTGATTCGTGATGAACGGGTTTTCGCCTCCGGGCAACGGGTGAGGGATTTGTCTCGCTGTGTTGTAGTCTCATTGGTGGCCTTCGGCTGTTCCCTTCAATGGGTTGTTGTCCCTTTAACACATTCCCCATTTCCATTTTCCATTTTATTTTATAAAATTGTTAGTACGCATCGGTACATTGTAACAAATTATGCAACATTTTACTGCATCATGCAAATATAGTGTTGATGAATAGTTTTAATGGCTTTTTCCCCTTAAATACCAATTTAACTGTTAAATGGTGTCTTAATTGTTTTTAACTGTCATTATTGTGAAAAAAAAGCCAAAGAACTATATTGCGTGCAGAAAAGAAATACAAAGTTTTAACTTCAAAGGTTTTGCCAATAATTAACCTTTTTTCTGAAATGGCTTTACTTATTGCACAAATAGTCTCTGTTTAGTGTTTGTAATGCCATCATGATATATCGCGTACCGAAGTGAACTATCCAATTACTATAGATAATATCATATACTGTATATTTATAAAAGCACTTAAGAAATTAAATGGAGAATCAATATATTAGCCCTTGAAATGTGTATTATTAAAAACAATACAGTTAACAGAAGGCTATTGGCTCAATAAGAATAAACCGGATCGGGATAAAGTGGTCTGATCCCAGACAGGTTAAAAGACTTGAACAATTTTTTTTTACCCCTCATTATTTTTCTCTAGAAGCCTTGGAATAGGCCGACCCCGTTTCTGCATATGTGTATGCTAGTTTAATTAAACAATGACATCAAAGGTGCTATATTTTACAGGGTATGACTACTTTTTTTTCTAAATTGAAGTGGGTGTTTTGGTGCTCCTACACAGTGGTACTGAATATTAGCCTCAAAAGAGATGTGACTTGTTTTATCAATGGATGGGATAAAAACCATTTCAAAATTGAGTTAAAATTGCTATATTTGGACGGATTTTCTGCCTTTTTGAATATTTTTTATCTAACGGCCGTTGTTGTCTTATTCTGTTTTTTTTTTTTTGTATCTCGATATATCGCCTTATTGTTCGCTGGCTTATTGTTCGCTAGCTATGGTTCGCTAGCTTCAGCCTGGTCGTTTTTCGTTTAAATATTTCTTGTGCTGTGCCGTTAAACCACTGATCCAGGTTATGGGAGGGTTGTGCATTCAAACATTAATACTGCTACATTATGTATGTAATGGTCAAAAGTTAGGAGCTTGTAATTCCGTGGTTATCATTTGTTGATGTATATCATATTTCTATTTCGTTCGTTTTTTCTGACACAAATCAGACAAATAGTTTTTTCGTTTGAAATGGTTAACTCTTGCTATTGCTTTGTCTTTTATGCCGATTATTCGTTATGGGCTTTACTAATTGTTGAAGGCCGTACGGTGATCTATAATTGTTTACCTCTTTATCATTTTGATGTCTTTTGAGAGTTGTATTTCGTCTTCAGTCTTAGGGGAAATATTTCAGAACGTCAATGTTAAGCGAATATTCCGGCCAATTAACAATTCATATCTGCTGTGTTCATAAACCGTCTTATCATTTATGACTAAAGCAGGTTAAAAGGAAAATATGCAAAGTTGAACAAATTAAGCACTGTGGAATAAGACTAAATATGTATACAGTCATGTGTAAGAAAAATCCCTCGAAATCAATCAACCATTTCTAACTGACAATACAAATTTGGTATACTGTTGATATTATTTCAGGATAACGTTATAGGTTGCACTTTGTAAATACAGCTGTTTCTCAAAACATGCCTCTTTTGGGGAGATTCAGAATATTCATAGAAAATTAATTTTGTTTACATACTGGTTCCCAGTTATGCTCTCTGTAATCCATCTCATAGAGACATAACTTGGGAATGTTACCAGTAATTATACATGTGCATATTGTTTACATTGAAATCTGTGGTAACCCTTCATTCGAGGTAGGGGTAGTTAGGAAAATGAGTGTTAGTTTAAACTCTGAAAAGTTCAGGGCATATAAACGTTGAAAATATGCCGCACAGTCCTATATTTTGACCTTTGAAAAAAATTGTAGTGCATATGAACTTTCAATTCTAGTTTAAGATTTTTTTCAAAACTTCATAGTAAAAGTGGTAGTTTTAGCCGTAAAAGGAGTTCCTATGGGAAATTGCATTGTCAATATTTACCGAAATGCAACCTTATAACATTATTTAAGCAATGTTCCTATCATAGAAAACCATAACGTTTAATGTTTCAATGAAAGACTTATCCTATTGCTTCTTTCCTGTTGGCCTAGTTGGTCCCTTGTCTAGGCCAAGCTATGGTTTATGTTATATATATTATCTATTTCATGTTTTTTTTTATTAAATTCTATACCAAGTACCAAGTCAGGAATATGACAGTTGTTATCCATTCGTTTGATGTGTTTGGACTTTTGATTTTGCCGTTTGATTTTGGACTTTCCTTTTTGAATTTTCCTCGAAGTTCGGTATTTTTGTGTTTTTACTTTTTTCTATCTTGTTGTACTTTGTTATAGACTGTTTTTTTTTTATGAGAATTATTTTTACCAATGAGTAAAACATTGTAATTAATTCTCTGGTTTGTCCATTTATCTATACGTTGCTCAAATAATGTCAAAAAGATCAGTCTTCTAAAATAATTCAGACAATTCTTTCTAAAATATCAGACAGTTTTAATTATAACATAACACCAACTTAAGCTAGAATTCCTCCATGCAGTATGTTTTTGTAACTGGTAAATACTCATCACTTACCTTCATAAATGAATATCTTATCTGCTATAACTGTATAAAGGTCCCATACTAGAAGATATCAGAAAGTAATTTCCTTATCGATTTCTATTTAAAACCAATAGCGACAATTTGCTATATCTCTAAGCCCCAAGATAATTAGTAAGGAACTATAGATTAGATGCACAAGAGACATCAAGCATGATTTATTCGTTTTGAAACAAACTTTAAAAATCTGCTTATCTGGCGAATATATATGATAAATTTATCTTCACGTTTACAATCCTTTAAGTTCAGGAAAAAAGTTACAAAAGGTCAATACAGTTGTATGCGAATGTTTGTACTTGCAAGGTTAGCATTATATATATTTATTTATGCAACAAATAAAAAAGAAAATAAATTAACAACGTTTTTATTTGTGGTGACTTTTTAGCAGTACCTCATCAGTAAGATTATTCCAAACTATAGCATTTTTCAAATTTGTTAATTATCCCCAATAAAAAAAGGAAGATGGGATTTAATTGCAAATTGGATATCACTCCACTAGAGACCAAATAAGATAGAAGATTATAGTTCAAAGTACGGCCTTAACAAAAAAAGCAAAACCCATGCCCCATAGTTAGCTATAAAATGCAATGAAATGACAAATGTTAAACAATTCAAAAGAAAAAGCTAACTGACTAACTTATAATAAAACAAGGAACAAAAACAAATAAGATATACAGATACAAACTACAGCCAGTGAACTACAGGGTCCTGATTTAGGATCAGCACCAACAAAATGTATCGGTGCTAATAATGATTTTAATCAGCCAACCCTTCCTCTAACCTTGAACAGTTGTGTGACAAAACGACACAAACTATAAAAATGTTGAAAGTGGCTAAATTCATCAGATCGATACAAGGTGGAAAAAACAAGTAACAATAAAACCAGACCAGACGTGGCATGGTATTCGTACAACAAAAAGGCCAGTTCAGATCTGAGAGCAGTTTTTACAGACTAGAACCCATCCAATTAAAACTGATAAACAAAATCATGAATCTAAGACTGAAACGTGAATTAGTACACACCCGTCTTCTCATTGATTAAGTAGTAGTGTAAACATGTCCCTAACCGCCAACGAAAACATGACTTTGTGCTATGCGAAATTACAGGTATCTACAGTTGTATATTCGTGTATGTGGATATGTATCTAAAATTAATATCTTAGACTAGTTTGGTCACCATTTACAATAACAAATGCAAATTTAAATTTAAACCAGTAAAACAAGATTCAAGGATCTAACCACAGTGTTAAATTGATTACCTTTTTATATTAAGTTTATTTATAGGATCCATAAGTTTACCTGGATCGCATTTACATTTTCGGGATCGCTAAATAAAGGCAACAGTAGTATATCGCTGTTCAAGAGACGTATACCAATTGAGAGTAAACAAATCTGGGTTACATACTAAAACCGAAAGAAACGCATCAACTATTAGAGGATAACAACAAAACAACTGTAAACTGAAGTGCAACAACTAGAGGCTCTCAAGAGCCTGTGTCGCATTCCTTGGTCTATGTGCATATAAACAATGGACACAGATAAATTCATGACAAAATTGTGTTTGGTGATGGTGATGTGTTTGTAGATCTTTCTTTACTAAACATTCTTGTTGCTACAATTATATCTATCTATAATGAACTTGGCCCAGTAATTACAGTGGAAAATATTTCCTAAACATTTACAAAAATTAACCAACATTTATGAAAATTGTTAACAATTGACTATAAAGGCCAATAACTCCTTAAGGGGTCAATTGACAATTTTGGTCATGTGACTTATATGTTGGTCTTATTTTGCTGAACATTATTGCCGTTTACAATTTATCTCTATCTATAATAATTTTCAAGATAATAACCAAAATCTGTAAAATTTCCTTAACATTACTAATTTCAGGGCAGCAACCCAACAACCGGTTGTCCGATTCATTTGAGAGTTTCCAAGCAGATAGATTTTCACTTGATGAACAATTTTACCCCACGTCAGATTTGCTCTAAATGATTTGGTTTTACAGATATAAGCCAAAATCTCCATTTCACATCTATGTTCTATTTTCAGCCGTCGGTCATCTTAGTTGGTTGGCCGGGTCACGCCATGCATTTTTTTAAACTAGATACGCCAAAGATGATTGTGGCCAAGTTTGGATTAATTTGGCCAAGTAGTTTCAGAGGAGAAGATTTTTGTAATAGATTACTAAGATTTACGAAAAATTGTTAAAAAAAATTTCTATAAAGAGCAATAACTCCTTAAGGGGTCAACTGACCATTTCAGTCTTGTTGACTTATTTGTAAATCTTACTTTGCTGAACATTATTGCTGTTTACAGTGTATCTCTATCTATAATACTATTCAAGATAATAACCAAAAACAGCAAAATTTCCTTAAAATTACCAATTCAGGGGCAGCATCCCAA